>NW_005370276.1:603616-624132 GCF_000412655.1 Myotis brandtii
CCCTCGGAATACAGGAAGCCCGGGCTGGTCTCCGTCAGGGGCGGCTCCCCGGCCTCCGACGCCACTCCTTCCAGGGCTGCCAGCTGCGAGGCCGCCATGGGGCTCCCGGGGCGGACCTTGAGGCTGGGTGTCTGAGGGTGTGGCCGTCTCCCAGGCACTGACCATCAGGGTCTCCTTTCAGCTTCCTATGCCAGGCTTGCAGGGCAGCTGAGGAATCCAGTGGCTCGCTGTGCTGTCCTGACCATCAGGCTGCGCGAATGACCGGCCGACCGATGCTGCTCAGACCAACTGCCCGCCAGCCTGCAGCCGCCATGGCTGGCCGGCCATCCGACCTTGCTGTCAGCTGCGTGACGATCTGGCTGCCCCCACAAGTGGTCCTGCATGTGGGTTTGGCTGAGCACCGGGCACTGTCTCCGAACTCGGTGACCTGTCAGCTGCCCATCTCTGCTCCGGCACACGACAGCCTCCAGCCTGCTGGCCACACGGTGCCCCACTGGCCCTCCCGCTGGCTCAGGCGTGGTCAGGCTGACCACCTACCTGTCCCGGCCCAAGGCCCACTACTGCCTGGCCATCTCCAGGCAACAGGCTACCTGCCTGGCTGCAACCACCTGAATGTCTCTCACCAAAGGGAGAGCGGGCTGCCTGACCCTCTGGCTGTCCCTTCGATTGGCTGGAAGACCAACAGGCTCAATGCCTGACCACCCCGTGGAACTCCCCGCTGTGTCCAGGAGATGCTTCTCCCGATAACTGGCCGGCTAGCTCACAGCTCTCACCGGCCGACCATTCTGGACCCTCCTGAGCTCTGGAGAAATGTGCTCCAGCCCTCAGCCTGGGCATCGCCCTCCCCAGCCAGGAACTCGGTCTCCCCAGTGGGTGGGCCTTCACACCCGCTCAGGCTGCTACAGTGGGGAAAGCGCTCCACAGGGGGTCTCATTACCCTGGAACCGGCCCATGACCTCCTCAACCCCTCTAGCCCAAGGGCAGCCTAGATAGGACCACCGCTCCTGAGACTGGGTGCCCCTGCCTGTCCTCTGATCTATGCTGATCCCTGGTTCTGGGGCCTGAATTCCACTATCTCCTGCTAGCTGACTGCATACTTATGCCTAAAGGAAGTTGGACAAGGACCACTCTACATCATTTGAAGATCCTGACCCAACCTGTGGACCCCAATTCGCGCAACCCCGCCTTCCAATCCCAGCACCCAGATGCCCCCTTCCTCCAGGGCACAGCGACTAGCCCTGCAAGAGAAGGAAGAGGAATAAAGCCAGGTCCCCTCTCCCTCCTGTCCCGGCCAGCTCGCCACCCCCTGCCCCTCCTCTTGCCTTTTTGGGACAATATAATCCGGGTCTTCAAACCTGAGCTGATTTCTGCTTCTTCCTCCGGCCGACTGGCCTCATTCATCAGGCTTCACCCTGGCATCCTGGGAACCCAGCCCCTTGTGTAAACACAGGGAGGGCCCATGCAGGTCCCCAGGGGAGGCCTGGGGTGTGGGGCCCAGGGTATGAGGTCCCAACCTGGGAGCACTCACCAGGCTGCTTCCCCAGAGACCAGTGGCCCGCCAGACTCAGGTTTCAGGAAAGGGGGTGCCTCACCTGTCCCCACAGCAGCCCCACCTCCACACTTCCCTGTCCAAGCCTGCCCAGTATCTTTAGTGCAGGGGAGGGGACCACGGGTCCTTTAAGAGGGGTGTGGCTAATCCCAGGAAGCAGGTGCAGGAACACCTGACACCTGGCTCTCGGGAAGGAGGCGGGGCTTCCTCAATAGTGGGCTGCAAGGGTCCAACAGGCGCAGAGACCTGACCGCCAGAGGGCGCCTGCAGGCTGAGGCGGAAGGAAGGCAGGTGGAGGAACACCTGGGCGGAGGAGGGGCTAGTCTCCATGGAGACCTGCGCGGGTGTCCAATTCCCCCAAACAAATGCCTCCTGGCCCACAGGCTCACCTCCCAACTCCACCCCCCAATAACACACACCGGGCCATCAGCATCCAAAACCTCTTTAATAACATGATAGGATTTAGGGTTAGTTTTTGTAGCCGCGGCTGGCCCGGCGGCCTCTTGCATGCTCGAACTTCCGGCCCTTGGATCGCACGTAGGGTCTGTGGGGAAGAGAAAGGAAGTCAGGGCCGCTTGTAGCTGGGAACTCCGCCAGTGATGCTGCCTCTAGCAGAGCAGCACAGACACCAGGGGGGGCCTCAGTAGTGATACCAACTGGGCAAGCCTGGCAGTGCAGGAAGCCAAGATGGCAAAGTGGGCGGTGAAGCCAGCACCAGGCCCTGGGGGTCAACCTGAGAGCCCGGAGGCGGGTAAAATGCTGACCCCCACCTGGAGGATGCCAACTCGGCCTAAACCAGCTGCCCCTTTAACACCAGCTGCACAGGGAGCACAGCTGTGAGTCTGGAAGGTAAGTGGGTAGGACGAGGCGGGGAGCTGTAGGGAGGCCTGAGGCTGGCTGGTGTGAGAAACAGATGCATGGCAAGACCTAGACTGCACTGCGGGAGTCAGGTCTGAAGCACAGGCTGGCATACTCACTTGGTGTGGCTGTGGGGGGTTCCTGGGGCCTTCCCGAAATGCCTGTACACCTCTCGGGCCTTGCGAGGACCTGGGGAGGGTGGGAAGGGGCAGATCAGGCAGAAACCCAGCACCCAGAGCTCCTGCTACGAGCCCCTTTCCTGGGCTCGGATGATGGGAGGTGGGGTGGGGAAGTCCCAGTCACACTGCTCACCCCCTCACTCACACAGGGACCTGGCCCCACCATGGAGACTAAGCATCGCTCACCAGAAAGCAAGACGGTGCCACAGCCCTTGGGGGAGTCCAGGGCCAGCTGGTCGAAGGTGAGAATCTTGCCCCCAGCCTTGAGGATGCGGCTCCGGGCGCGGCTGCTTACACGAAGGGCACACACCTAGGGGACACAGAGGACAGGTCCAGCCAGAGCCCCCTGCATGGCCACCAGGGGCTGCTGGGACTTATGTTCACTGCTCTGGCCCCACAGAGAAACCCTGCTGCTTGCTCAGCCCTATAACTAACTCCTATTAGAGGGAGCAACCCAAGTGGACAATAGCTGTTTTTATCACTTTACTTCCAGAAACCCCTTAGAAGGCAGCAACCCAAAGTCATTACGCCTTACGGAAACTGAGGCATAAAAAGATTTAGGGCCTCAGTGGATAGAGCACTGGCCCTCGGACTGAAGGGTCCCAGGTGTGATTCCGGTTAAGGGCACATGGCTGGGTTGAAGGCTCAATCCCCAGAGTGGGGAATGCAGGAGGCAGCCAATCAATGATTCTCATCATTGATATTTCCATCTCTCCATTCCTCTGAAATCAATAAAAAACATATTAAACAAACAAAGAAAAAAGGTTTAGGACTTTGTCCAGAGGTGACAAAGTGACAGAGAGATCTAGACTCAAACCCAGGTTGTCTGGCTCAAGAGCCAGCAGTCAGCAGCGCCCAGAGGGGCTTGCCCAGGGAAGCAGGACTTCACCCCACTCACCTTCAGTTTGGGCACCTCCTGGATCCTCACGTCATCGGTTACAGTCCCCACAACCACGGCGGTTCTGCCCTCCCGGCCAGGAAGCTTCATCTTGCGGATCTTTGGGGGGAGGAGATCCACATTCAGTCCCGCCTGGCGTTTGAATCCAATCCCGCAGCTTCAGGCAACCAAGGACCAGGACAGCTGGCCCTAAACCCCCCCTCACCCATCTCTCACACTAGCACAGGCCTAAGCTCAGGTTCCAGGTTTCTCAACAGACCTCCCCCAGGAGGGTCCTTGACATCTAAGACCTGTGTCGCATGACCCAAAGCCTCAGGATGACCTCATGAAGCCACCGTAGCCACCCCACCTCACAAGGGGAAGGAGAACAAGGCCAAGCAGCCAAGCCAGTGGAGCTGAACTATAACCTGAGGGTCAGAGCTCCCAGCCCACCCTCCTTCCCAGAGCCCAGCTCCCGACACAATCCAGTTGCTCCCCAGGCTGGATCTGTCCCCCCGGCAGCCCCTCACCATCCGGGAAAGGGACAGAGGCGGCCGGTTGGTGCGACTCATGAACAACCTCTTCAGCACCACTTGGTTGAAGGTGGAGTTGGTTCTTCTGGCCAGAAACCTGTATAGCTGGAGGGAAAGGGAAAATGAGGAACGAGAACTTCCAGGCCACGCTCCCCTCCCTCCCAACGTTCTAAGGGCAAACAAATGCCTCCTGGCTTTCCCCGATCTCAGGGAGCTCCGGGGAGAGCCAGCCCAGGTCCACCCTGGTCAGGGCCCCAGAAAATCCTCCCCCCTCACCCCCGAGCTGTATACAGCACAGAAGCTGGAAGCACTGAACTTCCAGAAGTTCTGAGATGTGAGCCCGGCTGGCAAGCCGCTGGGAGGAGCCTGGGGCCACACGAGCATGGAAGCCCTGGACGTTGCAGGTTTGGGGTGGCCCTGCCCAAGGGTCACAGGCCCCCACCTCACCTTGACCAACAGCCTTAGGTAGATGTCCTGGCTCTTGGGCTCCTTGCGCCGAACCTTTCGGTCTTTGTTGTGGCGGATGTCGACTCCCTGCCGGGTGAAGGGGGGACCACAGACCCCACTGTGAGCTGTAGATTACTCACCCCATGAACAGTACCAATGACTGTTTCCCAGAGAGAGCCAGAGCCCCATCTCTGCAGACACAACAAATCCCAGGTCCACCCCTAGGAAAGTCGCTTCAACTCTCTGGACTTCAAAGGACTCCCCTGTACAAAGGGGCCAACCCTACATGCAAAGCCTTCACGTGGCAGCCAGCACGTTGGGGGAAGTTTTAACACAGTAGCCACACTGACTCAGTCAACATTTTTATTTCTTTGTAAATTGACTTTTTCGACAAGGCGCGAAACTTCTCAATGCTGCTCCCACGCATGGAGAATGGCCGAGGAAAACATTCCCACCAACCGCAGGCTAAGAAGGTTCCCACTTTAGCGTTAAGAAAACTCAGGAAGGCCCACGACTCCCCCGGCCTGTTTCGGGGAGGTTTCCTTCGCAGACTGTTATGACAGCTGCCGTTTAACCAACACTTGTGCACGAGTCCATGGTGAGCACGTCACACAACCTCTCCCCAAACTCGAACCTGAGAGGCAGGACTGTTGTGCTCCCATTAAAAAGATGGAGCAAGTCGGGCACAGGCTGGGGGAGCCAGATCACAGGGCGGGCGGGGAGCCCAGACCCGCAAGGAGGCCTGCCTGTCCCAAAACCCGGGCTCGGGACGCTCGACAACCCCCCAGAACCCAACCTTTCGGGTTGGGGAGTGACAGGTCCCGGCAGGGGCGGCCGAAGGCCGGAGGCTGAATGGCTGTGGCACCAGCGCCTAGAATCCTGGCTCCGCCACTTCCTGGCATTTTGACCCCGGTGGTATCACTTAGCCACCTCGTACCTCAACTCGGGCAACTATTCAATGGGCGCTATCATGGGAAACTACGGGTGGGGTGGAGGCTGTCATGACTGACGCATCCCTGCTCTTCGGGGGCCCCTAAATAGCCCCGCCACCACGGGAATGGCCTCCTTCGGACACCCCCAGGGCCCCTGCCTTCTTCTGGCGCGCCCCCAGCCCGAAACCGCGGTGGATGGAGGCGGATGGCCGAGGCCCAAACGCCTTCAAAGCGCACTCACCATGATGGCGCCTTCTTCTCCACCAGGTCCGGAAAGAGAGAGCGGCGCCGGGTGGGCGGGGAAAGCCTGCAGCGAGCGGCGCCTACGTGACGTCACACTAGCGCGACTCGGCACGCTAAGGCGAGTAGGGCTTCTCTATGGTGAATCGGACTGACGGCTAGATGGGCGTTTCCGGAATAAGGGGAGGGGCGGGACAACCAAAGAGGAAAAAGGGCCAGCACGTCGGGGCCTCTCTAGCCCTACCCAGACCCTGGTCTCGATGCTCTTCCGGAAGAAAGGGATCTGGGAGCGAGACAGATGTCGCGCGCGGACCTGGGAGGACTGGTCGCGCCGGGACTCTCTGGCCCGAAGCCGACAACCTCTCTGTGACTTCAGGAGGACTGGGCAGGAAGAATGTTGGCGAGGAGGAGGCGGGGCAGGAGGGGCTGGTCTAGACCGCGGGGAAACCTCTGACTCCGCGCTCGGGTCATTTCCTTATCAGACTGTCTTATCTGGTGTTGTGCTTCCAGGCGCGGCCGCAGCTTGGGAAGTCCTGCTGGAGGTCTAACCCGAGATCTTCCTTGCTGCAGCCCAGCCTGCATTTTTACCTTTTAGGTTTCGCTGCTCCCTCTGCCCCCAGAGGGTCCTTCCCTGATCCCTCTGCAGCCTCTGCCACCGGGGGGGCGGCTTTTCTCAGCCAGAGAGATTCAAATGGCCCAGCGGGTTCGTGGTGAGGGATGTGCCCGGTGCTGGAGCGCAGAGGAGGCCGACTGAGGTCTCCGGCTTGGGGGTGAGGTAGAGAGCGGGGATGGGCCAAAAAATTCCTGAGCGGGGAGGAGAGACTTAACTGGTTCTCAACCTTCTGGCCCTTTAAATACAGTCCCTCACGTTGTGACCCAACCATAAAATTATTTTCGTTGCTACTTCGTAACTGTAATGTTGCTACTGTGATGAATCGTGTTGTGAATATCTGATATGCAGGATGGTCTTAGGCGACCCCTGTGAAAGGGTCGTTCAACCGCCAGAGGGGTCGCGACCCACAGGTTGAGAACCGCTGACTTAGAGGGAGACAGAGATTTAGAGGGGAGAAGGAAGAGGCACCCAGAAAGGTAGTGGACAAACACTGGCTTTGGGGGGGTGAGGGGACCTAGAAAGGGGCGGGAAAAGGAGATCCAGGGAGGAGCAGAGACATAGGAATATTAAAATTCCAATAACAGTGTGATTTGGGGCAACTCATTTAACTTCTCTGTGCCTGACTTCCCTTATCTACAAAAAGGGGGTGACCATAGGCCTGGCACATAGGATATTCTCCTGCGTTATATAAGTTAGTAAAAATGCATGGGACAATGCTTCCCACATAAGAAGTGCTCAATAAAAATTAGGCCCTGGCCAGTTTCTCTCAGTGGTTAGAGCGTCAGCACAAGGACCAAAGGGTGGCAGATGCGATTCTCGGTCAAGGGCACATACCTGGGTGGCAGGTTCAATCCCTAGGCCCTGGTTCGGGGGTTGCAAGTGGGAGGCAACCAATTGATGTGTCTTTCTAGTATCCATGTTTTTCTCTCTCCCTTTCTCCCTCTCACTCTCTCTAAAAAATCAGTGGAAAAAATAGCCTCAGGTGAGGATTAAAAAAAAAAAATTAGGCTCCACCCCTATTTATTGATTGGCCCAGACATGATGAACTGGTTGGGGCAGTGAAAAAGTTGACCTCTTCTCTGTTTCTCCCTTTTCGGAAAGGCCCTGGGCTTCAAACCCATCCAGCCTGGCCTCCTGTAGTCCACCCTTGATACTCCTACTTATTCACTTCTCCTCCACAGCGCCCAAGGCCGGGCTGAACCATGAGGCCTGACTCCTTACCGTGCCACCCTCCCATGGCCTCCCACGCAGGCCCAGCGTCTTGTTGATAACACAGCAGAGGGCTGGCAGGTGAATGGACATCTCGAAGCAGAGGAGCGTGGACCAGGTAAGGGTCTATCTGCAGTCAAGGTCACCGTTACCAGGGGGCAGTTCCCTCTTCCTCCTTGTCCCTCCCTGTGCCCTCATCTCTGTAACTTGGTCTCTGTCTTTGAGTCCCAGCCCCTTTGGTCTGTGTGTCTGCCTTTCTCCCTGGGCCCCAAGCTCAAGTGCTGTTTCCCTGTCTCTCCATCTTACTGGGCTTCTGTTCCTCTCTCTCTGGGTCATCCTTTGGCAGGCATGAATATTACCTGGTGCTGTTGCTACTCTGGGTTGAACACAAGGTACATTGTGGGCAATAAGTGAACTCCTTCCTCCGTTCATCTCTTTCTAGAGAGCAAGCTCCGCCCCTCCCTCCTTTAGCAGGTGCCTTTCTCTCTACAATTCTGTCTGTTTCTACATCTCCCGATATTATTCCTGCCTTGATTTCTTTCACCTTCACCAGATCTTTGCCTCTCTCTGTTTCTGTCAACATCTTTGCTTTCTGTCTCTTGGTCTCGGTTCCTCTCAGTCTCTGAGCCTTCAATATTCTCTCCCCTGGCCCTCGCCAGTTTGGCTCAGTGGCTAGAGGGCCGGCCAGTGGACTGAAGGGTCCTGGGTTCGATTCCCGGTCAGGGCACATGCCCAGGTTGCGGGCTTGATCCCCAATCGGGGGCCTGCAGGAAGCAGCCCATCAGTGATTCTCTCTCATTGATGTTTCTATCTCTGTCCCTCTCCCTTCCTCTCTGAAACCAATAAAAACATTTTTTTTTAAATATTCCCTTCCTGTTCATCCCTGACCTAGTGGTCTCACAGACACTGTATCTCCCATCTTCCTTCCGTGTCTCTGTCTTGTCACGTAACTGAGTCACTCACTAGGCTGGAGTTTATGTCATGGGTCACTCTGGTTCGGGCCCAAGGTAAATAGTTTGTGACATTTTAAAAAGTTGACATACAGTATTACGTTAGTTCCAGGTGCACATATTACAAAATGACCACACGTCCAGTTACCACCTGTCACCCCTACAGAGTTAATACAATATGTGACTATAGTCCCCATGCTATACAATATATCCCGATGGCTTATTAATAATTTTTGAATTAAAGAGCCTTTCCTCCCTGGTTTTCATTCCAAAAGTGTCAGTCCTTCTCTCTCTCTCTCTCTCTGTCGTTTTCTGGGTTTTCTTTTTTTCTTTAAATATATTTTATTGATTTTTTACAGAGAGGAAGGGAGAGGGATAGAGAGTTAGAAACATCGATGAGAGAGAAACACTGATCAGCTGCCTCCTCCACACTCCCCACTGGGGATGTGCCCGCAACCAAGGTACATGCCCTTGACCGGAACCGACCCTGGGACCCTTGAGTCCGCAGGCCAATGCTCTATCCGCTGAGCCAAACCGGTTAGGGCTTCTGGGTTTTCTTGAGTCCTAACCTTGCACATTCTTGCACATTCTTAATTCTACTGAATTTGTCTCTTTGTTTATCTCTCTGCTTCTGCCTGACTCTAACCTTTTTTTTTAAAGTATATTTTTATTGATTTCAGAGAGGAAGGGAGAGGGAGAGATAGAAACATCAGTGATGAGAATCATGGATCAGCTGCCTCCTACACGCCCCCCACTGGGGACCGAGCCCCGCAACCCGGGCATGTGCCCTTGGCCGGAATCGAACCCGGGACCCTGCAGCCCGCAGGCCGGCGCTCTATCCACTGGGCCACACCGGCCAGGGCTGACTCTCTTTATCTTAAGAAGAGACAACACTCTCTCCAAGTCCGCCATGGCCTCGCACTGCTTCTCCGGGTCTCTTACTAACGCCCTTTGCGTACCTCTGGGTCTTTGTTGCCCGTCCCTCTATCTGCCTCTAAAGACCTCCCTCCAGGCCCCTCCTCTCTCATAAATCCCATGGATGGACCGGCCCCTGTGCCCTCAACAAACATGGCGACCTGGTCCCTGGCGGTGGAGTCGTGACAGCGGCGGGGTGCGCCAGTGCCCTCAACTACAATGGCAGCGGGTCTCGCGAGCGCTCCGCCTCTCGTCGCTGGGCCCGCCCTCCGCGCCCCCTCATTGGTGCGTCTCAGGCCAGCCGCACGGCCATTGGCTGAGCGGAGCCACACTCCCCGCCCCCCTCCCCACACACCCCAGGGTCAGATGGGGGCGGTGGGTGCTGACTGGAGGGGCAGCTTGGAGGAGGACCAGGCTTGGGAGGAGGCCGCGGGGGTCCGGGCAGGGCCCCGAGTCTGGGGGGCCGCAGGACCAAGAGGAACGGAGAGACGCAGGCCCGGGACTGGGGTACCAGGGCTGTGGGATGGAGATGGACAAGCAGAACCGGGGCTGAAGGATCCAGGAATGGAAATCCAGGTCTGGGACCGGGTGGTAGAAATCGGGGAGGGGCGTGAGGGAGAGGAGGCCCCGGACACGGGGAACCGGAGACAAAGACTCAGGCTTATGGATTGGGAGACCTATGGATAGAGACCCAGGCCCGGGTCTGGGGTACCTGGGGGGAGGGGGGGCGGGGCGCGGAGAGAATGGAAACCAGGCCAGAGACTTGCGGAGTAGACAGGGGACTCGGACCCAGGACTGGGGGAGATCTAGGGCTCTGCCTGCACCTGAATTGGGGTGGGGTGGGGGAGCCTGAGGGAGCTGCCAGGGCAAGGGGGCAGAGGTGACTCCCTAGGGTGAGGCCACAGATGGGGGGTGTGTCTGGGGCAGCTGAGGGGCAGGACTGGCAGGGGGCTGGGGGGGCGGGCTGGGTGGGCGGGGCAGAGGGGAACAAAGGTGAGTAAGGAGGCGGAGGCGGCAGAAGCCAGGCAGCGGGCAGGGGGAGAGCCTCTGGGGAGGGGACCTCAGGCCTGGCTCCCGGTCCCTCCCTGCAGAGCAGGCCGCCAGATGCCCAGGTCAGTGCTCAGGGCCCAGCTCTGAAACCCTGCCCCTTGCAGGTGCCTGCATGTGGCTCCTCTGGCTCTCGGACTCCTTAGTCCCTCCGGGGCACATCCCTTTCTCAGTCTTTGCTGGTGTCTGCATCTTCTACCTCCTGCCTCTGTCTTCTCTTTTCTCCCCCTTGTCTTTTCGACCCTACGCTCTCATGTCTTGCATCAGCCTGGTTTCATTTCATTAAGCTGTCTGTCTCCTCTCAGCGTTTCTCTGGCTCTCAGATCTCATCCCTCTTTTTCTTCGTGTCCAGGTTACTTTCTCCATCTGGAGGTAACTGGTCTGTGGGTTTTTTTCTCTGCCTCTGCATGTCCCTTTTTGCCTGATTTCCCCCAAAGCCCTTATCATCCAACACACTGTCTTTCTTTATCTTGTTTTTCTGTTTTCTGATTAAAACATAAACTTTATGAAGGCAGGGGGTGTTTGTCCATTTTGCTCCCTGCTGTGTTTGCTAGGCCTGGCACTGTGATTGGCACCTGGAGGGTACTGAATAATTACTTAGGGGATGAATGAATGAATGAATGAATGTTTGCATGCCTGGGTGTGGACCCTCCAGGATGCTGGCTTTCCTGTCCAACCGATGCCTTCCCTGCTGCCTTGGGGTCTCCCCACACTTGTCTGGGCCCGTCTGTCTGCGGTGCACCTGTGATGGTTCCTCATTGTCTCTCCCTGTCCGCAGGCCCTGCCCATTTCCCTCCACCTGACGTGGGGGTCCTGGATTCTGACTCTTGTCCTTCTTTCCTACAGAGGCCAGACCAGGAGCTGAGCTGGAGCTGGGGCCACAGGCTTAGGACTGTCCAGGACAGGGCCGGAGCCATGGCCCCGCCACCGCTGTCACCCCTGGCCACCAGCACTCCACTCCTGCATGGCGAGTTTGGCTCCTACCCAGCCCGAGGCCCACGCTTCGCCCTCACTCTCACACCACAGGCTCTGCACATCCAGCGGCTGCGCCCAAAGCCTGAAGCCAGGCCCCGGGGCGGCTTGGTCCTGCTGGCCGAGGTCTCGGGCTGTTGCACCCTGCGCAGCCGCAGCCCCTCTGACCCGGCGGCCTACCTCTGCATCTACACTTATCCTCGGGGCCGGCGTGGTGGCCGGCGCAGAGCCACGCGTACCTTTGGGGCTGACGGGGCGGCCACCTATGAGGAGAACCGGGCCGAGGTCCAGCGCTGGGCCACTGTCCTCACGTGTCTGCTCCGTGGACTGCAGCTGCCTGGGAACGGGGGTGAGGTCCCGGGCAAGCTCGGAGTCTCTGCGCATCTCCCTCTGCGGGCATCTCTGTCTACTTTTCTGTGTGTCTGTGGAATGTCTGTGAGTCTGTAATGGAAGTGCTGCCGGACAGGCATAGGCGACAGGAGGAACAAAAGCACGGGCCGAGGGAAGCTATTTGTGTCTGCTGCTCTCTCGCTAGGTTCTGTCTCTTCCTTCCCCTTCCCTGGGTCCTGACCACGGGTGAGTCAGAGGCTGCCGGGCCGAGGAGAGCAGCAGACTGAGACGTGGTCAGTCACCACCCAGGGCGCCCAGAGGTGGCAGCTAGAGCATTAGCGTAGGGGGGCCCAGAGGAGGCTTTCAGGCGGAGGACCCCCACCCAGGGGGCCTCAGTTGGCAC
Source organism: Myotis brandtii (assembly GCF_000412655.1). Lineage (NCBI taxonomy): Eukaryota > Metazoa > Chordata > Mammalia > Chiroptera > Vespertilionidae > Myotis > Myotis brandtii. The sequence goes on from NW_005370276.1 coordinate 615,671, forward strand.
AGGAAGGTCAGGGTTCAAGGGTCCCCATCTGGTGGGACTTGGCCCTCCAGGGTCCTGCTGGCTGCCTGGGGGACGGTCCTAAGGGGTGGTGACAGTAATGGAGCCTCGCAGAGTGGAGCAACCTGATCTGGGATCTGGGTGTTGTTGGTGAGGAACGGAGCTCTCCTTCCTCCCACACGTGGGTCCAAAGGGCACTGGGATTAGACACCCAAGCCCTGTCTTTGTCTCGGAAGGGGGTGGCATGGGCACGTGAAGCCTGGGAGGCAAAAAAAACGAGGCTCCGGTGCCAGCCCTCCAGCCGTCCACTGGGGGCTGTTTGCAGTTGCCGTTTCTGAGGTCAGGGGCCTGGGTCTCTGGCCTCTACCGACTCCTTCCCCTCTCTCTGCAGAAATCACCTCCCATCTCCTGCCAAGGCCACCCCGATTGCTTCTATTGGTCAATCCCTTTGGTGGGAGGGGCCTGGCCTGGCAGTTGTGTAAGAACCACGTGCTGCCCATGATCTCCGAAGCTGGACTGTCCTTCAACCTCATCCAGACAGGTAAGGGCAGTGTCAGGACGGAAGGTGAGGGCTTGGGGCCGAACTCCCGAGTCCTGGGGGGTGGGAGAGCCTGCCTCACCTCCTGGTTTCCCACATCAGAACGACAGAACCATGCTCGGGAGCTGGTCCAGGGACTGAGCCTGAGCGAGTGGGATGGCATCGTCACAGTGTCGGGAGATGGGCTGCTGTATGAGGTAGGGCAGGAGGCCTGGGCCCCGAGCCCTGGGCGGGGACTGTGGAGGCCGGGAACAGGACCCAGGTGTCTGGTTTCCGGCCCTCCAGGTGCTGAATGGACTCCTGGATCGCCCCGACTGGGAAGAGGCTATGAAGACGCCCGTGGGCATCCTCCCCTGTGGCTCCGGCAACGCACTGGCGGGAGCCGTGAACCAGCATGGGGGGTAGGTGGGCTTTCCCTGCCTCCGGTGAGCCTGGGGGTACCCTGAAGGAAGGCTAACTGGGGCCGGGCACATCTTCCCCTCCCGCTGCCAGTCCACTGTCGGGTTCATCAGCCTGGCACGTTTGCGGGTCTTGTTCCCAGTATCCCTAGAGCCTAGAACTGTGCCTGGGACACAGGTGACACTTAGTGAGTGCTTGTGGGATGGATGGAGAGGGAACCTGGCCCAGTAAGAAGAGTCCATCTGGAGGTGGCCAGATGGCTGTGGGTGGGCCTGGGGACAGGGCCGGCCGGGCCCCCTTGCTGTCTGCCTGTCTCCTCCCCGCTCTGCACTCGGTCTCTCCCCCCACCCTGTTACTCTTTCTCACTGTCACTCCGTCTCTGGCTCTGAAGGTTTGAGCAGGCCCTGGGCATTGACCTGCTGCTCAATTGCTCTCTGCTGCTCTGCCGGGGTGGCTGCCGCCCGCTGGACCTCCTCTCTGTGACCCTGGCCTCGGGCTCCCGCTGTTTCTCCTTCCTGTCTGTGGCCTGGGGCTTCGTGTCAGACGTGGACATCCAGAGTGAGCGCTTCAGGGCCTTGGGCAGTGCCCGCTTCACACTGGGCACGGTGCTGGGCCTTGCCACGCTGCACACCTACCGTGGACGCATCTCCTACCTACCTGCCACCGTGGAGCCTGCCTCACCCGCCCCCGCCCATGGCCTGCCCCGCGCCAAATCAGAGCTGACCCTGGCCCCCGTCCCAGCTCGGACCGTGGCCCACTCACCCCTTCATCGCTCTGTGTCTGACCTGCCCCTGTCACTGCCTCAGCCTGCCCTGACCTCCCCTGACTCACCGGAACCACTCCCCGTCCTGTCACTCAATGGTGGAGGCCCCGAGCTGGCCAGGGACTGGGGCGGGGCTGGGGATCCTCCACTGTCCCCAGACCCACTGCTGCCCTCGCCTCCTGGCTCCCCCAGATCAGCTCTACTCTCACCCATCACCGAGGGGGCACCCGAAATGCCAGCATCCTCTGGGCTACTGCCTCCCACCCCTGACGGTGACCCGGTAGCCATCTCTACTGGAGGCCCACCAGACCACCTGCTTCCTCCTCTGGGCACCCCACTACCCCCAGGTTGGGTGACGCTGGAGGGGGACTTTGTGCTCATGCTGGCCATCTCCCCCAGCCACCTGGGGGCTGACCTCGTGGCCGTCCCCCACGCGCGCTTTGATGACGGCCTGGTGCACCTGTGCTGGGTGCGCGGCGGCATCTCGCGAGCTGCGCTGCTGCGCCTTTTCCTGGCCATGGAGCGCGGGAGCCACTTCAGCCTGGGCTGCCCGCAGCTGGGCTATGCCGCAGCTCGTGCCTTTCGCCTCGAGCCGCTCACTCCTCGCGGGGTGCTCACGGTGGACGGCGAGCAGGTGGAGTACGGGCCCCTGCAGGCTCAGGTTCATCCGGGCCTCGGTACGCTACTCACTGGGCCTCCAGGCCGCCCTGGGCGAGAGCCCTGAACCTCGAAACTTGGAGCCTGCTACGGGCGGGGCCTACATTCCAAGGGGGCGGGGCCTGGCTGCTAGTTAGGTCGGAGGCCCCACGTGCAGAGGAGTCCCTGTCTCAGGACTGTGCCCGCCTCCCGGGGACCAGTGGTGATGCTAGAGGGTGGCCCGAATGCCAGTGGGTGAGGGCCATTAGGGTCGCAGGAAAGTGGGCCCGCCCGGGAGGGTAGTGCCTGGCCAATGAGGGCGCGGCTCAGTCCAGACCCTCGCTTCCAGCTGCTGGAAGACCCGGTCGGCTGGGGGCGGAGCCTCTCGTACCCCGTCAGGGCCGGGTCTCGCCCTGTCCACTCCGGTGCCTCCATTGAACCGGCCAGGAGGGGCAGGTTCCCCTGGGCCAACGCTCACATTTGCACTAAGGTTCCGCCCCGTCTGCGCGGGCGGGAAGTTCATTTCCCGTTTTCTGTCTCCTGTGCGTCTCCAGACCCCAATCTTCAAAGCAATTGAAAAGGTCTATGCAATAAAGGCAGTCGCTACATTCCTCTTAGACCCTCGCCCCTGCCTCCGTCTGGCAGCCCCGTGGGAGGGGTCAGAGTCGGCACTTGTAGCAGCTCCGGCCTTTCACGGCCCGGAGTCCAGATGAACCCACAGACCGCGGCCAGTGTGACCCCCCCTGGCCTGGCCCCGGGGCCAGGGAGCTGCCTCCTCCCCACGACAGCTGGCTCTGGGGTTATCAAGATTTATTCAGGATAGTGTTAACGGAGGCGGTGGGAGGGTGGGGTCCCCGACGTGCCGGAGGCACACACAGAGGACCCTCCCCGCCCCCGCGAGGGAGGGGGGGAGGCTCGCTTTTTCTTAAAAATATAAATGTATTTATCTGCATCATCACGTCCCTGGGGCACCCAGCTGGCCGGCCCGTGGACCACAGGATGGGGAGGAGAGGGGGTGTCAGGGCGCAAGTCTGAGTGAGGCGGCGGAGAGCTCCGCCGGGTCGGGGTGGGGCGCGGCCTCAGAGGGCTCCGTGCTGGGCCTGGTAGCGGGACAGCACGGCGCGGTAGTGGGACAGCTCCTGGCGCACGGCCACCACCTCCTGCCTCAGCAGGGCGTTCTCCTTCTCCAGGAAGGCCGCCCGCACCGATATCTGGTTCTCCTTAAGCCGCCGGGCGTCGCGGGACCGCTTGGCTGCCTCGTTATTCTTGTACCGCCGACTCCAATACTTCTCGTCCTGGGGGTGCAGAGGTGGAAAAGCACTGAGGTCCAGAGGGGCCCCCGGCCACAGCGGAAGAAGAAGGGAGGCGCAGCTTTGCTTGTTCCTTCAAGGACCCGAGGGAATCTAAAGGAACTTCCCGGCTGCTGCTTGCCCGGCAGTGGGGTCTCAAGGACACCGGGTCTCCCCTGAGACGGGTATCCAAGGGTCTGCCCATCTCGGGCCCTGGTTGCTAAGGAGAGCGGGACCCTGGCAAAGGCTAGGGCATGAGAAGGCCCCCCACCCCCAACAACTGGGCCTCAAGTCTCCAGAGTGCAAAGCAGACACCACCCTCCTCACTTGACAAAGGGGACAGTTAGCTCCTGGTTGCTAAGGATGCTTGTTCCCTAGCAACAGGGCTTTCAGGGTGTGAGATCCCGGTGAAAAGCACTGCCCTATACATCACCTTTCCAGATCCTGGTTGCTAAGGAAAGTCCAGCCTCCCCAGTGCAGGGATTTGATAAAGTCCTCCCGGAAGCTGGTCCCTTTGGCCCTGGTTGCCAAGGCAACTTCATCCCTCCTCATCCAACAAAAGTCAAGTCTAAGTGGTCCCAAAGACTGCAGCTGGTCTCTGAACTGGCCTTGAATAGAAATAAGCCAGGGAGTTGCGCCCCCCCTCCCCCACCCAGCAGGTCCCAGTTGTGCTTTAGTGAAGGAGCTATGCTGAGCCCTCCCCACAGACTCTGCCCAGGGGTCTTCAGTCCTAGAATTGGGATGCAAAGGCGGGCCCCTCCTCACTGCCAAGGAGCACCCAGAGTTCTGAAACATGCCCCCTGACCCCCCTTTAATTAAAGCCGAGTTCCTGCTTGCTAAGGCAAATCCAGTCCCTAGCAACAGGGCCCCGTGGCAGGAGAAACACTGCTCTAGATGGGGCTTGTGGGCCCGTCCTAGCTGCTTCGAGCAGTGATGTCTTACATGAAGGCAGGGCCAAGTCTTGTGGGAGAAGCCCAGGCACCTCCTGTTGGGGGAGACCCCAGAACTGGAAGAGGCAGAAGGCTAGAAAGATGAGTCACTGCCCAGAGCACCCAAATCGGAATGTGGTCCTTGGCTGACAATCAGAACCCGAGGCCTCTCGCCAATGAGGCAGCTCAGACCCAGGAAATGAGGCCTAGAGGGCTGACAAAGTCTGCATCCTAGGCAGATGCAATCACACCAAAGGATGCCTCAATTCAGAGATCAAGAGACAAGCCCTCGCCTGGCTGGCTGATAAGAGACAGGCTGATAACCCATCGCTGAAAAATGCTGTCCTCAGCAACTGAGCCCAGCAGCCTGCAGCCTGCCTGCCCCACCGAAAGGTCTGGGTCCAGCTGACAGGAGAAGCTCCAAATCTGTACAGCTGGGTCCAGCAGGGCTGGCTATGTCCGTGTCCCATAATGACGCCATCTTCCTAAATCTCAAGCCCAACACTTTGCCCCCTTGCATCCCATGGCCAAGGAGGACTGGCCCTGGGCTGCAGGAGAACCTGAGAGTTAATCCTGAGTGTGAGGGACGCCCCCGGCGGTGGGGGCTGTGCTGGCCGAGCCCGTGTCCTACATCCAGCGGTGCTCACCTTCTGCTCCTCTGGCACCTGGATCTTCCTCGCCTTCTTCATGATGGGCTGGGGCTTAAGTTCCTCCTCTGAGAATCGATGTCTCCGAGGGTCAAAGGTCTCATGGCCGGGAATGCTTGACAGGGCTAAGTCAGCAGGGTCAGGTTCAAAGGTCATCAGCACCTCCACGGTATCTGGGTCCACAGGGCTGGGTGTGTCCCGAGAGGTCAGGCCTTTGGGAAATAAAATGTATCGCCTGAGTGTGTAGTGATTTTGGGAAGGAGGTTCCCAGATGCTACCCTCTACGCAGGTGTCATATCCACCACAAGGAAGGCTACCATAGCTTGCCAGGGATCAACCCTAATATAAAATAGGAAGGTTCCCTAAGCCATAAGGAGGCTTAGAGATAATGAAACCAACTCCACTTTTACAAACAGGGAAACTGAGGCCCAATCGTTACTTAACTTGCCCTAAGTTATACTGGAGCCTGGGCTATTGCTGCTAAAACCTCAGGCCTTCAGAGTCCGTGTTAGCCTCTTCCCCATCGGCCAGCCTGAATCCTTCCCGAATCCCTGGCCAATGCCTAGACCTGTCCAGGAAAAATGGAATCCAAGGCACTGAAAAGACCTCAAGAGCCTCTCAAAGAACAATCAGCTCTCAGGCGTCAGGGAAGGGAAGCAGAAAGGGCTCTGAGATCCCAGGAGGTTGGTTCAAGGGGGAGCAGGTGGCCTGCGCCTTTAAGAGCGAGCGAGCAGGGTCAGCCGAGGACACCGGTTCAGGGCCGAGTCACGTGCGGGCGCCTGCTTCCTCCGCACCCCGCAGAGGTTAGGAGAGGACTCACGTGGCGCGGGAGTGTGCGGCTGGCAGGGGGAGGGCCCTGGCTCTGCCCGGAGGTTGGACCCGTGGCAGGTGTGTCCAGGATTCCCCGACCGACCGGCTGCCCGACCCTGGAGACCCCAAGATGCCAGAGGGAGCACCCCTTTCCTCTCGCTCCTTCGGGTCTCTCGGCTCGAACTTCTCAACCTCCGAGGATCCAGTCCCCCCCTGCTCTCTGGGGAACACGGGAAAACCGGCCCCCTCGACCTTCTCCCCTGCGCCCTAATCCCCTCGCCACTGGGATGCACACGATTCTGCAATCCCGCCCCCCCCCCCTTTTTTCCAGGAATATAGGAAGCTCGGCCCTCGCCTCCATGGGAGACCTGGAAAGAAGTTCCTCGGCCTTCTCCCCTCTGGAGTGCAGGGCCCGGGGCCCTAGGCCCTTTCCAATGGGGGGGACCCCGAAACCAGGGCTGACAGTCCCTTATGTGTAGGGAAACGAAATCTGTGCCCAGCCCGCGCCTTCTCCCCAGTAGAGGGTCTAGGAGTTATAGGTCCTATCCCATGAGTTCCACCCATTCCGGGCCCGGAATATGGGGGTACAGACCACTTCTCACTAAATAACTCCGGTGTTGTGGGCTCCCCAGTCCCGGCTCCACCTCTCCCCGCGTCCCACAGAGAAATCCACACTATCGCCCCACTGGGCAGACTTCCTGGAATTTGGGGCCCCAAGTCCCTCCTCTCTTATGGGTCCCGGAGAGCCAGCCCTTGACCCCCTAGGCCCCAGGGGACACAAAATCCGATTCTCCCCGCATCTCTCAACTAGGGGGCCCCCGAATCCAGGAGCGCGGCCCGGGTCCCACCCATTTAAGCAATACTTACTCTGGTACTAAAAGATGCTCCAGACTCATCGTGTATTTTTTCCATCCCATTGCTGAAACCAATCATGTGTCCATGGAAACCTGTTTGCTTTCATTGGACAATGAGATTACAAATCAAGAACTGGGCTCATTGCTCTTGGGATGTTTTTATTCCAGCTATCTCAGCTGACAGAGAAGAGAAATACATGGGTGTATACTAACCTTATTATATACATGTATCCATAAATATTTCTACATGTAACTATATCTATATTATCTCTATATATAAAAGGCTAATATGCTAAGTGCCCAACCTTTCGACTGGTTGCTATGACACAAACTGACCACCAGGGGGCAGATGCTCAACACAGGAGCTGCCGTGACACTCACTGACCATTTAGAGAGAAATTGCACCACCACGGACCTGGCACACACAAAGCAACACTCGGCTTCCCTCAAGTGGGACACAGGCCCCGCCACCATTCCGGAGCAAGACCCCACCAAATCTCAGCCAACGCTGCTGAGACCCAATGGTGCAAATGTGGGCCGTCTCCAGGCCCAGCCTGGAAACTGTGGCTACGGGCAGAGCCGCCTTGCGCTCCTTTTCCTTCAGGAGACCTGGGGGCCAGGCAGACAGGGCAGGGTCGGGGGGACGGGGAAGATAGGGATGCAGAAGAGACCCCGCGTCAGAGACCCACACGACCGAGATCCAGAGAAAGGGGGGACAGACGGGGTTGCAGAGAGACCGGAGAGGGAGGGCAAGGACCCAGAAAGAGGCGGGGACAGAGACCCAGAGAGGGACAGAGACCCAGAGGGAAAGGTCAGGGACGGGGGCCGCAGGTACACAGAGGGGGGGAGGACAGAGATCGAGAGAGGGATAGAAACTCAGAAAGAGGGGGGACAGGGACCCAGAGATGCAGAGAGAGATGGGGCAGACATAGAAGGGGCAGACATAGAAGAGGGACGGAAGTTCCGACGGAGGTAGGGGAGGGTTGGGCAGGTGAGAGAAGAAAGACAGCTCTGTGATTCCTCTGTAACCTACCCCCCCCCCCGCGCCCTGTACCCCCTCTCCCTACCCCCACACTCCGCAAGGGACAGGAAGGGGCTCTATTCCTGGGGCACATTCCTCATCCCTAGGCTCCATGTGACCCCAGGAGGCCCCGCCCAAGCCCGTGTCACTACCGTGTGAGCATCAGACACACCCCCTCTCTCCTCCCTGGACCTCAGGGGTCCAGACTCTAGAAACCAAAAGGAAGAGGGGATTAGGGCCTAGATTCCTGGGCCCTCCGGGAGGAGGACACCAGGGGTGGGGGTTGCGGGGGAGGCCTAGACTCCTGGGTCCTCGCGGTAGACGGGCTTGGGAGCCGGTACTTTTGGGTCGTGGGTCCTGAAAGATCTGAGGACCTAAACACCTTAAGTGAAATGGGTAAAGGTTGGGAGGATGGATTCCCCGCAGGAGAAGGTAGCTGTGGACCCCCCTCCTCCCCCAGCACCTGAGTCCCTAAGGGAGAAGGGTGTCTGAGTTGGGCGAGGTGGGGGGCTAGAACTCACAGCTGGCTGGTTCTTTGGGCTTGCTGGTCCCTTGCAGAAGGCTCCGCAGCCCAAGCAG
>NW_005370276.1:624255-631963 GCF_000412655.1 Myotis brandtii
CTCACGGGCCGCGCCATCGCCGGGCACCTGCCCGCAGGCTTACGGGCTCATGGAGAGGCGAAGAGCTGGCCTGCCGTCAGCGGTACAGTCCTGTGGTTCGGGCGAGTGTCTTGCCCAGGGGCGGGCGAGCGTAGCTTGCAAGATTCCAGTATCCAGAACAGTGCAAATCCTAGGAGCGACGGGGATTTGCAGTCCTCGCTGCAGAAACGTGCAACTCTAGAGGGTCCCGGGAGACCATGCAGTCTGGGTGAGGGGAGGATCAAATCCGACGGCCAGCTCTTTGCAACGGAGGGCTGAAGGGGACTCAAGGCGCTCCTTCCACAAGGTGGGCGAGCCTGGCTCTTGCAAAATCTGCAGCTCTCTCAACGGAAGGCGCTTTGCAATCTGCACCAAGAGGTGAGCGCAGAGGGGCGGGGGAGGGGGCAGGAGGAGGCGGCAGCCTTGAGGCGTGGCCAAAGCAAACTTCTTTCGCGGAAAAAAAAAAAAAAAAAGCCAAACCAAAACACCCGACGCCACAGCGAGCACCCCTCCTCTCGGCCCCCGCCCGCGCCCGCCCAGCCCCGCCCGTCTCTGGGGCCATGCACCCCAGCCGCGTGCCTCCCTCGGGCTGAAAGCGCGGGCCAATCGCGTCCCTACCCCTCGGCACGCTCAGCCAATGGGAGCCGTGGCTCCGCCAAGGCCCGGGATACGGGAGGGGCCCGGGGCGTGAAGTTGCCCCGCCTTTTCGTGGGAGGCGGGACCCTGACCTACATTTGGCCAATGGGAGACGGCGCTGGGGGCGGGACCGTGACCCAGTTCGAGCCAATGAGGCAGGCGGGAGGAGGAAGCACATGGCTCTGCGCGTGCTGCCTGACCCGCGGAGTGGGTAAGGGGTGGGGGCGGGTGGGAGAGGCGCCGCTTAATGGAGCCGCATATCCAAACGGTTGTTTGGGGAATTAGGAAGTCAAAAACCCCAATAGCGGGGTTCAGGAAGACGGGAGATGGGTTTCTAGAAGAAGGGGGCTATTCTCCAATCCCCGGCCGCGCCTCGAATCAGACCACTGAGAAACAGGAAGTATTCTGTCCCTTTAATAGCTTTGTTTTGGGGGTGACTCCCCTCCCTTCTTGGGTAGGGTTGGGAAGGGCAGGCGCAATCCTCGGTGGGGAGCCTCAGCGACCGTGGGGGGCACCATCCACTGCAAGACAGACGATACCGATGGAGGACGTTACTTGCGGGCACAGTCGCCTGGGCTGTGCAGGGGGCGGGGTCGGGGCCGGTCGGGCTCTACCACCGGGAGGCTGAGAAGGGGGGACCGAATGTACCAGGTGGAGAAGCTGGTAGACATGGCCCGGCAGTCGGGTGAGCCGCAGCGAGGCGGCAGGAGGGTGGCATGGGGACGCTCAGTGTCAGCATCAGGCTGAACTACCAGAAGGTATTCCTGAAGGGGGGGCGGGGGGGAGCCCCTGGACTGTACCATGTAGAGAAGCCAGAGAGGTGGCCGTTTAGATCTCAGGGCTGGAGGGAACGGAGGAAGTAGGAAGGGAAGGGGATTGAACCATATTGATTCTCAGGAAAGGGGGGGGAGCTGTCAGATTATGGAACAGCATAGGGTTTACACCACGTGGGAACCGGAAATGGATCCGGATTCCACCGCTTTGGAAGAGGAACCCACAGACCCATAGGTAACCGTACCACAAAGAAGCCAGGGGTGTCGGGTTATATACCAAGTTGCACGTTACAAGCAGTGGAGAGGAAAGACAAATCATGGACCAGCAATGGTCTATGGTAGGGAGGTGGACTGTAGCACGTGGACACATAGGGAGGAGGGAGTAAGAGCGAGCGAGAACTCAGGAGGCTGGACCATACGGAAGCAGCAAAGGAGGGTAGGACTTTATCATATTGACACACCGTAGGGAGACACATAGGCGGGTTAGACCAAGACGTGGTGGTGGTGGTGGTGGGGGTGCAGATTGGTCCATACCATGCAGGCGGTAGTTGGGGCCTCGGCAGCGCCTCTCGGGGTGCCGGGGGTCCCTGTTGCCCCTCAAGGCCCTATGGGCCAAGGGCTGCAGGGGCCGGCCGTTACCGCTGAGGCTCTGGAAGATCTGGGATGGAGGATTCTGGCTCAGGAGTCTCAGGGAGTGCATCTGCCAAGAGAGGGGAGAGGAGTAGGAAACGGGGAGTGAATCTACCAGGGGGGGGAAGGGTCCTGGTGACGTCACACGGGAAGCCCCGCCCCTGGGAGCCGATCGGAGGGGCCTTGCTCAGCTCCACCCCAGCCCCAAGTGTGATCTGACCCCCTGGAGTTTCCAGTCAACCTCGGGAAGGAGGGTGGCTAGAGGGTCACCTGGAGGGACGTGATATTCAAGACCCGGTCAATGAGGATCCAGGTGACAGTCTCGGAGCAGGGTGGGGTGCTGAGAGAGCCCTGATAGGTGATGAAGCCGAAGGATTCCGGGAACAGGAGCTCCAGGCTCAGGTCTTGGAGAAAGTAGGCATCATCTGCGGGCATATTACGCCGGAGTGAGGAAGGGTTCCCCAGCCCGGGCTGGTTTGGCTCAGTGGATAGAGCTCCGGCCTGCGGACTGCGGGGTCCTGGGTTCGATTCTGGTCAGGGCCACATGCCTGGGTTGCAGGCTTGGTCCCCAGTGTGGGGCGTGCAGGAGGCAGCTGATCGATGATTCTCATCATTGATGTTTCTATCTCTCTCTCCCTTTCCCTTCCCCTCTGAAATCAATAAAAATATTTTTTTTAAAAAAGGGTTCCCCACTTGAGCTCCCCCTCATGTGCACACCCCCACTAAAGCACCACGGACTTACTCTTGTAGGAGATTCGGGTGATGGTATCACGGTTAAGGAGGCGGCTGAGGAATGGGTTTGAGCTGCCAGCCACCTGTGTGGGGGTACGGGGGTACGTGAGGTGAGGAGGGAGGAACCCAGAAGTCCAAGCCCTCCAGCCCTTCCTCCCCCAATACCCAGGAGTCTGGGCCTCCCAGCCTCCCTCTTCCTCAGACCCCAGATTCCAGGTGCCCAGCCCCTCCCTCCCTCCCTCCGAATCTTGCCTGGACTCACATTGACAAAGAGGCTGAGAATGGCCAAGCCATTGGGGCCCCGGGAGGCAGCACTGAGGTTCCCATAAAGTTCTTGGTTGAAGTGGATGAGCTGCACCTGGGAGGGCAACACAGGGAGTGGGGTTCCCCAGCAGAAGGAGGAGAGAATGGGTGCAGCTCTGGGCCTTTGGGGGGGGGGGTCCCAAGTCAGGTTAAGGATTAGTGCAGGGGGGCAGTTCTGTAGGGAGGATGTGGTGAGGCAAGAAGAGGGTGAGGGTGACTCAGGGCAAGGATCAAGGGTCAGAGGTCGGTGGCCAGCACCTCAGCAGAGAAGCCCTGGTGGTTGATCTGGTGTTCAGAGCCTGCTCCATCACGTGCTCCAAATAGCAGCCGCAGTTCACTGAGTCGGTGGCTATAAAGGAGGGGACCCCCAGACACATTGACCACGGGCCGGGGTGCAGGCAGGAAGGACACGTGGCGACCGGTGTTGTACAGGGTTCCCCGGAGCTGTGGGAGAGACGGAAGACGACATGGGACACAGAGAGATCTCTTTCCCCCCATTTCCGCTCCTACATTTCCTGCTTCCAACAATCACTTAACCATTCAGCATAGTTTGAGCACCTACGACTTTCCAGGCTGTGTGCTGGTCCATAGTAGGTGCTCAGTGTTGGTGAATTTGCTTAATTAAATATTTATTGAGTCGCAACTATGTGCCATGGATGCCAGGAAGAGAGCGATGAACAAGTAGACAAAAACTCCTGGGCCTCATGGAGCTTATGTTCTGATTGGGCAGAGACAGACAACAAATACTGATTTCACATGAGTAACTGCTTAATTAATTACATCCTGTTCTCGTGCTGGGAAAGTATAATGGGAAATCTGGCCTAGATGGGTGTGTAGGGGGTGGGCGGGGCGGTGTCTGCTAAGGCTTCCATGAGGAGGTGATATTTGAATGGAGACCTGAAAAGTAAGTAGGGGTTCATTGCAAAGAGCAGGGAGAAGGGCGTTCCAGGAAGAGGGAACAGCAAGTGCAAAGGCCCCGAGGTGGACTATTTTAGTGACAGCGAAGAGGCCGGTGGGACTAGAGCCATGAGCAAAGGAGAGAATGGTGATGAGAGCTAGATGGGGCATTTTGTATTTTTATTTAAACTATATATATATACACACTTACTTGGCACAACACCAGGCAAGTGATTGCTATTATTACTTATGCCGATAGAAGGATTTTGAACAGGGGAGGTATGATCTGGTTTGTGTTTTTAAACATCTCTCTAGCTGTGGGGTGGAGAATGGATTGCAGGAGGCGGAGAGGTAGGCCAGCGAGGAGGCCAGGGCACCAGTCCAGCTGCAAGACATTCATGGGGGCAGTGGAGGCGACAAGAAGTGAAAAGCTTTGAATGTTATTCAGCAGGGAGACTGAAAGGACACAGTGGAAATGGGAATGAGGGAGAGAACAGGACGGGAAATGGCTCCGAGGCTTTTAGCTGGGGCAGGTGAGCGAAGGACAGTGCTGGCCTTTATAAGAGATGGTGTTGCAAAGCGGGCAAGAAGCAAGCATAGATTGCTGGGACAAGGCTGCCTGGGTCTGAATCCCAGCGCTGGCACTCTAGCTGTGTGACCTCGGGCAAATAACTTAACCTCTCTGTGCCTCAGTTTCTGCATCCGTAAAATAAGGATAACAGCACCTATATCACGGGGTTGCTGTGAGGATTAGAGGGTTTAACAAGCTTTTGAGACAATGCCTGGCACGGGAAACCTGTTTTACCGTTGCTTCTATAGAGACGGGGAGACTAGTGAGCCCTGTGTGGGGAGAAAAGAACAGGTGATCCATTTTAGGGTGGAAGGGGCCTCTCCGCCCAGCGTGCACCCCTTCTTCCCCAAGGCCGGCCTCCCACCTCAGTGTCCCACCCCCGCCTCCACGCACACCCACCGCAGTGGATTTGGCAACCCCTCCCACCAGGCCCCTTACCTTCTCTCCCCCGGTGCTGAGCCTCAGTGGGGGCAGGAAGGGGTCATAAAGAACCCTCTTCAGCTCCACATCCACGGGGCTCTGCCGCTTCCCCACTGCACACAGACTCCAGGCTGCGTTCACCAGGCCCCAGAAGGGAGGCCCTGGGGGCAGGGGCAGGGGCAGGGCAGGGAGGAAAGGGAGTCAGAAATGGGGACTGGATCCCAATGTTGGCATCTGCTGAGAAGGCCGCGGTCTGGGCTCCTGAATCCCAGGAGAGGAAGGGCTAGGAATCTGCACTCCTGGGTCTGAGGGAGGAGCTGGGATCCAGAATCCTGGGTCCTAGAAGAATCCTGGAGGAGTTTCTTAAGACCTTCTAGACAGTGGTTCTCAACCTTCCTAATGCCGCGACCCTTTAATACAGTTCCTCATGTTGTGGTGACCCCCAATTTCATTATGACAAATTGAACATAACTAAAGCATAGTGATTCATCACAAAAACAATATGTAATTATATATGTGTTTTCCGATGGTCTTAGGCGACCCCTGTGAAAGGGTCGTTCGACCCCCAAAGGGGTCGCGACCCACAGGTTGAGAACCGCTTCTCTAACACCTCCAATCCTGTCGGTGATCAAACCTATCTTAAATGAAGTCATTGGAAGAAGGAACTACAACTCCCAGCAGGCTCTAGGGCTGCCAGCCTATTCGTCCAATGCCAGACTGCCCCCGTGCCTATGGGAGTTGTAGTTCTTTCAGTCTCCCCTGCAGCACAGCTGGGTAATAATGTACCGGGGAGAGGAGTTGCAAGAGAGGGCTGGACCCGGCAGGGGAGGGGGCCCCTGAACCTCTGATTGCCAGCGGGAGCCAGGACCTGCCTGCCTCTTCCCTGCAAACACACACACACACACACACACACACTCTTCCACCCCCACACGCTCTCCTTCCACTCACTCCCACTCACTACTTGAAATGCGCATGTATAATGTCCCATGGTGAGCCACTGGGGTTCAGAGGCTGGGCTGGACTCCTGGGGGAGGAGGAGAGGGGCTGGGACTCCCAGGGAGGAGAGGGTTCCGGGTCCCAGGAAGGAGGTGCCGCGGCCTGGACTGCTGGGCCCCCTCCCTGGCTGCACCTGGCACGAAGTTTCCCTGGAGATTCTCCTTGTAGCTCCACCAGTCCGCGGGGTCAGGTGCGGGTCCGATGTGAGCTGCGGAGAGAGCCGCCTGACCCCCTCTCCTTGGCCCCCCCGCCCCGCCCCGCCCCTCCCTTCGGGGCTCCTGCCCCAACCCCCAGGCCTTACCTGCCGCCCCCAGTGCAGCCCAGAGTACCAGCGCTCGAGGGGCGCTCAGACTGGCTGCACCGCCCATCCCCGGGAGGCCTCTGGGCGACCCCTTCCCAGCGCCCGGCCCCTCTCTCGGCTCTTCCCTCTCTTCACGGCGGGACCCTGTCCCTCCAGGACTTCCAGCCTTCCTCTTCTCCCCACAGGGAGTCCCGGACCCCCCAAATGCCAAGCCAGCCAGGGACGGAGGTCCCCCAACCCACTCCTCTCCTCCCCTCGGTGTCTCTCCTCCTTCCTCGCCTTCCCCCAGCCCGCCAGTCTCCCGCTGCCTCCTGATCTCTCTACCCCTCTCTCTGCCTTCTGCTTCTCCCCGAGGTTGCCTCTCGGTTGCTAATCCACACCCCCTCTTGGCTCTTTTCATGAAGCTCCCCCAGGCCACCTAACTCCATGTCCCCATCCTCCTCCTCCTCCTCCTCCTCCTCCTCCCTCTCCCCTTCTCTGCTCCTGCCTCCTCTTCCCTTCGCTCCCTCTTCACCTCCTCTCTCCCCCCTGCAAGCTTCTCTCTCTCCCTCCTCCTCCTCTCCTGCCTCTTCTGTTTCTCTGTCTCTCTCTTCTCTCTTGTCCCTTCCTCCCTCCTCCCCCTCCCTTTCTCGGCGTTATTTAATTTTTTTTTTTTTTTGTGGTTGTTGGGGGGCGGGTGCTCTCACAGCAGCGAACACGCCTCGGGCAGGTAGGGGTGTGTGTGTGTGTGTGTGTGTGTGTGCATACAAATGCAATTGAGAAAGAAGATTGCTGGCCCACAGGGGTTCTCCGTTTTAGAAAACACACCCACACTATAAATTCTCCTCAGTGGGAGAATGACAGCCAGTCCATACCCGTCTCACGTATGTGCGCTCATCGAAGTTTACACCCGCTCACTCGATTCCTCCCTCCTTGTGAAGGGGGAGGTTTCGCCCTGTGCTCCCCTCCGGCCTCCGCCAGGGGCTGCCTTAACCCGGCCGGGGATCCCCTGGGAGACACTGGGGTGCGGTGAGGGCCGCTGACCAGGAGGGGGAGGCAGAGACCTGCAGAGGGAGAGGCGGGGAGGGGAGGAGGAGGAGGAGGAGGAGGAGGAGCAGCAGCAGCAGCAGCAGGGGAGGCCCGGGCGGGAGAGCCGGAGGGGAGGGGGGATGCGGAGGCTCCGGGAGGGAAGGGGAGCCCGACATAGATGCGGAGAGACGGGTCGGAGGGAGATGGCAGGCTAGAGCGGGGAGGGCGAGAGACAGGGACACACGCTGAGCGAGCGGAATAAAGATGGAGAGAGACAGAGACAGAGACACAGAATGAGGGGAGAAGAATGAGAGAGACCGATGGAGGCAAAGAAAAGACACAGACACAGAGACGTGGAGATACAGTTAGAGACAGAAGCAGAGAGACCCCCGGCGGGGCAGAGAGGGAAAAACCAGCCGCCAG
>NW_005370276.1:631973-636515 GCF_000412655.1 Myotis brandtii
GGGGAGACAGAAGCAGAAAAGAGATGGAGAGGCAGAGGGCACTGCAAGCACTGAAGAGAGACAGAGAAATAAAAACACCGCGGGCCAGGGCCAGGGCCAGGGCTGGGGCCCGGGAGGAGGGGGAGGCGGACGCGCGCACATCTGTAGGGAGACACTCGTGCAGAGAAAGATCTCAACAGGGAGGACCGGGAGGCGGAGGCTGCGACCCAGAGAGAGGGAGCGAGGCCTGGAGACGGACCAACGGGCCTTAAGGGAGCAGAAGGAGGCATCAGAGATGGAGAATTGGAAATGGACGGTTAGGGCCCAGGGGTGGAGGAGGCGGAGACACCCAGAAAGAGCAGAGATGGAGCGAGACAGAGAAAACACCAGAAAGAAAGGTGTATATTAGTCATCCATGGTCACATAACAGATCACCCCCCAAATCTGCTGGCTTAAAGCAGCAAACATTCGTTGTCTAACAGTTCCCGAGGGCTGGGAACCTGGGAGCAGTCTCGCCGGGTGGTCCTGGCCAGGGCCTCTCTGGAGGGTGCAGTCGGGCTGCGGGCTGGGGCTGCAGGCGCCTGAAGGCCTGACTGGAGCTGGAAGGTCCACGTCCAAGCTCGTCCACACGGCCTGGGCCCCAGGCCTCAGCTCCTCACCTGGGTCTTTCTATAGGGCTGCTTGAGTGTCCTCACAACCTGGCTGCCAGCTCCACCAGGGTGAGCCATGGGGGGTGGGGGGTGGGGGGGAGAGATGTTTTGTGTGACCTAATCTCCAAAGTCACACACAGCCCAGCCGGCGTGGCTCGGTGGTTGAACATCGACCTATGAACCAGGAGGTCACGTTCGATGGTTCGATTCCCGGTCAGTGCACATGCCCGGGGTTGCAGGCTCCATCCCCAGTAGAGGGCGTGCAGGAGGCAGCCCATCAATGATCCTCTCTCATCATTGATGCTTCTCTCCCTCTCCCTTCCTCTCTGAAACCAATAAAAATATGTTTTTAAAAAAAGTCTCACACACAATCCCTTCATGGGAAACGAGTCACTGAGTCCCGCCCACACTCAGAGGGGAAGAGAGTAGACTCCTCTGGAAGGGAAGAGTCTAAAAATATGTGGGCTTTTTTTTTAACTCTTTTTTTTTATTGCTTAAAGATGTGGGCTTTTAAAAAATATATATATATTTCTTTTATTGATTTCAGAGAGGAAGCAGGAGGGAGAGAGAGGTAGAAACATCAATGATGAGAGAGAATCATTGATCGGCTCCCTCCTGCACACGCCCCAGTGGGGATGGAGCCCACAACCCGGGCATGTGCCCTTGGCTGGAATTGAACTTGGGACCCTTCAATCCACAGGCTGATGCTCTAGCCACTGAGTCAAACTGGCCAGGGCTTGCTGGAAGTTTTTTGATTACTGTTTCAATTTCATCAGTAGTTATTGGCCTATTCAGGTTTTTTGATTCTTCCTGATTGAGTTTTGAAGAGGCGAGACCAGGAAACCACAGTGATGACAATGACGATATTAACAGCGAGCACCCACTGCCTACCAGGCAAGACTGAGCATTGCTATGAGCCACTCCTGCAGTCCGCACAGCTGCCCATTTTACAGATGAGGAAACCAAGTCATCGGGGACTTGCCCGGTTACACTTAGCAAGGGGCGGAGCAGGGAAGGAAAACGGGGGAAAGAAGGATGGAGAGAACATGACCGAGACAGATGTGCAAGGAAGCGGGGGAAGTGGCAGAAAGAGACCCACAGACGTGCCCAGCTCGAAGGAGATGTTTCTCCACCAGAAAAAACGGCAGCCGCCCTGACCGAGTTTCCCAGATCCCTGGGCCGGGCCACGCACTCGGACGGAGGCTTCATTTCAACCCTTAAAGCTGCCCGACTCGGTGGGGCTAGTATTAGCCCCATTACCCAGACAGGACACTGAGGCTCAGAGAGGGAAGTGACTTGAATGGGCTGCAGTGGGTTGAATGGGCAAACCCCCTTCCCCCAAAAGATATGTCCACCTGTAACAGTGATGGCGAACCTTTCGAGCTCGGCGTGTCAGCGCGGTGGGGCTAGTATTAGACCCATTACCCAGACAGGACACTGAGGCTCAGAGAAGGAAGTGACTTGAATGGGCAAACCCCCTCCCCCCAAAAGATACGTCCGCCTATAACCTGTGAATGGACCTTATTTGGCAAAAGGTCTTTGCAGCTGTAATTAAGTTAATGACCTTGAGATGAGATCATCCTACATTACCCAGGTCCGTGGTCGGCAAACTGATTTATTTTATATATTTAAATGCCATTTAACAAAAAAAAATCAACCAAAAAAATGAGTTCGCGTGTCACCTCTGACACGCGTGTCATAGGTTCGCCATCACTGACCTATAACCTGTGAATGGACCTTATTTGGCAAAGGGTCTTTGCAGATGTAATTAAGTTAATGACCTTGAGATGAGATCCCGACCCCTGATCCAGGTGGACCCTGAATCCAGTCCCAAGGGTCCTCCTAAGAGAAAGGCAGAGGGGATTGGAGACAGAGCCAGTGATGTGAGGACGGTCTGGGTGATGCGGCCACAAGCCAAGGGATGCCGGGAGTCACCAGAAGCTGGGAGATGGGAGGAGGCCCATAGGGCCTTCGGACGGGCTCTGGCCCTGCCAACTCCTGGGGTTGGGACTTCTGGCCTCCAGGACTGTGAGAGAATAAGTGTCTGTTATTTTAAGCGACACCGTTTGTGGTAATTTTTTTACAGCAGCCGACCCCAGGGGTGGGAGAAAATAAGAAAAACGTGGACTTTCTCAGAGGCAGAGACAATGAAGGAACCAGAGAGGAGAGGGAGAGACAGGTGAGCTGACAGTGCAGGAAAAACAGGGTCTGCCTACAATTCACTCCCCCTCCAGGCTCCCTCGCCCTCCAGTCTACCCTCCACAGACCCCAGAGTGCTCTTTTTGTTTTGTTTTTAATATACCTTTATTGATTTCAGAGAGGAAGGGAGAGAGAGAGAGAGAGAGAAACATCAATGATAAGAGAGAACCACCGATCGGCCGCCTGCCACAGGTACCTGCCCTTGACTGGAATCAAACCCAGAACCCTTCAGTCCGCAGGCTGACACTTTATCCACTGAGCCAAACCAGCCAGGGCCAGAGTGGTCTTTATACATCTAGGGTTGAGCCTGCCTCTAACTAGTCATAGCTACCCCATAGCTCCAAGGGTGCTGGACAAAGTTCCCACCCTAAGCCTTTCTAGGCAAGACCAAATCCTCCTCCTGCCCTTCAAGGCCTACCTCAGATGTCACCTGCTCTGCGGGGAGTTCCCTGACCTCCATGCTGGGTTCAAGGCCTTCTCTGGGCTCTTCAGTGAGCTGATCCACGTCAATGACTGTCCGTATCACTTTCTCACACAGCTGACTCTGCCCCTCCTCTGCTCAGAGACGCCCCCTGGCTCCCCAGTGCCCCTGAGGAAAAGCCCAGGCCCCCAGCCTGGGCCTAGAGGCCCCCCCTGATCTGGACACCTCCAATTCCCAGCCTCATCTCTCCCCTTTTGCCACCCCAGGCCCCTTGGCCTCGGAGCCTCTGCAGAAATGGTTGCCTCTAACTACTCTTCCCAGTTCTCTGCTGGGCACATGACTCCCAGACTTGGCTGCACCTGGGAGTCTGCTCTTGCAGGAAGCCACTGGCCATGCTGAGGTGGGCAGGGGCCTCCTCTGAGCTCAGGCTGCCACCTGTGCCACCTCCGTTACAGTGCACAGACAGGCTGGGCGCGGTGCCCGAGGGAATGGCCAGGCCGGAAGTGGGTCCCAGATGTGGATTTCACGCCTATTCGTCTCGGGTGCTGGGAACAAAGTTTGGGTCCCGAGGAACATATGGGGCTCTCCTGCTCCTCACTTTCATCTCCTACCTTCCCAGCCCCTGGGTGGGAGGCAGGAGGGCCAGGCTGTTCAGGCCGGGGTCGTTCCCACAGCCCCTCTTGGCCTCTTCCACCCTCTTTTCTTCTCCATCTATGTTCTAGCCTCCTGAGCTCTCTTCTTCTGGGAGAGATGTGGCCACCGTGTGTTTAAATAATAACAACAAACTCCAATGGCTCTTACTCTGTACCAGGCACTGCTCTGAGCCCATGACGTACACTATTAACTCATCTAACCCTCACAATACGCCCGTGGGTTGCTTCCTGTCATTATCACCATCATGGCCATTTTATAGATGAGAAAACTGAGGGGTGGGATTGGAACCCGGGCAGTCTGGCTCCAGGGTCTGTGATGTTCGTGAAAATGGCCTCCAGAGCAGGGCCACCCACAGGCCTTCGTGCGATGTTGGCAACGTCCTGCCTCGGCTCTGCCCAGCCCGCTAATCGCCAGCCACTTGGAATGTGGCGAATGCGGCCGAGGAACTAAATTTTAAATTTTATTTCATTTTAGTTAAGTTAAATTGAAACGGGGCTACTGTATTGGACAGCTCAGCTCTAGACAACTACGTTTGCGTGCCAGCTGCTTGCTGTGTGATGGTTGCTGACTCCTCACCTCTCTGAGCTAGTTGATTCATTGAAGAGGTGGTTATGAATTCTGGCCAGGGAGGTGGGGGGG
>NW_005370276.1:636995-639839 GCF_000412655.1 Myotis brandtii
GCAGGAGGCAGCCAATCAATGATTCTCTCTCATCATTGATGTTTCTATCTCTCTCTCCCTCTCCCTTCCTCTCTGAAATCAATAATAAAAAAATTTTTAAAAATTTATCTAAAAATAATAATAATAATTCTGGCCAAACACACCAGCGTTTGAATCCCTACCCTCATCTCAAGGTGGAGTCCCCCTGGGTACCTCAATTCCTTCATCTGTATAATGTGAATAATAATAAGACCTGCCTATTTATTCAACAGATATTTATTGAGTGCCTATTATGTTCTAGGCACTATGGTAACAGCAGGGAACAAAACAAACACAAATCCAAGGTTAGGGCTGCAGAAGGTGCGATGGAATGTCAGGGCCAGACATCAACCACTTTCAATCTTAGCCTCCGCCCCCCCCTCACCCCCGCAAACGCCAAAAACTGTTCTGCCTAGCACCCCATGATGTTGTAGTATATTCTGGATTCTGATTGGTTGAGGGTCTGACATAAACCTGGTAAGCTAATTTTTTCCAAATATCCTTTCTTTTCTCTTTCCTGGTTATCAAAACAGCCTATTTAGCTGGGTCCAAGAGAGCCCAGCATTGGGGTCTATGTTTCCATCCTCTCTTGCAGCTAGGTCTGGTCATGTGACTAACTTCTGGACAATGAGAACAGAGGGATGGTGTAGCTGCTTTTGGAAGACATCATTATAAATCAGCTGTGTTGGCCTTTTGTTTCTTTTCCTTCCTTCATTCTGCTGCAAGGATACAGACATGATGGCTGGAGCACTATCTGCCATCTTGGGCCGCGAGGACAAGGGCCGTTCTGAAGATGGTGGAGAGGAAAGCTAGTAGGTTCTTGGTGGCTTGACGATCTCCAAACCTCTGCTATGCAAGAGAGAAATAAATTTCTGTCTTGCTTAAGCCACAGTTACTTGGGGTTTACTATGGCTCCTAACACTACAGATGTTTGAGGCATCACTTCAGGTTCAGTTGGGTTGCCAATTAGACCATTCGTCGATGTTTCTCAATAAGTATTTATTGAGCATATACCATGTGTCATGCACCTTTCTAGATACCAGGGATACAGCCATGAACAAAACAAAATCTCTGCTCCCATGGAGTTCACATTCTAGTGGAAGAGATGGAGAAATGGTTAAAAAAAAAAAAGACAACTATCCTGTATAATAGAAGGCTAATATGCAAATAGACCGAATGGCAGAACGACCGGTCGCTATGACGTGCACTGACCACCAGGGGGCAGATGCTTAATGCAGGACCTGCCCCCTGCTGGTCAGTGTGCTCCCACAGCGGGGAGTGCCGCTCAGCCTGCCAGCCTGATCGCTCCCAACTGCCCTCCCCTGCCAGCCTGATCACTCCCAACTGCCCTCCCCTGCCACAACCCACCTCCTCCGCTGTGACCCGCCTCCTCCACGCTGCACAGAGCCACAGGAACCCCAGGCCTCACGCAGCCATCTTGTGACGACATGAGGGCGTGATGACCACCTAGGCTATTATTAGTATAGATTATTGGTAGCTTGGGGATCAGTGTCCTCCTGGAGGCTGTGTCCTGCCCTTTTCAGTCTCGTCAGGAGCATACCCCGGACATTTATTGCTGGAGGACCCATTCTCTCTATAACACTATGGCCCACCCTAGCTCCCCATTGGCTGAGAGGCCACTTTCTCTCAAGGAAGGAACAGGGTTGGTCCCTAAGCCCAAATGGACTTTAAGTCATATCCCTTCTTCTGAGACTTCCTCAAAGGACTCTCTTAGTGGCTTTCCTGCAAAGGTCACCCAAATGGAAATTGTGTTGTTGATTTTATGTGCAGGGGGCAGAGGTCAGGGTGGCAAAGAAGATCCTAGGCCATGACAACCTTCCATTCCATTGTATTTACTGTGTTCAGCCTTTTTAACCCCATCCCTGTGGCCTGTAGGTACCCAGCTGTTGGGTAGGATGGAATTCTGCTTAGCACCAAGTGATGTCATACTACTCTGTGGCTTGCAATTGGCTATTCTCTCAGGGAAAGGGCTCAGCCAGTGGTTCTCAACCTTCTGGCCCTTTAATACAGTTCCTCATGTTGTGACCCCCAACCATAAAATTATTTTTGTGGCTACTTCATAACTGTAATGTTGCTACTGTGATGAATCGTAATGTAAATATCTGATATGCAGGATGGTCTTAGGCGACCCCTGTGAAAGGGTCGTTCGACTGCCAAAGGGGTCGCGACCCATAGGTTGAGAACCGCTGGGCCTTAGGCTATGCTTCCAGATGAGGTGGACCCCACTCAGAACCATTGTCGGGTATTTACTCCAAGTCTTTTTATTCCCTTCTCAGAAACCATCCTGAGATCCTTCTGGAACAGAAAGTTCCTAAATCTGGAACTTCCCGGAAAGCTGGCACGGCTATCCTGAAAAGACATATTCCCGCCTTTTCCAGCCACTGTCCCCACCCCCTCGCTTTTACCCAATCCTTAGGCAACACAATCTGCCTAGCACTTAGTGACGTCACATCATCTCTTTCATTGGATTGGCCGTTTTCTCAGGGAGCGGCAGCCATCTCTGGGGTCCGCAGCTCTACTCGACGCCTTCTTCATTTGCCCCTCAGATCCCCTCCCGGCACCGATCAGGGGGTCTGTAGCCAACATCCCTCAAGATTTAAGACTTTATTGAGGCGACTAGTTTCACGGGACTCAGGCCAAAAGTCCAGCCAGAGCACCAAAGGTCCCGTTTGCAGTTTGCTGCCTTGGGTGAAGAGGCCTCCCTGACTGCACGGCGCTGGCGCAGGCCAGTGACGTCAGGGGCACCGCGAGGTCTGATTGGCTCAGGGGCGCGCGCCGTCGAGGTAAAAGGCTCTGCTCCCGGGC
>NW_005370276.1:640292-644797 GCF_000412655.1 Myotis brandtii
GCGCCTGGAGCTGAGGGGCGGAGAGATGTCAGGCCTGGGTGGTGGGGGAGCCTCCAGGGTCCCGGGGGTCGGTTCTGATGGGGAGGGGCGGGGACCTGAGGGTGGGCTTCCGGGGTCACATCAGGAAGGGTGCGTCTCTGTGGGGATGGGGCCGAGGCCAAGAACAGAGGGAAAGAGGAGACAGGGCTGGCGTGTCATCCGGGCCCCTCTGCAGCCGCAGGCCCTTTTCTGCCCATCACTCACCGTAGTCCTGTTGGCAGAACCTCCGCAGGCTCATGTGTACCCTGGTGCCCGAGACATTGCAGTAGTTGTGACACTGAGGGTCTGGGGAGGGTCGGGCTGTCTGCCGCGGGCTCCGGAGGCCGGGACCACAGCCTTCTGTCCCTGCCCAGCCCCGCATTCCATCTTGGTGGGCAGCTGGGGTGCTCAGACCCCGGGACTGAGCTCAATGGGCCACCCCCGTGTCCCCACTGGGGAGCCCCATCAGCCCATCCCCAGCCCCTCTTGCTGGTGGGGGTCTCCACGCCCGCCTGTCTTACCCGAGCCGTAAGCACTAGAGGTCGTCGCCAGGGTGGTTGTTGCCTCTGGGATTCCTAGGAGAGACCGGAGGAGAAATTTGACCTTAGTTCCTGCCCCGCTTCCCCCCCATCCCCACCTCCCAGGAGTCCAGCTGTTCAGGCATAAGAGGGCAAGCGCCCTTTGCCCTTCTCTCCGGACCTTCTTCCTTCAGACCCAGGAATCTGCACCCCCAGCCCCGCCTCCCTCAGATGGAGGAGTCCAGGCCCCCAGCCTTTTCCTCTCCGAGACTGAGACCGACCCAGGAGACTGGACTTTAAATCTGCACCCCCAGCCCCACCTCCCTCAGATGGAGGAGTCCAGGCCCCCAGCCTTCTCTCCGAGACTGAGACCGACCCAGGAGACTGGACTTTCAGTCCCCACTTCCCCCCGGAACCCAGAGTCCGGCCTCCTGCCTCTCGCTCCCATCCCAGGACCCAGCCCTCGTCCTGCTTTGTCCACTGGAGATCTGTGATGTCTCCTTCCAACCCCACGCAGGACGGTGGCCCCTCAGGACTCACGCTGGCAGGGCATCCGCGGGGAGCGGCTCTGCTGGTAGCCAGGGCCACAGCGGCTGCACGTCAGGCCGGTGACCCCTATCTTACAGGAACATTGCCCGCTGGTCTGGTTGCAGGTGCCGCCTGTCGCCCCAATGGGGTGGCACTGGCAGGCTGTGTGAAGAGAGGATCTCGGATGTGGGTGTCTGGGCTCTAGACGCCCCCTCTTCGTTCCCCAGCCCCTCCGGCCTCAGACCCGCCTAGGCTCGGCTTCAGTCTGAACTCACCCCTGCAGGCCTTACGGCTGGTGATAGGCTGCCCGGGGTCCCTCCAGAACCCTGGCTGGCAGTAGTGGCAGTGCCGCCCGGCCGTGTGGTGGCGGCATCGCTCGCAGACACCGCCACTCCGGCCTCCCGACAGCCGGAACAGCTCCGAGTTGAACCTGCAGCGGCGGGCGTGCTGGTTGCAGGAACAGGCTGGGAGCGAGATGGGGCCCATCAGACCCTGGCTTTCTGTTTCCTGTCCCCAGTTTTCTCCCCCTGCCCTCAGGAAATCTAAGAGGGACTGCCTGGTGGGGGTACCTGGTTAAGCCTGGGTCTCAGAACCTCTTTATTCTCGTCTTTAAAATGGGGGCTCTGGAGCCGGGTAAGCCCCAGGGGACTGATGAACCTCGATGGTGTGAAACCAGGGGGCTCACAGAGCGGCGGCTCTGGGCGCGGGCTACGGAGTCAGACCCTACGTGTTCATGTCCCACTGTGTTCCTTGGGCATTTGACTTCTTTTTGTAGCTCAGTTGCCTTTGCTGTAAAATGACACAATATCTGCTTCCTTCGGTTTAAATGAAACCTAATTGACATAAAGTGCTTAACTCAGGGCCTGACACACCGCATGGACCTGCCCGTTGAGAGCTTCGGCGTGCCAGGTGCCAGGTGCTGAGTGCCCGGTGTGTGGCATTCTCACAGCAGCTCTGTGAGGCCAGTGCTATCACCATCCCCATTTTACAGATGTGAAAACTGAGGCACAGAGAGGTGAGGGCACCTGCCCAAGGTAACTCAGCTGAGGGGCGGTCAGGGGCAGGATTGGAACCCAGGCCTTCGGGCTCCGGAGTCTGTGCTCCTACATAGTTCACAGGATTCTGTGAGGACTGTGGACATTGTCCCGGGAGCACTGATCAGGTGGCCGAAGGCAGTGGCTCTCAAATCTTACTGTTTATCAGGATTCCTGGGCGGAAAGTTAAAAAAGAAAAATGCAGATTCCAGGGCCCAGCCCCGGGGCTTCTGCTGGGCCCAGGGGTCTGTATTTCTAGCAAACATCCCAAAGTGAGATGCTGATGTGGGGGTCCGTGGACCACTCCTCGGAGCGATCGAAGGAGCTGTGGACTCCAGGAGGGTTGAGAGGCTGGGCTGGCAAGTCCTGAGACCCAGAGGGATAGTGGGAAGGTCATCAGGGAGCCGGGGTGCCTGTGTGTTCTTGGGAAATGACGCTGCCTCTCTGAGCCTCGGTTTCCTCCCTGTTCGGTGGGGATCTCAATTGGTAATCGGGTAATTAGTGACCTTTGGGTTCTTTCTGACGGGAGGGTGATCGCATCACCTCACTCCCCTGTGGAGAACTCAGGTGGGGAAGGGGTTCAGGCCACCACTTCCGGAAAGCCTGCAGCTTCACCACAGGAGTGAGTCCCATCCTGTCTCGACCCTTCTCCATCACAACAGTTGGTCTCATACTCAGGTGCAGAGGACAGAGCCCAGCTCAGCCTGGTGGGGCGTGGGGGCGGGGGGGTGATTCACAGAGGGACAGCCTCCCCCTGCTCCCAGGTTCTTCCCAGGCCCAGATGAGCCCCGCTGCACCCCCAGGCCATGTTATCTCCCCTCCCTCACTCAGATCTGGCTGGTGGGAATGGATCCACTGAACAGAGGCCCTGAGGTGGTGGGGGCAGAGGGTCAAGGAGGACCCCCGTTAGGATGAGGGTAGAGTGGGGAGCTGAGGACGATGGACGGTCTGTAAGTCAGTCATTGCAGAAAGAAACAGAGGGTGAAAAGGGCAAAGCACATGGGAGGTGGAGGGAGGATGTCCAGGGAGTTGGAGTGAGTGTGTGTGTGTGTGTGTGTCTGTCTGTCTTTGTGCCTCTGTGTGTGTGTCTGTGTGTATCTCTCAGTGGAGTGGGGTCACCTCCCAGGGCCTCAGACCAGCTAGCAAGGGCTGCCAGCTGGAGGCGGGAGGAGCAGGGGGGCTGTCTCTGAGGAGGGGCTTCTGCAGGGAAGGGGGAGGGGGGGCCAGACTCAGAGCTGCAGTCTGGGAGCACCAGGCAGGAGAAGGCGCTGAGCGGGCCAGGGGCCAGGCCCGGGGAGCGTGGGGGGCGGCCCTTGCTGGCAGTGAGACTTAGGGCAGGTGATGGATGCGGGCCGGGCCTCGCCTCCGTGTCTGGGGGATGGCAACATTGGCAGAGATCCCGCAAGCTCTTCCTCGGTGCCAGGTGCCCCAGGAGGCTTTACTCCAAGGCAGGGGTGGGGACCCTTTTTTCTGCCAAGGGCCGCTGGATATTTATAACATCATTCTCGGGCCATACGATATTATCGACTTAAAAACCAGCCTGCTATAGTTGGTCAGACATTCAATGAACTCATCCCGGATGCCTTGGCAGGGCCAGACCCAATGATTTCTCAGGCCTTAGGTGGCCCGAGGGCCGGACGTTCCCCACCCCTGCTCTAAGGACTCCCTGTATATGAATGAGCTCGTTGGAGTTTCACTGCCGCCCATAAAGGAGATACTGTTACTGCCCCCACTTTACAGGTGGGGAAACGGAGGCAGAGAGAGGTTAGGCCACTTGCGAGGATCACACCAGAGGAGCCGGAATGCGAGTCCTGTCTGCTGCCCGAGGACACTGAGTGTGATGGGGCCGGACAGCAGCTTGGCAGGGACAAGCCAAGACCCCCAGCCCGCTTCTGGCCCGGCCACTTACTGGCTGTGTGTCCGTGCGCAAGGGACTTCCCAACTCTAGCCTCAGTATCCTCATCTGTAAGATGGGCCTGATGACAGTGCCTGCCTGGCACGCAGCGGGTGACAGCTGCACAATGAACGAGTCAGGACAGGGCCCCTGCAGCAAGCCAGGCCCTGGGCTGGGTGTTTATTCGTGTCATTATCATTATCATTGTGATCGAGGGTCAGGGAGATCAAGGGCACCCTAATGGGCAGGTAGGCAGCAGAGAAGCGGGGCAGGCAGTAGAGCCTGTGTGGGGAGGTGAAGAGGGGACCCCCAGCTGGAGAACAGTGAGGGGAGAAGCAAGAAGCAGGCAGCTCTGGGGCAGGAGAACACCCTGCCCCTTAGGGACAGGGGACCGTGGGCCTGGTGGTGGGTGAGGTTGGGGAGAGCGGGCCCAGGACTCACGTAGGCAAGGGTGGGGGTGCCAGGGTGTGGCAGGCCGCCAGGGCCAGTCTCGGTGGGATGGGCGGCAGCTCT
>NW_005370276.1:645448-646352 GCF_000412655.1 Myotis brandtii
CACGGGTGGGAGGCAGAAGCGGGGGCGGCCCCCCGGGTGGTAGCAGGGGTCTGAGGTGGCCTGGCTCAGGAGGAGCAAGAGGGCGAAGGTCACGGACATGGTCCCAGCAGGGCAAGTACCTGGGGAGGACAGGAGGGGCCAGGCTGGGAGCCTCAGGCTGTCCTCAAGTGTCAGCCTCCACCAGCTCCCTCAGGCCCCCGAGACCCCAGCATTCCACCCAGCCCTGCCCGAGCCCCTCCCGGCTGCTCTAAGCGAGGAAAATAGTTCCATCTGGGGAGAATTACTGTTTACACAACCCGAAGGGGAAAGAACGCAAGCAAAATCGAGAATTTTGCCTGAACTAATCCGTAGCTTAACACCCCAGAGCGATCTGTCAGTGTCGGGGGGCAGGGACCCTGGGGAGAGGGCACGGAGGGGGGGGGCAGGTGGCGAGCCTGAGGGAGGGCATCAGATCAGGGTAGTGGGTCAGAGCCGGGCAGGGGAGGGGCGTTTAGAAATGGATGAAGCTCCAAGACAAAGGACTAGACTACGGGCCAGGGCACAGCCGCAGAGACAGACGAGAGGAGAGCAAGCTGCGGAGAGACACAGGCACCGAGGGGAGGCGGGGAGGCCGGGAGGCCCAGGCACCCAGCGTCCATGGGGAGTCGGGCAGGGCCCAGGGCGCCTACGGGCTGGGACAGACAGACAGGCTGCGGCTGAGGCATCTGGAATCAAGAGCACAGACAGCCCAGCAGGCCCGGCCTGGCGGTGGGAAGGGGAGGAGGGAAGGTGCGGGCGGGCGGGCGATCTGAAGCTGGAGGCCAGGCCCGGGCCCACAGGGATCAGAGTGAGGCCCTTTCCCACGTGGTGCCCTAACCTTGTTCTCCACACCCGGGGCACGGAGGGGATTATCGCCAAACCACTG
>NW_005370276.1:647209-647985 GCF_000412655.1 Myotis brandtii
GGGCCCTGTGGGGCAGGGGAGGCAGATGGCTGATTCCCCCAGGATGCCCGGTGGGAGGGCCCTGGGCTTGGGGTCTGAGGACTTTCCCATCAGCTCAGCCTGCCGTCTGCCGTCTTAGGCCTCAGGGTCCAGGCATCTGAGCCCCCATGTTCAACACTGATCTCAGGTCCCCCGAGCAGATGGGGGAACAGATGTTGGGGTGGTGTGTGCTGAGGGAGGAGAGAGCGCGGCGGGGCCGGGCCGGGGTGTCCAAGGGGCCAGAAGTCCAGACCTCAGGATGGCAGAGCTGGGAAGGACTTGGTGCTGGGATGCCACCCCTCCCCTCCCAGGGCCGCAGCCCCCAGTGAGGCTCACTCAGGTCTGGGGGTCTTGGAGCCTTTCTGGGCCCCACTGCCCACTGCCCTGGCTCTGAATCGGGACCCAGGCTGGGAGTCTGGGGGGCACCTGGGGGTGCAGGTGGGGTTCCAGCCTCCCTCAGCCCGATCCTACAGTCTCCAGTGTCCCCAGTGCAGAGACTGCCCCCTGCCCTCCCCCCCCATGACGGGCACCACCCTCCGCCCCTTCAGAGGAGCCTGGCGCCATTTTGCGCTCTGGCGGCCGGCATTTGGCATTTGCCCGGAGTCCCTGGGCACCAGCGCGTGAAGGGCCTAGCCCCACACCCCTCCCAGCTCTCCTCCCCTGCCTGGGTGGTTCAGGCCGGGCCACTTTCTGGCCCTTAGCACCTTGGGCAACCAGACCGTGAACCCCCCCTCCCAGCCCCCCCCCATGCCCCTAAG
>NW_005370276.1:648302-656409 GCF_000412655.1 Myotis brandtii
GCTTCCTCCTCCCTAGTCTTCCCGCAGCAGCGCCGCCCGCCTGGCCCCTCGGGAGTGAGCGCCGAGTGGCTGTTCTCAGGCCCCCGGCTAGTGGGGGTTCTGGGCGGGAGCTCAGAGCTGAGCTGCAGAATCCAACACCACTACCGCCCCCCCTGCCCCAATCCCCTCACCAACCGCAGCCTCCCTCTCCCCGCAGGGACTCCTGCCAGCCCCACCACAGCCCGCCGCACTCACTCGCCCCTGGAACAGCCGGCGGCTCAGCCCCACCACGCGCGGTGCTGTGGGTCAGGGCCCCTCACACTGAGGTGGGACGTCACCCCAAGCCAGCCCCTCCTCCCTCTGGAACCTTCTGTCAGCTGTGGGTAACTGAGCGGTCAGGTCAGGGGCTTGCAAGCCCTAAAGCGCGGGGCTCTTGGAAGGCTCGGAGCGGCCGCTGGGGAGCCCGAAGCCGTGAGCTGCTTTGTGAGGGTGGGGACGGAGGTGAGGCCGGCCTGCTTGAGGCCTCAGTGGCTCTAGCAGCCGAAAGTGGGGACCCCTAGGAGGACAGAGCTCAAAGCCAGCCTCCCCCAGGGCCAGTTTCCAGCGAGGCCTCGGGCTCCAGTCGTGAAATTGTCATGCAAATGTTGCTGTCAACTCTATTACCTACTGAATGGTTTTGACTAGAAAAATGTTTCCGTCACCTCCACTGAGAAAAACTAGGGCCTCGGAGGATGAGGCACAGGTATGTGCCGCTGTGGCCTCCAGGGCCTCGGCATTGACTGTGGCACCGCATGGGCCCGACCCCGACAGGGATCCGGACCTCTGTCCAGAGCCTGCCTTGCGGGCGGGAGGCCACAGCCCAGCAATCCACCCTTCTGGTTCCGGGGGAGGGGCTGGCTGGCGGGAGCCAGGACAGGGACTTCAGATTTTTTTTTTAAATATATGTTTTTAGCCCTAGCCGGTTTGGCTCAGTGGATAGAGTGTCGACCTGCAGACTGAATGGTCCTGGGTTCGATTCTGGTCAAGGGCACATGGCTGGGTTGTGGGACATGCAGGAGGCAGCCAATCAATGATTCTCATCTTTGTGTTTCATCTCTCTCTCCCTCTCCCTTCCTCTCTGAAATCAAGCTCGAAACCCAAGCATGTGCCCTTGACCGGAATCGAACCCAGGACCCTTCAGTCCGCAGGCTGCCGCTCTATCCACTGAGCTAAACCAGCTAGGGCGGGACTTCGGATTTGAAAGTAAACTGTAAGGAGGAGTTAGCTGCCAGAGAAAGGGATTGGGGGCTGAGGCACCCTGAAGTCAGAGGGGGACGTGGGACCTGAGAGTGGGGGTGTGAGTGACAGGATAAGGGGTGCAGAGGCCCTCCCTGTGCACACACTGAGCACAGGTGAGCACACGTGGACACACAGAGCCCGTCCATGTCAAGCTCACAGTCTCGAGCGAGGAGAGGTCGCTACTGGAAAGGAATAAGCCATTCGTTCTAGAACATGGTGGAAGGTCAGGGGTCCGAGGGGACATGTGGGCTGTGACCTGAAGGGCATCGGGCATCGGTGTGGCATCGGGGCAGGAACAGCCCGGGCAGGGGAGCAGCGGGCGGAGCAAAGGCTGGTTTTGCTGCCAGAGAAGATGCAAGGATAAGGCTTAGGTCTCACTTTCTCCTCCTCCCCACCGAGGGATAGAGGTTCCTTAAGCTAATGTTATCCGGAGGGGAGCTATTCCTGTCCTCCCTTTTGTTCCTTTTTGTTGTTGTTAATCCTCATCGGAGGATATTTTTTTCCATTGCTTTTTCAGAGGGAGTGGAAGGAGGGAGGGAGGGATGGGGGGGGGGGGGAGAGAGAGAGAGAGAAAGAGAGAGAGAGAGAAACATTGATGTCTCACTGGTTGCCTCCAGCAACCAGTGCCCTGACCCCTGACCCCTGATCCCTGACCCCTGACCAGGGTTGGGAGTGAACCCACAACTCAGGTACATGCCCTTGGCTGGGAATTGAACCCATGACCCTTTGGTGCACGGGCCATGCTCTAACCATTGAGCAACACCGGCCAGGGCTCCCTTCCGTTCTCAATAGCCTGAGCTGCCTGAGGGGATGAGTACCCACAAAGGTGCCCGGGGGAGGAGGAAGGGGCAGAAGCAGCCAGAGGGGGAGGAAACCATTCCCCCAAGTTGGAAAGGAGACTTTGGGTGGGCGGTTTTCTCAAGTATTGGGCACCTGTACACTCACAGCGTCCCAGAACGGAGAGAGGCCCTGCCAGGGCACAGCTCTGAGGTGGCTCAGCAGGGTGGGACCCAACCCAGAACTAGCAGAGGCCCCGTGAGGCAGGCAGGTCCAACCCTCCATGTCACCCAAGGGAGCGTGTGTGCACCCGCAGGACATGCTCGAAAAACCCAGGACAGTAACTGAGAGCACAGTCCCCTAAAACACATGGCCTGGGTTCCAGTCCAGGCTCCGCCTCCTTCCTAGCTGTGAGACGTCAGGCAAGTTTCTTAACCTCTCTGTGCCTTAGTTTCCTCATCTGTTAAACGGGCATAAAATGCACCTTCCTCCTGGGCGGTGGTGAGGACGAAAGGAGCGAAGACAGGCCAAGGCCTGCAGTCTCGTATCTGAAGCTCTTTGGACCAGACATTCTAGAAGCTGTGTTTTGGCACCATCGTGGGGTGCGGGGGCAGCGTGCACGTAGCCCTCTGCCTGGGTCTGACAGCATCCCTCCGCAAACGTTACTGTTTCTGCAGCCAAACACCCAGCATTCACACTAAGAGACGCCTACAAGTGGCCGCACGTGCGGTCAGGCCAGATTTCGTCCCCTAATGAGTTCAGTTGGGGTGGGGGTTTGCCACCATCTGAGGGAAACGGCTGTAAGGACTGTAGCCCAGGGCGGTGAGCGCTGAGACCGTGCCGGGCGCGTGGCAGGACCCCAGGCGCCTCGGCCTCCATTCCCCGCTTGCCTCGGCCTTTCCGTTGTTCAGCCGATGAGCAGCCAGGAGAGGGAGCTCTTGAGCGCGGCAGCGGGTCAGCCTGCCTGATCTGCACAGCCTTGTGCCAAATGAAAACGTGGTGCCTTGTTCAAACTTACCGAGAGTTTCTAGAGGCCCAGAGCAGAGCATTAAACCCAACACAGGGCCCGTGTGACTGCACGGACCACGCACCGTGGAGGGGCCCCGGGTGGTGGTACCTTTGTCCTGAGCTGGTTCCTCCGCCCCAGGAGCCCAGGGCCAGTGAGCGGCTGGAGGTGAAGCCTTCCCCACGGGGACCCAGGCAGGAGCTGAGGGCAGGCAGCGAGAAAGATGGGGACAGAGTTGTCCCCATGAGAAGAGGGGCTCTGGGGCAGGTTTCACTCGCTGTTTTGGAAACTAAAGCAGCAAGCAAGTCGTTTCTTGCTCCGATGCTACTGGGCTTACGATGGGGTTACATCCGATAAAATTCAAGAAAATGCATTTAGCCCTGGCTGGTTTGGCTCAGTGGATAGAGCGTCAGCCTGCGGTCTGAAGGGTCCCAGGTTCGATTCTGGTCAAGGGCACCAAAAAAAAAAAAAGCATTTAATAGACTTAAACTACCTATGAGCATCAACCTATGAACCAGGAGGTCAGGGCTCAATGCCCAGTCAGGGCACGTGCCTGGGTTGCAGACTCCATCCCCAGTAGGGAGCCTGCAGGAGGCAGCCCATCAATGATTCTCTCTCATCATTGATGTTTCTATCTCTCTCCTCTCCGAAATCAATAAAAATAATATTTTTAAAAAAAGAAAAGTAACTTCAACTATCAAACATCATAGCTCAGCCTAACCAGCCTTACCTTAGCCTGCAGTTGGGCAAAATCATCTCGCTGCTGCTCCCAGCATCATGAGAGAGTATCCTACCACATATCGCTAGCCGGGGAAAGATGAAAATTCCGAATTGGAAGTATGGTTTCTACTGGAGGTGTATTGCTTTCGTACCATTGTAAAGTCGAAAAATTGCAATTCGGGAACATTCTGTGCACCTCAGTAGAAGGAGTGTGATGCCATACTTAGTCCTCATGTGCTGAGAGCCAGCTGACCCCGCTGGGAACCCAGGCCACATATGCTTCAGTCAAGGAGGGCCCTAGATGGTCAGATTACTCAAGGGAGGAGCCCTGGATTATGAGAGGAGAACTGAGGCCAGGCCCACAGAGCCCCAACATTCAAGGGAGCCAGTGGAAGCAGAGATGGGTGAGGTGGAAGCCAGCTGACCCAGAGTGGAGGCCGCACAGTCCGGGGCTTCTGCAGGGGCTTGGGGGACCCCTGAGCTGTAGCCACTGGGATGACCACAGTGGAGGGGTGGAGGGTGGAGGGGAGAAAGCGGATCAGGACAGACTGGAGACCTGGGAGCCCACGTGAGAGCTGGAGGAGAGACCGACTCAAAAAGAAGCAACTCCTGCCCTGGCCAGTGTTTCTCAGTGGTTAGAGGGTCAGCCCCCACACCAAAGGGTCATGGGTTCGATTCCTGGTCAAGGACATGTACCTCGGTTGCAGTTCGAGCCCTGCCCCAGGTTGGAGCAAGAGGGGGAGGCAACCAGTCAATGTGTCTTTCTCATATCAGTGTTTCTCTCTCTCTCTCTCTCTCTCTCTCTCCCCCCCTCCCCCTCTCCCTCCCTTCCATTCTCTCTGAAAAGCAATGGGGAACACTATCTTCTGGTGAGAATTAACAAAACAAAAAAAGAAGCAACTCCTGAAGAAGGTAACTCATCCCATTACAAGGACAGGAAACCAAGGCTCACGGAGCCCAGTGGAGTCGGGGGGCGCTGGAGGTGAGCTGGGGGTGGCTCCACCGTGCAGGCTCCATGAGGAGAGAGCACTGCACACTTCCTGTGAGCAAATAGATGGGCATTAGCGAGTGTGGAGAGGGTGTGGAGAAATCAGACCCCTCACACGCGGCTGGGAATGGAATGGCAGCTGCTGTGGGAAACAGCCTGCAGCTCCTGGAACTATTCAACGGTTAGCACGTGACCCAGCAATTCCACTCCTGGGTCAATCCCCGGGGGAGTGAAAACTGCGGTCCACACAGAGATTGGTGCACACGTGTTTACGGCAGCACTAGGCATAAGAGCCCAAAAGGGGGCACAACCCAAATGTCTATCGACTGATGAACTGATAAACAAAACGAGCACTGGAATATTAGTTAGCTATAAAAAGAAATCAGTGACGTACTGACTCATGCGACAGGATGGATGAGCCTTGAGAACACGATGGCCAGTGTAGCTCAGCTGGTTGGGCGTTGTCCTGGGCACCTAAAGGTCACCGGTTCAATTCCCAGTCAGGGCACATACCCAGGTGTGGACTCGGTCCCCAATACGGGGTGTGCAGGAGGCAGCAGGATTGATGTTTTGCTCTCACATCAGTGTTTCTCTCTCTCCCTCTCCCTTCCTCTCTCTAAAAATCAATTAAAAAAGAGAATATGATACTAAGTGAAAGAAGCCAGTCACGAAGAACCACATATTGAATTATTTCGTTTATATGAATTATATAGAGTAGCTAAAACATGGAGGCAGGGAGGATGGGAAGATTGGGGGGATAACTAAGGACCATAGGGTTTCTTTTTAGGGTGATAAAATTTTTCTAAAAATTGTAATGGTTGCACGACTCTGAATATGCTAAAAGGCCATTAAATTGCACACTTTTTTAAAAAGTTCTCACCTGAGGATATTTTTTCCGTTGAGTTTTAGAGAGAATGGAAGGGAGGGAGGGAGAGAGAGAGCGGGAGAGAGAAACATTGGCATGAGAGACAAATCGATGGGTTGCCTCTCGAAAGCACCCCGACCGGGGCGGGGATGAACCTACAACTGAGGTGCGTGCCCTTGACGGGGAATTGAACCCACGACCCTTCGGGCCACTGAGCAACTGGCCAGGGCTGCACACTGTTGATGAGTGAATATTTGAATATCATCTCAATGAAATCATTACCCCAAAAATAAAAAGGGTTCATCACAGACCTTAATATTAAAGCAATGCAGAGAGAATG
The DNA here is from genome assembly GCF_000412655.1 of Myotis brandtii. NCBI lineage: Eukaryota > Metazoa > Chordata > Mammalia > Chiroptera > Vespertilionidae > Myotis > Myotis brandtii. The sequence continues at coordinate 654,256 of NW_005370276.1, forward strand.
TTACAGAAGCAGGAAGTGGGAACTGCTGGTCCCTTAAGTCCTGGCCCAGAAAAGGCACAACCTCACTTTTGCCATGTTTGATTGGCCGAGGCAGTGGCAGGCCCGCCTGGATTCAAGGGCAGGGAAGGGGGAAGGGTCTGACCAGCATGAATCCACCACACCCACCAACAGCAACAGGAAGCCCTCACCACGGCGGGGTGCTATGGGTGACCCCATTGTGCTAAGGGGAAGACAGGCCTAGGGAGTTAAGTAATGTGCCCAGGGTTGCCCAGCCAGCGGGAGGCAGAGCCCACCCTGAACCTGGGCTGTCTGTGCTCCTGACCTCCTATTGTGCCGCCTTCTTGGCCTGTGAACGTCCCAGAACACAGCTTCACCAGTAAGTAGCCTGGCAGTACTTGTCTTACTCACTTAGCGAGCACTTCTTACGTGCTAGGCACGGCCTGCAAATGACAATGCCACTTCCTTTAATCCTCAAACCTAGTAAGGCGGCCTGTTAGCTCGGACCATGTGCAATGGGTAAGGTCAGAAATGGGCACTTTCAGACGTTTCAGCTAATCATCCGTTTAATGGGTGAGGAGCCTGGGATTCAGAGAGGTGAAGTGACTTGACTAAAGTCACACAGTGCCAGTGAGGGCCGGACTGGGACTCGGACCCAGGCCTGAAGCGCCCGAGGATGAGAGAGTGAGTGAATGCTTGTATGACCTGGTGGGGGAGGAGTGAGACCCAGCGGAGTGCCCAGCCATCCCTCCTGACCTGGGTCCCTTCTCCCCCTGCAGCCAGCATGGGGTCCTGGACCACTCGCCCTTCCTTCTCCACCATCTTTTTCTTCGTCGTCTTTGTGGTGTCTCTCATCTTCCACTGCCACCAGCGCCTGGCCCTGGTGCCCGCCCCCTGGGCCTCCCGCGGCCTCGTGGCCCTGGGCCCCAGGCACCTCCCTGAGGGGGGCATGTGGACCATCAACTCCCAAGGCCGCCTGGGCAACCAGATGGGCCAGTACGCCACGCTGTACGCCCTGGCCAAGCTGAACGGGCGGCCGGCCTCCATCCCCGCCCAGATGCACAGCGCGCTGGCGCCCATCTTCCGGATCTCCCTGCCGGTGCTGCACGGCGCCGCGGCCAGCAGGATCCCCTGGCGCAACTACCCCCTCAACGACTGGATGGAGGAGCAGTACCGCCACCTCCCCTGGGAGTACGTGCGCCTCACGGGCTACCCCTGCTCCTGGACCTTCTACCACCACCTGCGCCCCGAGATCCTGCGGGAGTTCACACTGCACGACCACGTGCGGGAGGAGGCGCAGCGAAGCGTGCTGGCCGACCGCGGGTACCTGCGACAGGCCCTGGACTGGTTCCGGGCCCGCCACCCCGCCCCCGTCTTCGTGGTCACCAGCGATGACATGTCCTGGTGCCGGCGGAACATCGACAGCTCCCTCGGGGACGTGGTGTTCGCGGGCAACGGTCGCCAGGGCTCCCCCGCCAAGGACTTTGCGCTGCTCACACAGTGCAACCACACCGTCTTCACCGTGGGCACCTTCGGGGTCTGGGCCGCCTACCTTGCAGGAGGGGACGCCGTCTACCTGGCCAACTTCACCCTGCCCCACTCCCGCTTCCGCACGATCTTCAAGCCGCAGGCGGCCTTCCTGCCCCAGTGGGTGGGCATCGCCGCCAACCTTGGGCCGGCTGGAGAAAACAGCCCCTAGCCCTGCACGTGTCCCTCCCTCATCCTCCGGGGACAGGCGGTGTATGGGGTCCAGCACGGGGGCTCAGGATTGGACCCCCAAGTTTGAATCCAGGCAGCTCTGCTTCTCGGCTGGGTGACCTCGACCAAGTGACTTAACCTCTCTGTGCCTTAGAGTGCCACCTGGAAAATGGACGAGATACAGAAGCTACCTCGGCAGCCGCTCCTGAGAACTCGGTTCATTTAGAGCCTGGAAACATGGTGAGTGGGAGCCGAGTTTTGCTCTCTTCTCTGCGGCTCTGGGAGCACAGAGGCCAGATATTTTGCCCTTGCCTCTTGGGAGGGTTTGGCGATGAAGCCATCCTGCCCTCAACTAAAGGGGAGTGGGTGTTTTTGGCAGCTAAGAATTCAGGCTTCGGGTTTAATGGGGCCTTATGAAAACACACTAGAGGCCTGGTGCACCACATTCGTGCACTGTGG
>NW_005370276.1:656481-660144 GCF_000412655.1 Myotis brandtii
GGGGGGCGTCCCTCAGCCCGGCCTGTGCCCTTTAGCAGTCTGGGAGCCCTCGGGGGATGTCCAACTGACAGCTTAGGCCCGCAGTCGGACATTCTTAGAGCCGCTGCGCTCCCCAGCTTCTAGCTGAGTGGCACTCGCCTGTGGGAGCGCACTGACCACCAGGGGGCAGCTCCTGCATTGAGCATCTGCCCCCTGGTGGTCAGTGCACATCATAGCGGCCGGTCGTTCCACCATATAGTCGATTTGCATATTACCCTTTTATTATGAAAAGACAGAGAAAACAGGATTCGAGGGGCTGAATCTCAGGGAGATACCCTTGGTGGCGAGGGAGTCCCCTGGATTGGGGGTGGAGGAGCGGGCCTCACAGCAATGGCAGGACTCAGCACCAGGCCTGGAGCTGCAGCAGCAAAGACACCCGCATCCACAGGTCACAGAAGCAGCAGGAGGGGACGCCGTCCACCTGGCTTTCATGCGGAGCGGGCACGGGGCAGGGTGAAGGTGGCCAGGTGGACGGCGTCCCCTCCTGCGAGGTAGGTCCACAGAGACCCAGAGGGCCACAGAGACCATGGCCAGGTCAGCTGTTGCTGTGTGCACAGGTGACCTCCCCCTCCCCCCTGGGCACTGCTGTGCCCAAGGACTTCATCCACTCCGAGAAACGCCAATATGGACCGAGGTTGAATTTAATGATTATTGGTTTTCTGTGTTCAGTGTGTTTTAAAGTGTGGAGATACCAGTCTTTTTTACTGGTGTAATTCTCCTTTTTGGATATTAAAGAAAAACCTCTTAACAACAATCATTTATACTCATTTAAAATTTCCACCAAACAGGTGCCCTGGTTTAGAAAGCAATTAGATCACATCTCTTTCCTGTTTTAAGTGCTTTTCAAGTGTCTTATTTCTTTGAATCCCCATTTTGTGCATATGTCTGAGGGTGGGCACCTCTCCTTTCGTGTATTAATAATATTGCAGCTCCCCAGAGCCATTCTGGGCCTCAGTCTACTTGCTTGAGTCTTTGATGGCATCGTCATGGTGTGGGGCCAACAATGAAGGAAGCAGGAGGAGGATTGGGGAGGAGGGGGAGGGGGAGTGGAGAGGGAGGTCCTGTATTAGCTATCTATTACTGCGTAACGAATAACCCCAAACCCAGTAGCGTAGAATGACAGTAATACTTTGTTATTTCTTATTGTTTCTGGGGGTCAGGAGTGTGGGAGGGCCTTAGATGGATGATTCCGTTTGGGATGCCCAGTGAGGTTGCCGTTAGGTGCCGGCCAGCCAGGGCTGCTGTCATCTGAAGGCTTGACCGGGGCCGGGGGGTCCCTTCTCACGGCTGGCATTGGTGCTGGCTCTCGCTCTCGGTCACATCCTCTTGGTGTGAGCCTGCGTGGGGCTGTTTGAGTGTCTTCACCGCATGGCGCTGGGTTCCGCCAGAGAGAGAAACCCAAGAGGCCAAGGTAGAAACTGCCTTTTGCAACCGAGTCTCACCTAGTCACACACTGTGACTCCGTCTTACGCTATTGATCACACAGAGCAATGATTCTCCGTGGGAGGGGACTACACAAGGGTGTGAAGACCAGGAAGCAAGGATCCTTGAGGGCCATCTGGGGGCTGCCATAACAAAGTACCACCGATGGGAGGGCTTAACCCACAGATATTTATTTTCTCACCGTCTGGAGGCTGGAAGTCCAAGATCAGGGTGTCAGCGGGGTTGGTTTCCTCTGAGGCTAAGAGGGAGGGTGTGCCCCAGGCCTCTCTCCTTGGCTTATCGATGCCAAGTTGTCCCTGTTTTACGTCTTCCCCCGTACACGCCTGTGTCCTGATCTCTTCTTCTTAGAAGAACACCAGTCATAATGGATTAGGGCCACCTAATGAGTTCATTTTAATTTAAATTTGAAGTTTTTAAAATTTCTTTTTTTATTTTTAGAGAGAGAGAGAAATATTGATTTGTTGTTCCACTTATTTGTGCATTCATTGGTTGATTCTTTTTTGTTTTTAAATATATATATTTTATTGATTTTTTACAGTGAGGAAGGGAGAGGGATAGAGAGCTAGAAACATCAACGAGAGAGAAACATCGTTCAGCCGCCTCCTGCACACCCACTGGGGATGTGCCCACAACCAAGGTACATGCCCCCGACCGGAATCGAACCTGGGACCCTCCAGTCCGCAGGCCGACGCTCTATCCACTGAGCCAAACTGGTCAGGGCCATTGGTTGATTCTTTTTTCAAAATATCTTTGTATTGATTTCAGAGAAGAAGGGTGAGGGAGAGAAAGAGAGAGAAACCTCAATGATGAGAGAGAATCACTGATCGGCTGCCTCCTGCATGCCCTACACTGGGTGTCCAGCCCACAACCCGGACATGTGCTGGGAATGGAACCGTGGCCTCCTGGGTCATAGATCGATGCTCAACCGCTGAGCCACGCTGGCCAGGCATTGGTGGATTCTTGTATGTGACCTGACTGGGGATCTAACCCGCAACCTTGGCATATCAGGATGATGCTCCAACCCACTGAGCTACCTGCCCAGGGCCTGACCTCATTTTAATTTAATCACACCTATAACAATTCTGTCCCCAAATGTGGTCCCAGGCTGAGGTCCTGGGGATCAGGACATAATTCAGCCCGTAACAGCTGGTCCTACCGGCTCCCACCTCCACGCCCAGCCCTCCCCCAACAGTCGGACCGGCTTCACTCCCCTTCCTTTTCCCTCCATTCCCAGCTCCAGCCCCGCCTCCTCGGGTGACTGACCTTAGCCAGTCTTTCCCCAATTATCCCTTTTGGAGAGAGACTCAAGCCAGAAGGAGAGAGGACCCGCAGACCTCAGCCTGGCCCTCGGTCAAGTTCAAATGCAACAACGTTGGTGTACAGATGTGGATGGCAGCTGTCCCTCACATTTCAATGAAATATTTGTGGGGTCCCTTCCTGTCAGCCAAGTCTCTTCTCCAACTTCCTCCGTCCTGCTCTGTGCCTGGGGGGCTGTCTGAGGGACCATGTGCTGTGGGCCGAATGTTTGTGTCCGCCCCACATCCACAGGCTGGAGCCCGAATCCCCAGTGTACTTGGAGGTGGGGCCTTCGGGAGATGATAAGGTTGTGCGGGTAGAGCCTCATCAGTGGGACTGGTGCCCTTATAAGGAAGAGACACGGCCTACGAATCGGGTCACAGTTCAATTCCTGGTCAGGGCACATGCCCAGGTTTCGGGCGCAGTCCCCACCCAGCAGGGGGCGTGTGGGAGGCAGCCGATCAATGATTCTCTCTCATCATTGAGGTTTCTATCTCTTTCTCTCCCTCTCCCTTCCTCTCTGACATCAATATATATATCTTAAAAATGTATATATAAATATATATATCTTAAAATATAGAGAGAAATAAAATAATATATTTTTAAAAGAGAGAGAGACACAAAAGGTAACTTCTCTCTCTGCCGGTCGGTCTGCAAACAAGGAAGTGGGTTCTCAGAGGGAACCGGACCTGCAGGCACCGTGACCTTGGACGCCTCAGCCTTCAGCACTGGGAGGAGGCTGTGGTTGTGGTCGCAGTAGCCCGAACCGACTAGACAGTAACTGTGGGCTCCCTCACCCCCTGGCTTCCTGTTGGCTGTGGGATCGCCAGTTTCAGAGGAGAAAGGAGAGTGAAGCTCAGATCCGTCCTTGCGGACTTAGAGGTG
>NW_005370276.1:660175-661087 GCF_000412655.1 Myotis brandtii
GCCCCCCTCCCCCCCAACCCACACCTTTGTCAGTCATCCTATCAGACTCCTCCCGCCGGGACCCTGAGCGAGGCCACCGGGATTGGGGTAATTTACAGAAGGAATTCCCACGCTGGCATTTTTGAATTTCCTGCCAGCTGAGTGAAACGAGGATTTGTTCTCAAAGTCCAGTTGACTCACAGAAAATAGTGAAGAGATGCGATATTTCTCGTAGACTCGATAGACAAAGATGAACTCGCCGAGCCCTAGCCGGTGTGGCTCAGTTGGTTGGACGTCGTCCCATGCACCAAAAGATTGCCAGTTCCACTCCGGTCGGGGCACATGCCTGGGCTGCAGGCTTGATCCCCAGTAGGGGGCGTGCAGGAGGCAGCCGATCAATGATTATCTCTCATCATTCATGTTTCTGTCTCTCCCTCTCCCTTCCTCTCTGAAAGCAATTAAAATATCTTTAAAAATAAAAATAAAAAAGATGAAACCGAGGAGCGACCACAGCCCCAGCCCCCAGGGCTGCGGAGCTGAGAGCCAGTTTCTTGCACGGCTCTTCCTGCACATCCTGGGGGCGAAGGCGGTGCCGGGGGGAAGATCCGGGAGACCCGTCCTCTCGGCCGCCCTCCGTGCGTCTCCCCCTGGCGTCTCCCCCAGAAGGGGCCCGGCTGGTGGCAGCTGCCAGGAGCTGGGCACCGCAGTGTGACATGCCGTCCGTAGGTCTGTTTCATCTACACTCTGGGGGTGCAGCCCGTCCCCGTGTGTGACCTGCCTGACTTGGAAGAGGAAGGTCACAACCTGTGCTTTATGGGGCCACAGCAGAAGCCGAGCAGCCGCCACTAATCAATCGCACTAACTCCTTCCACAAATATTTACCGAGCTCCTTCCTGGGCATGAGTCCAAAGCAGAAGATGGTGAGCCCTTGAC
>NW_005370276.1:661166-661433 GCF_000412655.1 Myotis brandtii
CAGGTCCCCGAAAACAGCTCTCACTGCCGGATGGTCTCCAGCGCCCAGTGTGCCTTTGTTATGGGTAGAATCGTGTCCCCCAAAAAGATATGTTGAAATCCTAACCCCCTAGAACCGCAGGATGTGATGTGATTTGGAACCAGGGTCTTTACAGATGTGATGAGGAAAAGAAGGTGATACCGGAGTGGATGGGCCCTGACCCGGCAGGACGGGCCCTCACCCGGCAGGACGGGCCCTCACCCGGCAGGACGGGCCCTCACCCGGCAG
>NW_005370276.1:661740-668528 GCF_000412655.1 Myotis brandtii
CACCCAGCAGGACAGGCCCTCACCCGGCAGGACGGGCCGTCACCCAGCAGGACGGGCCCTCACCCGGCAGGGTGGGCGACACGGCACACACACGGGTCGGCTTTGAGCCTTCAGATCCGTGAGAGAAACATGTCCTATTCTTTGAAGCCACCCCGTTTGTATTGTGCTGTTACAGCAACCCCGGGGAATGGATGGTGTGTCAGGCATGTTTACCGAAGGGATTGAGTAGGCGCTGGGCCGCTGTGACTCCGGGTTTAGCACGCCGACCGGAGACCACACACAGCCTTCCGGCTGCCTTGGCCCAGGGCCTGTGTCCCGGTCAGATCGTGGCTCCCAGTGGCCGGTAACAGAAGGCCCGGCTGAGTCAAGTGGGTGTGACCTGCTTGGACCTGGGGAGCTGCCAGGAGCTGTGCAGGTGTGGACCTGACATGGCAACGGGCCGTTTCCAACTCCGTCTCTCCAAGCTCTGGCCCATCCGGATCACCTGAGAGTTGTTTTGTTTTGTTTCTTCTTCTAGAGCAGCGGTTCTCAACCTTCCTGAGGCCGCGACCCTTTAATACAGTTCCTCATGCTGTGGTGACCCCCAATTTCATTGTTACAAATTGAACATAATGAAAGCATAGTGATTCATCACAAAAACAATATGTAATTATCTATGTGTTTTCCGATGGTCTTAGGCGACCCCTGTGAAAGGGTCGTTGGACCCCCAAAGGGGTCGCGACCCACAGGTTGAGAACCGCTGCTGTAGATACATACATAGAGCCTGGTGGGCCATTACTGGACTCATGACATCATCCCAAGACATGGACTTCTGAAAATCCCTTCATTCATTCATTCATTCATTCATTCAATAAATATGTACAGAGCACCTACTATCTTCGCGGAAATGTTCTAGGCAGTGGGGGACACAGTAGGGAGCAAGTCAGACATGGTTCCTACCCTCAAAGAGCTGTCACCGCTGTGGGAGGTGTGTCAGTTAGCTAGTGCTGCATAACAAACCACCCCAAAACAGAATGGTTTCCAATGCAGAACTTGCTCTTCTCACAGTTCACATGGATCGACTGGATCGTTCTCCCCATGTGGTGTCGCCTGAGGTCTCTCATGCAGCTGCTTGTATTTTATTTATGTCTTTATTTTTGTTCATCCTCACCCCAAGATATATTTTCCATGGATTTTTAGAGAGAGTAGGAGGGAAGGGGGGGGGGAAGAGAGAGAGACAGAAAGAGACAGAGAGAAACGTGGATGTGAGAGAGACACATCCATCAGTTGCCTCCTACACACACCCCCACTGGGGCCGGGCAGCGGGTGTCCCGGGAACCAGGTGTCCGTTCAGGAAATGGGGAGCATATCCGTGCAGGGCGTTGTCTGTGATCACCACCCGTTACAGTGGCTTCAGCGGCACTGACCGGGTTACTCTGAGCGTCCGCCTCCCGGGGCCTCTCCCTCGAGGCCTCCCTGCTGAGCCACAGGGCCTTCTGCAGCCGGACTGCCTGCTTCCCAGGCAGGGGGAGGCCACCCTCTCACCCACAGCCCCCCGGCTTCCCTGTGGCACGGCCAGGACTCGAACCCGGGCCCGCGACAGCCAGCGGGCCCCTCCCCTGCCCTGCTGCCCACTCCCCTGCAGCCACACTCAGCTGGAGGCAGATACGCGGAAGCCAGGAGGTTCCTGGACCAGCGGAATAAGGGAAGTTGACACAATATAATTGAACAAGGCCAAACAACTCGAGCGATTTCCAGGCAGCTGATGATTCACAGGTCTTATCTTCCCTCACCCAGGACGAGAGGAGCAGATGGTGTACACGTTGCAGACCGGACCGGCCTCAGTCCCCCTCCCTCTTCAATGATGTTATTGATGACCTTCTTTTTTTTAAAGAAAATCCAAGCTTTGCTTTTTTCTTTTTAATATATTTTATTGGTTTTTTACAGAGAGGAAGGGAGAGGGATAGAGAGTTAGAAACATCCACGAGAGAGAAACATCGATCAGCTGCCTCCTGCACACCCCCCACTGGGGATGTGCCTGCAACCAAGGTACATGCCCTTGACCGGAATCGAACCCGGGACCCTTCAGTCCACAGGCCGACGCTCTATCCATTGAGCTAACCTGGTTAGGGCTGATGACCTTCTTTCAAAAAAACTGACCAGCCCTGGCTGGTGTGTTTGAATGGTTAGAGCACCAGCCCTCACACCGAAGGGTCTCCAGTTCGACTCCTAGTCAAGGGTAAGTACCTGGGTTGCAGGTTCAATCCCCCGCCCTGGTCAGGGCGTGTATGGGAGGCAACCAACTGACACGTCTCTCTCACATCTCTCTCTCTCTCTCTCTCTCTCTCTCTCTCTCTCTCCCCTCTCCCCCTCCTTCCCTTCCACTCTCTCTAAAAATAAAAATGGAAAAATATCCTCGGGTGAGGATTAAAACAAAACAAAAAAAGAAACCAACTAGAAAATAAACCTGACTCCTCAAGACCAGTGGTCGGCAAACTGCGGCTCGGCAAACCACGGCTCACGAGCCACATGCGGCTCTTTGGCCCCTTGAGTGTGGCTTTTCCACAAAATACCGGCTCTTCCACAAAATACCGGCTTCTGCACATGGGCCACGAAGTTTCAATCGCACTGTATGTGCGCGCCCGCACGTGGTATTTTGTGGAAGAGCCACACTCAAGGGGCCAAAGAGCCGCATGTGGCTCTCGAGCCGCGGTTTGCCGACCAGGGCTCTAGACCCACACGTGGATGATGCCATACTTTGAAGGACGCACCTAAAAAGCTCACGAATGTTCTGTTAAGACCTTCCCCTGAGACCGCCCCTAGGATTCCACTGGCCAGAGAGAGATCTAACGCCCCAAGACAGCCCTAGCCAGTGTGGCTCAGTGGATAGAGCGTCGGCCTGCAGCCTGAAGGGTCCCAGGTTCGATTCCAGTCAAGGGCACATGCCCGGCTCAGTCCCCAGTGTGGGGCCCGCAGGAGGCAGCCGATGAATAAATGATTCTCTCTCATCCTTGATGTTTCTATCTCTCTCTCTCTCTCCCTCTCCCTTCCTCCTTGAAATCAATAAAAATACATTTTAAAAAAATAAAAATAAAACCTGTCTCCTGCCCTAACTGGTTTGGCTCAGTGGATAGAGTGACGGTCTGCGGACTGAAGGGTCCCAGGTTCGATTCCGGTCAAGGGCATGTACCTGGGTTGCGGGCACATCCCCAGTAGGGAGTGTGCAGGAGGCAGCTGATCGGTGTTTCTCTCTCATGGATGTTTCTAACTCTCTATTCCTCTCCCTTCCTCTCTGTAAAAAATCAATAAAATATATTTTAAAAATTTATTTAAAAAACAAACAAACCTGTCTCCCTATCACCTTCTCTCAGTGACCGTGAGCTTTGGTGTCTGAAGAGAGCAGAGCGGACGTCAAAGCAAAACTCGGAAGCCTGGGATGGTGTGGGAGGAACACGAGGTCGGGCTGGGCAGGCCAGGCTTCGGGGCGTGAGAGCTCTCTCGGGGCGATCGGAGGGGGTCGGGGGTCAGCAGCGGGCGAAGCGGGGCTCGGACCTGTGTGTGACAGGCATGTCTCAGGCTGTGGAGCGCTCATCCAGGCGCTCTTTGTAAGCGTTTTCAGGACATTCACCATGTTATGCAATCCTCACCACTATCGGATTTCCATCGCCTCCAAAAGAAACCCTGTATCCATTAGCAGTCACTCCCTCTTCCGCCCTCGCCAACCCCTGATATGTTTTCCTTCTCTAGAGACTTGCCTGTCCGGGGCAGGTCATGTGAGTGACCACACAGTGTGTGTCACGCAGCCTCGGTCTGGCCTCCCTCCCTTCACAGCGTTTTCCGGGCCCGCCCTGGTCATCGCACGTGTCAGCCCTTCATCCCCTTTGGTGGCTGACTGTCAAACAGACTTTGGCAAAGTTATGAGTGATTATATATATATAATATTTTTTGCCCTAACCGGTTTGGCTCAGTGCATAGAGTGTCGGCCTGTGGACTGGAGGGTCCCAGGTTCGATTCCAGTCAAGGGCATGTACCTTGGTTGCGGGCACATTCCCAGTAGGGGGTGTGCAGGAGGCAGCTGATCGATGTTTCTCTCTCATTGATGTTTCTAACTCTCTATCCCTCTCCCTTTCTCTCTGTAAAAAATCAATAAAATATATTTTTAAAAAATATTTTTATTGAGCCCTGACTGGTTTGGCTCAATGGATAGAGCATCGGCCTGCGGACTGAAGGGTCCCAGGTTCGGTTCTGGTCAGGGGCATGTACCTTGGTTGCGGGCATATCCCCAGTAGGGGGTGTGTAGGAGGTGGCTGATTGATGTTTCTAACTCTCTAACCCTCTCCCTTCCTCTCAGTAAAAAAATCAATAAAATAAAATTAAAAATCACCTCTTAGGTAAGATGTGAAATTTAAAAAAAAAGAAAAAATTTTTTTTACTGATTTTCAGAGAGAAAGGGAGAGGGGGAGAGAGAGAGAGAGAGAGAGAAACATCAATGATGAGAGAATCGTTGACTGGCTGCCTCCTGCACGCCCCACACTGGGGATCAAGCCAGCAACCCAGGCATGTGCCCTTGACCGGAATCGAACCCTGGACCATCCAGTCTGCAGGCCGACTCTCTAGCCACTGAGCCACGCCGGTTAGGGCACGGGTGACAATATTAATCGCACGCGTTAATTTCACAAACACTGGTCGTGTACTGCAGAGAATCAGAGGTTCCCATAGCCCTGCTCCCAGGGGGCGTCCGGGACAGAGCAGGTGCTCAGTTAAACAGTTACCCAACGGATCGAACAGAAAGAACCTCCCACCCAGGCTGTCGTCTGGGGACTATAGTGAAGGGAGAGGAAAGGGGGGACAAATGGTGATGGACGGAGACTAGACTTGGGGTGGTGAGCACGCAGTACCGTGTAGAGATGATGTGCTGTGTGTTAACCAGTGTCACCCCAATGAATTCAACAAAAAGGAAGAAAAAGAGAGAGTGACAGAGGGGTCAAGCCCCGCCCCTCCAGGCCCCGACTTGACCTGGCCTGTCTCCAGGGGCCTAGAGGAGGGACACCCCCCCTACCCCTCCCATCAGAAGCACCGCAGATAAAGGCAGATGTAAGCACTGGTGTGTTGGCTGGTTATCAAGCACAGCCATTCTGTAGAATTAAACTACATCACTTACCACTGAATACATCATATCAAAAACAAATTCACGCCCTGGCCCGTCTTGCTCAGTGGATAGAGCATCGACCTGCTTACGGAAGGGCCCCGGGTTCAATTCCGGTCAAGGGCACATGCCTGGGTTATGGGCTCGATCCCCAGTAGGAGGCGTGCGGGAGGCAGCCGATCAATGATTCTCTCTCATCATTGATGCTTCTCTCTCTCCCTCTCCCTTCCTCTCTGAAATCAATAAAAATATATGTTAAAAAAAACACAAATTCATTGCACCCTGCGTATTTTACTACAGTTTACTTCTCTCTCTCTCTCTCTCTCTCTCTCTCTCTCTCTTATTTAGACCTGTGTGGAGGGATCTTCTAGAACAATGGTTCTCAACCTTCTGGCCTTTAAATACAGTTCCTCATGTTGTGACCCGACCACAAAATTATTTTCGTGGCTACTTCATAACTGTAATGTTGCTACTGTGATGAATCGTAATGTAAATATCTGATATGCAGGATGGCCTTAGGCGACCCCTTGAAAGGGTTGTTCGACCGCCAAAGGGGTCGCGACCCACAGGTTGAGAACCGCTGCTCTAGCAGCAAATGCTGCCTTCAGGGATGTCATGTTGTTTGCTTGACATTGACCACGGTGGGAGAAGTTACACCACGGAAATTGACAGGTGCTACCAACCAGCGATTTTTTTCTCCAGACGACTGGCTGTGTAGAGTTTGCCCCCTGCCCCCCGGATCCCAACACAGGAGAGCAGAGGTGAGGACCACAGTCCTCAATCCGGGAGTGCGGTCCCCAGGGGCATCTGGGGAATCTGTGGGGGAGTTTTTATTTTATTTTTATTTTTTATTTTATTTTTTTAATATATATTTTATTTATTTTTTACAGAGAGGAAGGGAGAGGGATAGAGAGTTAGAAACATCGATGAGAGAGAAACATCAATCAGCTGCCTCCTGTACACCCCCCACTGGGGATGTGCCTGCAACCAAGGCACATGCCCTTGACCGGAATCGAACCTGGGACCCCTAAGTCTGCAGGCCAACGCTCTATCCACTGAGCCAAACCGGTTAGGGCTGTGGGGACGTTTTTTAGGTGTCACAGTGGTTAGCGACAGAGGGCCAGGACCACTGCATCTCCATGATTTTTGAATATGTGTGAAATGTTCTTTCTTTAAGTGTTCTTATTATTTATTAATGAGAGAGAGAGAGAGAGAGGCATTCATTAGTTGATTTGAGAGAGAGAGGCATTCATTGGTTGATTTGAGAGAGAGAGGCATTCATTGGTTGATTTGAGAGAGAGAGGCATTCATTGGTTGATTCTTGTATGTGCCTGACCAGGGATCGAACCCACAGCCTTGGCACATGGGGACGATGCTCTAACCCACTGAGCCACACCAGCCAGGGCACCTGCCAGGCGTTCTCACCGGGGGAAACCTGCTTATCCAGCTCTGAGCGCAGAACCCGCGTGGCATGGTGGAAGGCTCCCTGGCTCTCCCCCGTGTCATCGGAAGCTCGGAGAAACGGGTCACTTGTCCGGTGAGACTGTCCCACATTCTGGTCTTGGCCGATGGCGTCCTCACGGTGTCGGTTCACTGGCAACTTTATCCTCCTGTTTTCTGAAAACTGGGATGACAGGAGAGGCTCCATGGGATTCGGGATCTT
>NW_005370276.1:668615-671154 GCF_000412655.1 Myotis brandtii
ACAGGGGGACTCCTGTTGCCTGGACCAGGGGCCAGAGGAGCCGCTGAGGTTAAGATTGTTAGGGGCGGCCCTAGTCGGTCTGGCTCAGTGGATAGAGCGTCAGCCCGTGGACTGAAGGGTCCCGGGTTCGATTGTGGTCAAGGGCATGTCCCTCGGTTGCAGGCTCGATCCCCGATCCCCGGGTGGGAGGCAAGCCAGTCGCTGTGTCTCTGCCTCCCCCCTCCCTTGCACTCTCTCTAAAAAAATCAATGGGAAAATGCCCTCGGGTGAGGATTAACAGAAAAATAAAATTAAATTTAAAAAAAAGATTGTTAGGGGCGCCCTGGCCGTGTAGCTCTGTTAGTTAGAGCGTCACCCGGATACGCCAAGGTTGCAGGTTCAATCCCGGTCAGGGCACGTATAAGAATCAAGCGACGGATGCATGAATACGTGGAACAATAAATTAATATTCCTCTCTCTTCTCCTTTCTCTCTCTCTCAAATCAATTAATCAAAAGAGGCAAAGATTGCTGGGGGCTCTGGCGGGGCCCACCTCATGCGCCCCCCAACCCCCCAGTAAAATCCGGCACCTGATTGGGGCGGCGGTAGACACGCATTGCCGGGACCCCTGATGTACCATTCGGGGGTGCAAAATGGTGCTTTCCTACGAGGATCTTTTTCGGAATAAGGGAAACTGAGACACGTGGCTGTCTGCCAGGTGTTTTTCCCAAGATTCAGGCCTGCCTGGCTTCAAATTCCAGCTCCTGTGACTTCCCAGCTGTGTGACCTGGGGCAAGTTCCTTCCCCTCTCTGTGCCTCCGTTTCCACCTCCGCACCACAGAGCTACTGAGGGTGTCTGCCCCCCAGAGTGGCTGCGAAGTCGGAATGAGGTTGCTGGGCCAGCTAAGTGCTAACAGCTGTTTGCCAAAATATAGAAAGACAGGACCCTGAAAGAAGGCTGAGCGTCAGGGAGAGCCTGGCCCAGTGGACTCCGCCCCCTCCTCCAGGCTGCCCTCCAGGCCTGCGTCTCAGCAGGCAGGTGGGGAGGGAGGCCGGGCTCACCTGGCTCCCACAGCCCAGTCACCCCGCCTCCCTTCAGCTCCGGGCGGCCAGGTGGATCTGGGCGGAGTTTGTCCGAGGCCGGCCGGCCGGGAAGGAGGGTTCTGAGGGAAGAGTTGACCCCAAGGGGAGTGAGCCGGCTGAGCGACCCTCGAGACACCTGTCATCCACTCCCAGCTCCGGTGCCCAGAACCAGGTGAGCTGCCCAGAACCAGGTGAGCTGCCCAGAACCAGGTGAGCGGCCGTGCGGGAGGCGCAGCTGGAGCTCCTGCACCCGCAGGGCAGGGCGCTGGGAACAGACTCGAACGCGGGATTTGGCGACCGGAGACTCAGTGGTCCCCTCCCTGGTCTCCGGTCCCTTCTGGGGGGGTGGGGGGGCGGGTGCCCACCTGGGGGGGCGCCTCCTGAGCAGACGGAGGGCCCATCCCTTACCGCCCGGCTCCCACCTGTCCTGCCCCCAGCACCCCACTGCCTGACCTCCAGGCCGCCCCTCCTTCCCTGCGGACCTATTCCCTGAGCGCCCACCCCCCCTGTCACTCCCCCACCCAGGCCACCTGCTCCCTCCGGCCACCAGTTCCTGCCGCCAACTGGGGCACGGAGGTGCAGATGGGAAGGCCGGGGCAGGGCGGTAGGAACCAGTTTCCTGTCCCTCTTAGGGTCTGCCCCCCTCCTCCCCCCTCCTCTGGGAGGTTAGCAGGACCCCCCATGGACACCCCTCCCCTCGGGACCCGGCTTCTCAGGGACCCCAGGCTGCCACCCCCACCGGGAAGCCCGCCGTGGCTCAGAGGCGCCTGATCTCTGGCTCCCTCATCCCTCCCGAGTCACCCCTCTGTCCAGGCCCGAGAGTCCAGTCGGGGATTTCAGAGAGGCAGCCCCCCCAACCCCCCGTTTGTCCTAAGCTCCTTCCCAGGCTGTGATGCTGCCCATTTGGGAGCGGGGATGCACGTGGGGGGGTAGGGCGGGGAGCGAGCGGGCAGCTGGGTGGGGACCCAATGGGTGACCCGAGCAGCCAGGGGTGGAGGCTGGGCGGGGTGGACGGGCTTTCAGCCGGAACCGGACCGCGAGTCACAGGGCGTGACCGGCGACTTTGCCCGGGGTGGTCTTGGGGGGGATCCCTGGGAGGCTGTGAGCAGGGGAGGGCCAGGGCCAGCTCTGGGTGTGGGGACGGATGTGGGGGGAGCCAGGAGGCTGGGCCAGGCTCCAGGCGAGAGGAGGAGGCGAGTCTGGGAGAGCGAAGTGGGCAGGATGTGAGTTTAAAGGAAATTTTCAGCAGAGGTTGTGGCCCCACTTTTCTGAGCGACCTGGAGGCCGGTTCCTCATTCAAAGTTGGGGCGTCTTTCCGTTCTGCCTGCCAAGGACACCCTCCCCCTCATCACCCGCCCCCCCCCCCAACCTGGCCTGAGTGCCTGGCGCAGCTGTAGGGACTGCGGGCAGGTAACCAGGTGGACTTCCTGACCTGGGAGGATTACAGAAGGCCGGCTCCTCCCATTTACCAAAAACAA
>NW_005370276.1:671341-673309 GCF_000412655.1 Myotis brandtii
GGTCAGGGGCAAAGTCTGGAGGCAGTTCCTAACCTTCCCCTTCCTGGTGAGGAGGGGGAACATCTAAGGAGGCCGACAGATGGTGTTCTAGAATGTTCTGCCTTTCTCTTCATCCTAAAACAAAAAACAAAACCCACGACCATCCCTACTGTTTTTCTGCTGTAAACGAATTTCGGGGGACATTCAGGGGCAGTCGCTGCCAGCCCAGAGATTAAGACGTTTGACCGTGAAGGTCTGTTCTTCCAATATTCATTTTTTCACCTACTAGGCCAGTGGTTCTCAACCTTCTGGCCCTTTAAACACAGTTCCTCATGTTGTGGCCCAACCATAAAATTATTTCTGTTGCTACTTCATCACTGTCATGTTGCTACTGTGATGAATCGTCATGTAAATATCTGATCTGCAGGATGGTCTTAGGCGACCCCTTGAAAGGGTCGTTCGACCGCCAAAGGGGTTGCGACCCACAGGTTGAGAACCGCTGCACTAGGCGCTGGGAATGGAGACAAAAAAAAAGAAGGAAAGAACGAAAGAAAAGCGGGGGATGTAGGGACATGAGAAACTGGAGCCAAGGCGATGCTGGCAGAAAGTCAATGAGACAGGGAGGGGATAAAACCGCACAGATGACGCCAGACAAGGACTTACCTGACAAAGGTGGAGACCGTATTCTGTTAAAAAAAAAAACAACTTCAACAGCCCTGGCCGGTTTGGCTCAGTGGATACAGCATCTGCCTGCGGACTGAAGGGCCCGGGGTTCGGTTCCGCTCAAGGGCACATGCCCGGGTTGCAGGCTCGATCCCCAGTGGGGGGCGTGCGGGAGGCAGCCGATCAATGAATCTCTCTCATCACTGATGTTTCTCTCTCTCTCCCCCTCTCCCTTCCTCTCTGAAATCAATAAAAATATATTTTTAAAAATTCAACTGAGTAAATGTATTGATGAGAGAGAGAGAGAGAGAGAGAGAGGGGAACATCAGTGATGAGCAAGAATCATCGATCTGCACGCGTGCCCTGACCGGGAATCGAACCGGAACCTCCTGGTTCATAGGTCAACGCTCAACTGCTGAGCCACGCGAGCCGGGCTGAGCTGAGTGAACGTGAAGATCTTACCGGCTTTATTCAAGGCCCCTGAACGGGGCAGCATCCCGTCAGCAGAGAGAAAGGAGGTCTGAGCAGCCAGACAGAAAGAGAGGAAATTAGAGGAGGAGGAAGTTACATGAGGCAAAAAGTGGGTTGGTTGTGGCCGGTCGCCTTCTGGGGGACGGCAGGGGTCTGTCAGGCGAGTGACCACCCGAGCGGGCGATTCCTGAAGGACCCGCCTAGGATGCCACCCCTGGGAGAAGCTGCCTCCGGGATGAGGTCTCTGTTTGGTGACATGGGGCTTAGCATAAGCGATTCTACTGTGAGCCTGTATCTTATTTGTAACCATTCCTTCTGCGTATACGTCCTGGGCACCTACTATGCGCCCGGCCCAGTTTCCAAGGATCGTGTGTGTGTGTCTGTGTGTGTGTGTGTGTGCGTGTGTGTGCGTGCAGGGAGCAGAGGACACTGTCCTTTCTTCATGGGGCTGTGTGGGTCACCGGGAGACGCTGAGAGGGACTGATGGAGACAGCGAGAACTGGGACGGGGCTGGAGCTGCTGGTGGGACGGGAGGGGACAGTCCATCCGGCCTGCCTCCTTACTTCTCTCTCTGTCGCACCGTCTCTGGCAGTCTGCTGTCCCTTTATTCCTGTCTCTGTCCCTCTCTCCCTGCCTCCTCCTTGGTAATCGTTAATGTTGAAAGTAGCGCATATGTCCCCTTTCCCCCCATTGATCCCCTCTAGCCTGCCCCCCACACACACCCCTCCTCCTCCTTCTCTCTGTGTCTCCTTGCTTCTCTCTCTTCTTGGCTCTGTCTCTCTTTCTCCGTTTCTTTATGTCTCTCTGTTTCCCTGCTCTTTCTCTTTTTCCATCTCTGTCTCTTCCCTCATTTCC
>NW_005370276.1:673447-674456 GCF_000412655.1 Myotis brandtii
CCTCCCTCCCTCCCTCCCTCCCTCCCTTCTCTCCATCCTTCTGCCTTCCCACAGCCATGTCACTTGGCAAATTAGGAGCCAAACAGAGGAGCGGAGTTTACTCCTTGCCTTTCAAGTGCTCGGTCTAGTTGGAGAAAGGAGGAGAGCAAGGCCCAGGACAGGAGGTGGAAGACAGCAGGAGGCCACCCCCAGGGAGCTCCCCTCCTCCCCGCTGGGCGTGCCCGCCTCCTCTCCCCACTTCCTCCTGCTGCCCAGTCCCCAGTTTCTCTCCTTCCCGAGTCCAGGGCGGGTCTTAGTGGAAGTGCCAGTGGCCCGGAGAGAACGGAAGCTGGAAGCCACCAGGGCACAGAGATTCTTTCTGTCTCTCCCTCATGTGATCTCTCTCTCTTTTTTTTTTAAAATATATTTTTATTGATTTCAGAGAGGAAGGGAGAGGGAGAGAGAGATAGAAACGTCAACGATGAGAGAGAATCATGGATCGGCTGCCTCCCGCACACCCCTCACTGGGGAGCGAGCCTGCAACCTGGGCATGTGCCCTGAGCGGGAATCGAACCGTGACCTGGTTCATAGGTCGACGCTCAACCACTGAGCCACGCCGGCCGGGCTCTCTCTCTGTGTGTTGTCAGGCTGGGTCCTCTCTGGGGTTTCCCTGGATTATCTTAGATGTGACTTCACGTGGCCGCAGTGGCTGCCAGGCCTACAATGCACGTGCTTCTGTGCTTCCGACTCCAAGTCCCCAAGCAGAGCGTCTGCTCGGAGCAGCCCATTCTCTTTAGTCAGGACACACACACACACTCACACACACACACACACACACACACACACACACACACACACACACCCTGGATTATCTTAGATGTGACTTCACGTGGCCGCAGTGGCTGCCAGGCCTACAATGCACGTGCTTCTGTGCTTCCGACTCTAAGTCCCCAAGCAGAGCGTCTGCTCAGGGCAGCCCATTCTCTTTAGTCAGGACACACACACACACACACACACACACACTCACACA
>NW_005370276.1:674741-681626 GCF_000412655.1 Myotis brandtii
CACACTCTCACACACACACTCTCACACACACACACACTCACACACACACACACACACACACACACTCACACGATGGGCTGGCCAACGACGGGCCATTCTTGGGCCAATGTCATGTGATATAGTATGGGCTGCATTTTAGTTTTTCCTCCTTTTTAAAAATATATTTTATTGATTTTTAACAGAGAGGAAGGGAGAGGGATAGAGAGTTAGAAACATCGATGAGAGAGAAACATCGATCAGCTGCCTCCTGCACACCCCCTACTGGGGATATGCCCTTGTTAGTACTTTATTAAATTACTCTCGAATAATTTTATATCAATTTCCTTTTTAATCAATACACTCTTGAAACTGTGAAGTTAGTAATAATATGGAGATAAGATGAACATTCAGCCAGATTTATTTATCCATTCTCTCATTCATCCATCCCATAGTCAATTGATCAAAACCACTATTTGCCTGGCAATATGTAAAGGAGTATGGTCAAGAAGCAGATCTGATTTGCATCCTAAAGGCTCAAAGTGAGAGATTAATATAAGCAAAATAAATTCATTACTGACTGAAATTCCGGAAGAGTAAATTTTCTTTTCTAAAGGTCCTCTCCAGAGGACCTTTCAATTATGGCAATGGGTGCTCAAGATAAGGTCAAAGATGGAAAGCTATGAGTTTAGAAAATCAAAGTGATAAAGTGAGTCATAGGTCAGCAGCAGTGGTGAATGAAAACACCATGATAAGCCATCTGCCAGAGTCATTACAAGATGATATTTTACAAGATTTCAATATTTATATTGCACATTTACATATATTTTTCATCCCTATACTATATAGTTTGAGGATTCAAAGAAAAATTAAATGTTTGAGATAGTTGCTTTGAGTAGTGGTCAGAGGATTTCAGGATCCTTCAGAACGCTGCTACTCCAGGTAGTCGATGGGCCAGCCCCAACAGCACCACCCAGGGTCACTGTAAAAATGCAGAGCATTGGGATTGATCACCAGAACTAAGGAATCAGAATCAGCCCCGGCGATCTGCGTACACATTGCAGTTTGGGATGCTAACTGCACTCTAAGAAGTGAAAGAAAAGGTTAGTCCTCACTTTATGAACATTGACAAGAGTTCCAAGGGAGGATCTGAGTGGTCAGGAACAGAAATGCCAACGAGAAAGAGGTTCACACATTTTAACTTCCTCAGTGCTCTTCTCCTTGAACAGAACAGAGACTCAGAGGAAGGAGGGTCCTACTGTCTCCCTAACTTCAGTTTTACTTTTCAGACAAGTACCCTATAGGCATGAAGCTGTCACCCATGCTTAGCCCAGACCCATGGTCGGCAAACTGCGGCTTGCGAGCCACATGCGGCTCTTTGGCCCCTTGAGTGTGGCTCTTCCTAAGCCTTAGGAGTACCCTAATTAAGTTAATAACAATGTACCTAACCTATATAGTTAAGTTTAAAAAATGTGGCTCTCAAAAGAAATGTCAATCGTTGTACTGTTGATATTTGGCTCTGTTGACTAATGAGTTTGCCGACCACTGCGTTAGAGCACATCTGAGGGTGACCTCGTTTACCTTGGTCACCCCTGTAAAGACCTATCTCCAATAAGGTCACATTTGAAGTGCTGAGGGTGAGGATTTCACCATATCTTTCTTTTTTTTCTTTTCCTTTTCTTTCCTCACCTGAGGATATTTTTCCCTCTTGCTTTGTAGAGAGAGTGAAAAGGCGAGGAAGAGACAGAGAGAAACATTGATGTGAGAGACACACATCGAATGGTTGCCTCCCGCATGTGCCCCGCAATGCAGCCCACATGTACCCCAACCAGGGCCGGGGATCAAGCCTGCCACCGGTATGTGCCCTTGACTAGAATCGAACCCAGGACCCTTCAGTCCATGGACAGACGCTCTGTCCACTGAGCCAAACCGCTCGGGCTAATGTACCTTTCTTAGAGGGACCCAATGCAGCCCATAATAGGCTGTACCAGGTCTGTGTGCTGGGTGAGCAAAAATGTGCCACCTTAATACAGCCCGCCCCTTGTTTGCCCATCACATATACTCTTTGTCCCATATCTTCAACTCCATTAAAAAAGAAAGAAAGGGAAGGAAGGAAAGAAGGAAGGAAGGAAGGAAGGAAGGAAGGAAGGAAGGAAGGAAGGGCAGTCAGCCTGGCTGGGTGGCTCCATTGGCTGAGAGCTGTCCCGTGCACCGGAAGGTGGCCTGTTTGATTCCCGGTCAGGGCACATGCCTGGGTCATGGGTGTGTGTGATCCCCGGTCCGGGTGGGTACGGGAGGTGAGGCAGCTGATGGATGTTTCTCTCTGGCATCAATGTCTCTCCCTCTCCCTCTCCCTCTCCCTCTCCCTCTCCCTTCCTTTCTAAAATCAATAAAAAACATTTAACTTTTTAAAAAAAGTCAAACATTAACCATGGCAGGTAGAATCCACAGATGCACTCCCCCACTCCCGAGGGACAAACCCCAAAGTCAGCTCGATCGCTTGCCGCTGCCTCTGGTGACACGGGGCCGCCCCGGTGGGTCCCAGAATTCACAGCCTCTGAGCGAGACCGATTCCTCCTCTGGGTCCGTCCCGGTCTCAATCCTCCGTGCCTCCTCCCAGTTCTGTGACCTGTGTGGTGGGAAAGCTAATGGACCATGACCGCAATCCCAGTGTGGAGAGCGGAAAGCCCCTGGTCCTTGGCCCCGAGCCCACACAGAACAGCGCCCTTCGCTCTGTGGTGATAGCAACAGCCGACTGCACGTGTATGTGCCGGGCGCCTTTCACTCCGCAGAGAGGTGAAGTCACGCGCCCCTAGACCAGGGGTGGGCAAACTTTCTGACTCGAGGGCCACAGTGGGTTCTTAAACTGGACCGGAGGGCCGGAACAAAAGCATGGATGGAGTGTTTGTGTGAACTAATATAAATTCACAGTAAACATCATTACATAAAAGGGTACGGTCTTTTTTTTTTTTAGTTTTATTCATTTCAAACGGGCCGGATCCGGCCCGCGGGCCGTAGTTTGCCTGCGGCTGCCCTAGACTCACAGCTGATGAGTGTGGGAGCCTGGGACGGGCAGCCTGTGGCCGGGGCAGGAGCGCTGACCCGCTGGGTGATGAGGGAAGGGGCCTTCTGGGTTTGGCCCGTAACGTGTGGACCATCAGACAGAATCTCCTGTGAAAGAAACCTGTGCAGCCAACTCAGCCTCCCTGCCTCCTTTCATTCAAGTCCAAGGGGGCCGGAGGGGTTGTGCCACCCAGGAGTCTATTTCTGGTTGGGCTCCCGGGGCCCAGACCTCCACCAGAATCGGTTAAGTGCAAGTTCAGACACCTCGTGGACAAGCCCGAGTTTCTTCTAGAACAGCCGTGGGCAAACTACGGCCCGCGGGCCGGATCCGGCCCCGTTTGAAATGAATAAAACTAAAAAAAAAAAAAAAAGACTGTACCCTTTTATGTAATGATGTTTACTGTGAATTTATATTAGTTCACACAAACACTCCATCCATGCTTTTGTTCCGGCCCTCGGTCCAGTTTAAGAACCCATTGTGGCCCTCGAGTCAGAAAGTTTGCCCACCCCTGTTCTAGAAAGATAACTTTCACTCTGTCCTAATGGGCTCTAAGGCTTTGAGTGACTGCAATTCAGAAGCAGGGATGTTGCTAAGTGAGGTCCCGAGCCAACGTTTATCAGCCATAGTTAACCGTAAAGGCCACACCTGCTTCTGGCAGCTTCCCAGGTTCACCCAGGCCACACCCTGCTTGGCTTAGCCCCCGTGTTCTCTTAATGGCCGTTAGGTTCAATACTTTGACCGGGAACTTTGGCCCCGAGCCAGACCAACTGGGAAGGTTTTGTCTCTAATCTACCTTCGCGTGGAGGCCTGCTCGTGAGGAAAAGTTTGTTTGTTTGTTTTTTTAATATATTTTTTTATTGATTTCAGAGAAAAAAGAGAAAGATAGAAACATCAATGATAAGCCCTAACCGGTTTGGCTCAGTGGACAGAGCGTCCGCCTGCGGACTGAAAGGTCCCAGGTTCGATTCCGGTCAAGGGCATGTACCTTGGTTGCGGGCACATCCCCAGTAGAAGGTGTGCAGGAGGCAGCTGATCAATGTTGTTTCTCTCTCGATGTTTCTAACTCTCTATTCCTCTCCATTCTTCTCTGTAAAAAATCAATAAAATATATTTAAAAAAAAAAAGAAACATCAATGATAAGTGAAAATCATTGATTTGCTGTCTCGTGCACGCCCTGCACAGGGGATGGAGCCCACAGCCCGGGCATGTGCCCTGACCGGGAATTGAACCGTGACCTCCTGGTCTATAGGTCTACACTCAACCACGGAGCCACGCCGGCCGGGCAGGAAACGTTTTAGGAAGAGTGGGTGGCAAGCTCACACTCACCGGGAAGGAAGAGGGGAGTCTTTGGAAGAGCTGGGCGAGCGGGAGGCCCTCCTCTGTGGCCCCTCATGGCTGTCACTCAGGGCCCCATCTTGCTCATGTGGCAATATGGCGCAGTGTGGGTCCAGCTCGACTACAGAATGGCAGCGCCCACCAGTCGTTTCGAGCTGGAATCTTAAGCAAAAATAAAGTCACGAGGCGCCCTGGCCGGTTCGGCTCAGTGGATAGAGCGTCAGCCCAAGGACTGAGGGTCCCAGGTTCGATTCGGGTCAAGGGCATGTACCTCAGTTGCAGGCTCCATCCCCTGGCCCTGGTTGGGGTGCGTGCAGGAGGCAACCAATTGATGTGTCTCTCTCACATTGATGTTTCTCTGTCTGTGTCTCTCCTCCTCCCTTCCACTCTCTCTAAAAATCAATGGAAAAATATCCTCGGGTGAGGAGTAACAAGAAATAATCCTATATAATAAAAGGCTAATATGCAAATCTACCAAACAGCGGAACGACCAGTTGCTATGATGTGCACTGACCACCAGGGGGCAAACACTTAATGCAGGAGCTGCCTTCTGGTGGTCAGTGTGCTCCCACAGGGGGAGCACTGCTCAGCCAGAAGCCAGATCATGGTTGGCAAGTGCAGCTGCGGTGGTGGGAGCCTCTCTTGCCTCCGTGGCAATGCTAAGGACCCCTCAGAGGATGTCCAACTGCTGACTTAGTCCTGCTCCCCAAGGGGTCCCGGACTGCGAGAGGGCACAGGCCAGGCCGAGGGACACCCCCCCCCCCATGCACGGATGTTGTGCTGGACCTCTAGTAAATAAAATAAATAAAATAAAACCCTATAATAATAAAGAAGTAATATGCAAATTGACCATCACGCCCTCACAAGATGGCTTTCTACAACCAGGCCAGCAAGGGGGTTAGTGAGGGACAACCAAACGACTGAACAAGCAGGCTATGTGGGGCGACCAGGCTGTCAAGGGGGGGGGGGCAGTTGGGGGTGACCAGGCAGGCAGGCGAGCGATTAGGAGCCAGTGGTCCAGGATTGTGAGAGGGATGTCCTGGATTGGAGAGGGTGCAGGCTGGGCTGAGGGGACCCCCAACTCGTGCACAAATTTTGTGCACTGGGCCTCTAGTAAAATAATGAAATAAAATAAAATAAAAATTAGAATAAAATAATGATACCAAGCGATAGTTGCTCTCCTTCTCTTTGCTGGCCTCTGGCCACATCATGGTGGATCGGAACAATTCACTTCCTGCTCTACTCCACGTACAGATGCTCTGCTTAGCCTCAGCGACCGCGTCTTTAAGTCTCATCCTTTTGGGGCCTTTGACTTTCCCTAAGGGTTCCCAGATGACAGATCAATTGACTTGTTCACTCCACAAACCACCGGTTTGAGTTGTAAGTCCCAGGATGCAGAGTTCTCAGTGCCCCTACCTCCTGCGAATCCCAAGGGTTCTTGGGAGGCCTGTGCCGGGCAACCACCCCACTCCTGCCACTGACTCCTGCTGTGACCGGAGTTGAAAAGAACAGGTTGTGTAATAGCTCAGCTCTCTGGGCTTTTCTGCGATCCCTGGGCCAGGAATTGCAGTTCTGTTGAGGATTCTTTGCACGTCTGTTCGGGTATTTTACGGTTACCAGCTCCCAAGTCTATTCTGCCCAGCGGCTCTGCGTGGTCTCAGCGAATGAATGACATTGTTGTGTAATCGCTCAGCTCTCTGGGCTTTTCTGCGATCCCTGGGCCAGGAATTGCAGTTCTGTTGAGGATTCTTTGCACGTCTGTTCGGGTATTTTACGGTTACCAGCTCCCAAGTCTATTCTGCCCAGCGGCTCTGCGTGGTCTCAGCGAATGAATGACATTGGTCTTTGAGCCTGGTACCTGGCACAGCTCATAAAAGCATTAGCATTTCCTGAGTGATAAGGATGATAGGAGTGTTTATTGTTTGATAAGGGAATTCTAGGTAGCTTTGGGATGGGGTGAGGTCAACAGAAAAACCAAGCCGTGGTTGAAAGACTGGAACTTTCAGCCCCACCCCTCAACCTCGGGGAAGGGGAGCTGGACAAAATTCAACTTAATCACTAACCGTTGATGATCTAATCATTCACGTGCACATGATGACGCCTCCATAAACACCCCAACAATGGGGCTCAGAGAGCCTCTGCCTTGGCGCGCACACCCCTGAGCCTGGAGGTTGTGCACCCCAACTCCACCAGGACCGAGCCCGGTGCAGGGCCCTTCTGGATCAACACCCTCAGTACCTCTCCTGACTGTGCATCATCATTACAAACTGCAGGCAAGGGCCTTGCTGAGTTCTGTGGGCCATTACAGCCAGTTCTCAACGCTGCGGAGGGGGTCACGAGAACCCCGATTTATAGCTGGTCAGTCAGAGTATGAATGGCCCGGGACTTTGTTTGTTTTGTTAATCCTCACCTGAGGATATTTTTCCATTGATTTTCTTTTTTATTTTTTTTAGAAAGAGTGGAAGGGAGGGAGAGAGACAGACAGAGAGAAACATCGATATGAGAGACAC
>NW_005370276.1:685677-686495 GCF_000412655.1 Myotis brandtii
GGGTGGGAGGTTTCAGACATGACCTGCAGCCAACTTGGCTCCACCATTTTGTGGTTGTTGTTAATCCTCATCCAAGGACATTTTTTCCATTGATTTTTAGAGAGAGTGGAAGGGAGAGATGGACGGAAAGAGAGAGGAAAAAAACATGCATATGAGAGAGACCCATTGAGTGGTTGCCTCCCATAAGCTCCCCAACCGGGGCCAGGAATGGAACCTGCAACCCTTGTGTGTGCCCTTGACCAAGAATTGAACCCGAGACCCTATGGTGCTCTTACCACTGAGAACACTGGCCGGGGCCTGGGCTCTAGTCTGAAAAATCATTTCCAAAACGTGACCCCAGAACCCAGAGGATGGCAACCTAACACCTCAATGTCAACCTGAGGGCATTAAACATTTATTACCACAAAGATACGAAAGAGCACCACATTTTTTTAAATATACTTTATTGATTTTTTGCAGAATGGAAGGGAGAGGGATAGGGAGTCAGAAACATTGATCAGCTGCCTCCTGCTACTGGGGATGTGCCCACAACCAACTACTGGGGATGTGCCCACAACCAAGGTACATGCCCTTGACCGGAATCGAACCTGGGACCCTTCAGTCCACCGACGCCCTATCCACTGAGCCAAACCGGTTAGGGCCCAACAAACTTGTTTAATTAACATATTCATGTGACCAGACTGACACACACCCAGGGTCTGCAGCTCAGCAATGTCACCCGGGCCCCAGTTCCACCCATCATATATATTATTGATTGATTTTATTTTATTTTTTGTAATATATTTTATTGATTTTTTACAGAGAGGAAGGGAGAGGGA
>NW_005370276.1:686672-690727 GCF_000412655.1 Myotis brandtii
TCCCCACTGGGCATGTGCCCGCAACCAAGGTACATGCCCCCGACCGGAATCGAACCTGGGACCCTTCAGTCCGCAGGCCGACGCTCTATCCACTGAGCCAAACCGGTTTTGGCTATTATTGATTGATTTTAGAGAGAGAGCGGAAGAAAGAGAGAAACATCAAGTTGTTGTCCCACTTATTTATGTATTCATTGGTTGCTTCTTTTTTAAAAAAATAGTTTTTATTGCTTTTGAGAGAGAGAGAAAGGGAGAGGGAGAAACATTGATGTGAGAGAGAAGCATTGATCAGCTGTCTCCTGCACACACCCCCCCCCCCTTTACCCGGGATGGAGCCCACCGTCCAGGCATGTGCCCTGACCGGAATCAAACCAGCAACCTTTTGGTGCACAGGATGACACCCAACCGACTGAGCCACACCGGCCGGGCCATTGGCTGCTTCCTGAACGTGCTCCTGACTGGGGGTCAAACCCGCCACCTCGGTGCATTGGGGCGATGCTCTTACCGACTGAGCCACACCGGCCGGGGCCCAGTTCTGTCCGTCTCATTGAGCTGCTATCATCTCCTCTTAGGCGACTCCCTCCTGGTCCCAAGAGGACCGCCACACGCCCAGGACTGTCACATGCAGACAACCTCTTCCCCAGGCAGCCAACACAGGTTCATTCTCCTCTCGAGTCCCTTTTGAAGAGGGAGGAAAACCTTCCAAAGCTCCAGCGACTCATTGCCCCTCAGTGAGACAGGCCCCTCATACCTCGTTGGCCAGAAGTGTGTCACGCGTCCACTGAGCCGTTACAGGGCCAGATGGATGAAACCCTGGGATTGGCTTACCGTCACCTCGCTGAGACTGGGCCGCTGCCGCCGAGGATGTGAGCTGCCTCCCGAGGGGCATGGCTGGTTGCAGAGAGAACAGTGACGTGCTCTTACCCAGGAAGAAGGGGAATGGCTGCCGAGAACAAAGCAGGGAAGCCCTGAACTGGTGCGCCCGTTGTTCACTACACAAAGGGATCGGCCAAGAAGGCAGGTGGGGCTTAAAGAGAGCCCGCAAGCTGCTCTCCAAGCCATGCGTCCTGGGGACCGTGCCTACCTGGAGGGCTCCTTTTTTTTTTTTCTAGTTAGTCCGCCCAGAGGGGGAACCTTTCTTCCAGTTGTCACAAGAGTGACATACAGGCTGGTAGCTGGCGGGCCTCCAAGACCAGGGAGCCTAGTGCCCCGGATGAGTGTTGTTGAGAACTCAGAGACCAGCATGGCTCCGTGAACTTGGAGGGGAGTCCATTCATTCTCTCAGTAAACGTTTGTGGTGGTGAACCTAACAGACAGGGCCCCTGCTCTCAGGGGTGCAATAGCAAAACAGAGTGGCCTTCAGCAACGGCCGTTTATTATTACTTCCCACAATCCTGCGGGCCGGCCGGTGGTCCTCAGCTGCATGCGATGTTGGCCGAGGTCTCTCGCGCAGCTGCGTTGACGTGGAGGTCGGTTTGAGGCATCCTGGTCTCTGTGTGGCCAGTCCTGCAGGACAGCTTGGTCTTCCTCACAACACAGCTTTCAGCTTGTTTGCTAGAACCTTCACTCTTGGAGCCGCCATCATCATCATTGTCATCGTCATTATGTAAGAAATCCAACTATCTGAAGCCGCCATACTGTGAGGAAGCCCAACGTCACTGAGAGGCCACATGTAGGTGTTCTGGTTCACAGTGTTAGCTGAGCCCGACTTCAGGTCATCTCCCCGCACGCATCCGATATGTTAGTGAGACGCCTGTCGACGCTTCCACAGTTGTCCAAATCAACTTATCGCTTTCAGTGATCCAGTTGAGGCTCCTGACAGTGTGTTGTAAGGATAAGCCATATCTAAATCCCTGGTTCACAGGTTCTGTGAACATAATATGACTGTTTTCTGCCACTAAGTTTTGAGGCAGCGAATATGCAGCCGCAGAAAATGGGAACAACCAGAACAAGCTATTCTCTGTCTGCAGATACCTTTGTGACTTTGACGTGAATGTGGCCAACATGAACTTCCCCATCTGACTTGAGATTGCATGTGCAAAGGTCCTGTGGCAGGGGAACTTTGGGAGTGAAAGGGGGCCAGTGGCTGGAGCACGTGGAGCCAGATGCCGACGGGGACGTTAGCAGGGTCAGACCCTTAAAGACCTGTGTACGCTGACAAGGACTTTGGGTTTATTCTAGGGCCAAGTGGAACTATCAGAGGGTTTTAATTATGGAAGTGACATGATCCGATTTTCTGTGTGAACATGCCCAGCTTCTACGTGGAGAAGAGGCTGCAGGGTTAAGGCAGGTTAAGGCAAAGAGACCCACGAGAAGGCTCCTGTGGCTTTCCCGCAAGCAGTCACGGCGGACCCCGGAGATAGTGGTGGAACGTGTGGCAAGTCTCACGTCAGGGACCTAAGAGAGGCTCTCGGAGTCTCTGCCCGCTTCGCTGTCCTGAGAGAGACCATCCGATGGCCTCCGCTGGATTGATGTTTGAGTCAAGCATCTGCCGTGAGCCAATGAGCGGAGGCCCCGGGGAAGGCTCACCTGAAACACACAGGGCAGCCATGTTTCCTTCCAAGAGAAGGCGGGGAAAGAATGTGAAGATTGGGAACATGCTCCCAACGGGGACGCACGGGGGGAACGTGTGCTGCTCACATTGCCGTGACTGAAGCAGGTCGTGTGGTCACACCCAGCTTCAAAGAGGACCAGCAAGAGTGACCCGTCCACATGCCCCACAATATTTATGCACAAGTGACTACCTCACATCCCCCCACTGGCTGGCACAGTCTCTCTTGGGGCCTTTCTTTCTTTCTCCCTTTTTTTCTTCTTTCTTTCTGTCTATCTTTCTTTCTTTCTTCTTTTTTAAAAAATTGCCTATAGAGAGAGAGGAAGGGAGAGATAAAAAGAGAAAAGAGAGACAGAAACACTGATTTGTTGTTCCACTTACTTATGCATCCATTGGTTGAGTCGTTTAAGTGCCCTGACTGGGGATTGAACCGGAAACCTTGGTGTATCGGGATGACGCTCTAACCACCTGAGCTACCCGGCCAGGGCCGGCTGGGACTCCTTTCTTTTGGTTTGGTGCCCACAGAACGGGGTGCCACCGTACTCACCAGCTAATAGGCTCTGTCTCAATAACTATTTAAGTAATCCCCTTTCAAATTTCCAGTCTTATTTTATTTTTTTAATTTTTAAAAATATGTCGTTTTTTAAAATATATTTTTATTGATTTCAGAGAGGAAGGGAGGGGAAGAGGGAAATGGAAACATCAGTGATGAGAGAGAATCACTGGCCAGTGCCTCCTGCACGCCCCCCACTGGGGATCGAGCCCGCAAACCGGCCATGTGCCCTTGACTGGAATCGAACCAGGGACCCTTCAGTCCGCAGGCAGACTGATGCTCTATCCACTGAGCCAAACCAGCTAGTCCTTAAAATATGTTTTTATTGATTTTTAGAGATAGAAGAAGAGAGAGAAACATTGATGAGCGAGAAACATTGATTGCCGCCTCCTGCACGCCCCCTACTGGGGATCGAGCCTGAAACACAGGCATGTGCCCTGACCAGGAATCAAACTGGTGACTTCTTGGTGCATGGACAGCGCTCAGCCAGCTGAGCCGCACCGGCCAAGTTCTAGTCTCACTTTATATAGATCGAATGCGTGGCCGTCATTGGACCGGGTTTTGCTATTAAAAACAAATAATCGATCCAATGTTAATTTATTAGTTTAGCATTCTCTCTCTCTTTCTAATGTATCTTTTTAAATGTATTCTACATGCTTCTAAATCAAAACAGTGTCGTGGCTGGTTGTACTTCCCAAAGACAGCCATGACCATATCTCGCCTTGATTCTAACCCCTCCAACCTTCCTTCCTCTGCCCATCCCCATCTCACTATCCTCTCACTTCAGCCAAAAACTTGAACTTACCCTTGATGCGTTCTTGCACATTCCCCCCACCAGCAAGTTCTGTGGGCTCTACCTGCAAAATACACCCTGACCTCGCTCTCCTCCTCTGCCATCGCCACTCAGCCCCAGTCTGTCTCCCTCCCTCTCCCTCTCCCTCTCCCTCTCTCCCT
>NW_005370276.1:691754-692375 GCF_000412655.1 Myotis brandtii
TAACAAAGAAACAGAATTTCCGGAGGATGAGGCCCAGAAATCAGGATTTTAAAAAAGATTCCCAGGTGATTCTCATGTGCAGCCAAGGTTGAGCACCACTGGTGTAGGCGGTTTGCTGCTGCTCGTTTCTGTTAACAATGCCCACGAGCCCTGGCCACCGGCTCAGTTGTTGGAGCATCAACCGCTACACCAACAGTCAGGACACATGCGTACGCTGAGGTTGGGCTACGTACAGGAGGCAGTCAATCCGTATTTCTCTCTCACACGGATGTTTCTCTCTCTCTCTCTCTCTCTCTCTCTCTCTCTCTCTCTCCTTTCCTTTCCTTCCTCTGAATTCAATAAACATATCCTTGGGTGAGGATTAAAAATAATTATAATAATAATACTAAGAAGAATGTCCTTGTCATTTATGTCTATTGGCTGAAGTGTGGGAAATCTTTATGCATGCTAATATCACCTTTTTTAATAATATATTTTTATTGATTTCAGACAGGAAGGGAGAGGGAGAGAAAGAGAAACATCAATGATGAGAGAGAATCATGGATCGGCTGCCTCCTACACGCCCCCTACTGGGGATCAAGCCCGCAACCCGGGCATGTGCTCTTGACCGGAATCGAACCC
>NW_005370276.1:692705-693349 GCF_000412655.1 Myotis brandtii
ATCAATAAAATATATTTTAAAAAAAAAACAACAAAAAAAAAACTGCTGTGTGATTTGTGACAGCGTGATGTTCAGCGCAGCCACGTCCGAGTGCTCATTCTCCCACAGTCCTGTGACCCCGGCAGCGCGGTGCAGGGGTCCCCTGGGGCTGCGCAAGGCTCCCCAGCTGGCTTCCTGCTTCCTTCACCCCCACTTTGGCTCAGCCCTCAGTTTTCCCAACGCCCTCCTCCTCCCCCGCCCCGGGGGAGCCTTAGCCCTCTTCTCGGGGGAAGGAGGGAGGGACTGAAAGGTCTGGAGAAAGGCTGGTGACAGGCCTCAGTGCAGGATCGAAGCCGCTCCCCTGGCTCTGGGTTCAAATTCCCACGCCCGCCTGCGCCCCCATTCAAATCCCCGCCTTCGGGAGAATTCGCCGCCGCCCACACTCCCAGGCTGGTCCCTGGCCCCGCAGGCACTCAGCCCGCGGCTGCCCTCTGCCGGACACGGGAGAGATGGAGGCAGCGGCACGGCCCGGAGTCAGGGGGTGACGGGCAGGTGGACAGGGAGATAGATCCAGCCTCAGAGCGTCCAGAGCAGCGGTTCTCAACCTGTGGGCCGCGACCCCTTTGGCGGTCGCACGACCCTTTCACAGGGGTCGCCTCAGACCA
>NW_005370276.1:693417-699464 GCF_000412655.1 Myotis brandtii
GATTCATCACAGTAGCAACATGACAGTTATGAAGTAGCAACGAAAATAATTTTATGGTTGGGTCACAGCATGAGGAACTGTATTGAAAGGGCCAGAAGGTTGAGAACCACTGGTCCAGAGGGAAAGAGAAACAGGAGCCCGCCACGCCCCTCCCTGATGTTCCCAGGGCCGGCTGTACCCGTTTCCCCCGGGGTCCAGCCGGACGTGAAGGGTCCGGCAACACCCAGCGGCCACCCACCAGGCTGTGCCCTTCACACCCTCAGCTTTGCACGTTCTGCCTCTACAAGGCTGGCGTCTTCCAGGCGCTTCCTCCACCCGCTCTGCCTGGTCCTTGGAGAGTCAGCAAAATCCGCTCCCCGACCGCTCTGCCCATGGCCCCGCGGCCTCTGGCCTTTCTTGGGCGCCCCGGCCCTGTGGTCCCATGCGCCCCGGCCGTGAACACCCTCGTCACCTGCAGCGGGACTCTCTCTTGGCAGATGTCTGAGCTTCACCAGAGCAGAGATTGAGGCTCTTTGTTTTTTTAACTCTGAGGACTCAAGCTGTGGACTCATGAATGTGGGCTCATTCATTGAAAACCCCACTCCAGCCCAGCCAGCGTGGCTCAGGGAATGAGCGTGAGATCACAGTCCGATTCCTGATCACAGCACGCGCCCAAGCTGCGGGCTCCGTCACCAGCAGGGCGTGCAGGAAGCAGCTGATCAATGTTTCTCTTTCATCACTGATGTTCCTCTCCTCCCTCCCTCCCATCTGTGAGACACTGGCCATATCACTCCCCTTCTCTGATCTTCAATGACTTCATCTGCAAAGGGGTTCTTCTTCTGAAGACCAAAGGTTGCCTTTGGCCCTAGACGGTTTGGCTCAGTGGGTAGAGCGTCAGCCTGCGGACCTCTCTCTCCTCCCTCCCTCCCATCTGTGAGACACTGGCCATATCACTCCCCTTCTCTGATCTTCAATGACTTCATCTGCAAAGGGGTTCTTCTTCTGAAGACCAAAGGTTGCCTTTGGCCCTAGACGGTTTGGCTCAGTGGGTAGAGCGTCAGCCTGCGGACTGAGGGGTCCCGGGTTCGATTCTGGTCAAGGGCACATGCCTGAGTTGCGGGCTCGATCCCCAGGAGGTGGCGTGCAGGAGGCAGCCCATCAACGATTCTCTCTCATCATTGATGTTTCTATCTCTCTCTCCCTCTTCCTTCCTTTCTGTATTAAGATAGATAGATAGATAGATAGATAGATAGATAGATAGATAGATAGATAGATTTTTAAAGATTGCCTTTGTTTCATGGTACCGAGCATGCATTCCCTTGCCCTTTTTTAGGGGGGGTCGCTCATGTCCAACAGTTTTCCACACGTCGAGGCACTAGGATTGTTGATTGTAAACTAGTAACGGCGATCACTATTCATTGGCACGTCTCCCATGCCAGGCCGTCTGTAGACACTCTCAGCCACACGGGGCTATAGGTACAGGTGAGGAACTGACAGCAAGGCAAGGGGACATCACGGGCTCTCGGTCCTGTCACATGGATTGTCCTGATATCGTGTCCTTTCCCACCTGTAGTGGACACGGCTGGTGGCCAGCCCAGGTCCCCTTACCAGTTCTGTTCATCCAGCCCCCAGCTGCTGTGAGCTCTGTGCATGAAGGATGCCTTTTTCTTCTTCTGTATATACAGTATTTGTGGTGTTTTGACATCTGGGGCTTTGTTGACAGTGGAGGGCCTGCCCCCCACCGGGCCAGCCACTTCCTGGAAATAACAAAGAACCCGCCTGTGCACAGGCCTTTGCTATGCAAACCTAGCAACCCACAGCCTGGACTCCCAGCCACTTCCCAGGACACTGTTCTCTGCCTGATTGCCCCAGGGCCAGGCTCCGGACACCTGGAGACCCAAGAGTCTGCTGAAATCACTCGCACTAGCCAACCTCACGCCGGCTCACCTGCCTCATCTGTTCCTTTTTAAAAAATATATCTTTATTAATTTCAGAGAGGAAGGGAGAGGGAGAGATAGAAACATCAATGATGGGAGAGAATCATTGATCAGCTGCCTCCTGCATGCCCCCTACTGGGGATCGAGCCCACAACCCGGGCATGTGCCCTTGAGTGGAATCGAACCCGGGACCCTTCAGTCTGAGCCAAACCAGCTAGGGCTCTGCCTCAGTTGTTCCTTCTTGAGGAAACCACAATACAGTGGGGCCTTGACTTATGAGTTTAATTCGTTCCGAGACCGAGCTCGTTAAGGAGCTCGTTAACTCAAATTACTCTATCAACTCAATGCAAAAAATCTGCCAAGAGACAGCTGGTATCACAAAAAACTCGTTAGTCGGGACACTCGTAAGTCAAGGCCCCACTGTAAATGCTCTTCCCCGCTCTCCCTCTGCCTCCTGGCTGACACTGGGGCTTCCCCATGGGGCCCTGCATGGCTTGGAAAATTCCCTTCTTTGTCCTTGTTGTTAATCCTCACCCAAGGATATTTTTCCATTGACTTTGAGAGAAAGTGGAAGGGAGGAGGGGAGACACAGAGAGAAACATCAATGTGAGAGAGACACATCCATTGGTTGCCACCTGCATGCTCCCAACCAGGGTTGGGGACCGAATCTGAAACTGAGGTATGTGCCCTTGACCGGGAATCGAACCCAGGACCCTTCAGTCCGCAGGCGGACGCTCTATCCACTGAGCCAAACCAGCTAGGGAGGCATATTCCCTTCTTTTGGGAACTGAGAATAACAAACTCTCTTTTCAATGGCAATCGGATCCTGATCTGTTGACTTTGTCAAACCTGAATAATAGTAATATCTACATTTTAAAACTCTGCTGCTAACCAATTACCCTGTGACCTTCTTCCCAGGATCAGCTGTGGGGTCAAAGTGCTTGAGAGTTTGTGTCCCAGCCTCCTCTCAGGAACCGTAGCCCAGGACTAACTAGAGGGGTGTAATAGCAAGTCTCCAAACACGGCCTCAATGACTGTGCCACCACCACCCCGACATTAACACGTTTTAGTAGCCCCCTCCCATATTCCGCCTGGATTGGCCTGACTTGCATTAACCAATAGAAAATGGTGCCCGGCTGGTGTGACATATGAACCAGGAAGTCACGGTTCAATTCCTGGTCAGGGCACATGCCCAGGCTCAATCCCTAGTGTGGGGCATGCAGGAAGCAGCCGCCCAATGATTCTCTCTCATCATTGATGTTTCTCTCTCTCTCTCCCTCGGCCTTTCTCTCTGAAATCAATAAAAATCTATTTTTTAAAAAAGAAAATGGTGCCCTGACCGGTTTGGCTCAGTGGATAGAGCGTCGGCCTGCGGACTCAAGGGTCCCGGGTTCGATTCTGGTCAAGGGCATGTACCTTGGTTGCGGGCACATCCCCAGTGGGGAGTGTGCAGGAGGCAGCTGATTGATGTTTCTCTCTCATCGATGTTTCTGACTCTCTATCCCTCTCCCTTCCTCTCTGTAAGAAATCAATAAAATATATTAAAAAAAAAAAGAAAATGGTGAAAGTTCTGCTTCCTCCCCTAGAAATGCTCACTTTGGGGAGCCCTGAGCTACCATGTAAGGAGTCCCTGCCTCTGTTGGGGAGGCCACGTGGAGAGGGAGAGGGCGGAGACTACGCAGAGAGTGAGAGAAATGCAGACGCCCACAGCCCAGGCGAGTCCAGCCCAGTAGCCGTCCCTGCTAAGGCGCGGGCATGTCTGCGAGCAGCATCGTGGATTTTGCAGCTGGTTGGGCCCTAAGATGACTGCAGCCCTAGTTGACATCAGACGGTGCTGAAGAACTGCCTTGCTGAGCCCAGTCCACCCCTGGAATTGTGAGCAATCATAGTTATTATTTTAAGATTCTACGTTTGGGGTAGTTTGTTATTCAGGGATAAAAACCCAAACTGGGATCTCCCTTTGCCTTAAAGGCCCGGTTCCCTTTGCCTCAAGGTGGAACGACCCTGCACCTTTAAAAAAAAAAATGGCCCTAATCGGTTTGGTTCAGTGGATAGAGCGTCGGCCTGCGAACTGAAAGGTCCCAGGTTCGATTCCGGTCAAGGGCATGTACCTTGGTTGTGGGCACATCCCCAGTGGGGAGTGTGCAGGAGGCAGCTGATTGATGTTTCTCTCTCATCGATGTTTCTGACTCTCTATCCCTCTCCCTTCCTCTCTGTAAGAAATCAATAAAATATATTAAAAAAAAAAAGAAAATGGTGATTTTATTGATTAGAGCGAGAGGAAGGGAGAGAAGTAGAAAAATCGATGAGAGAGAAACATCATCAATCAGCTGCCTCCTGCATGCACCCCTACTGGGGAGGGAGCCCGAAAACCGGGCATGTGCCCCGACCGGGAATCAAACCGGTGACCTTTTGGTTCCTGGGTCGACACTCAGCCGCTGAGCTGCACCAGCGGGGCCTGACCTTGCAACTTAATTCATCCTCCGGGATTGGGCCGAGATGGGGACTTCACCTGACATCATCATCCTGTTGGTCTTCTCCCCCTCGCTGTCCTGTCTCACCCATTCCTTTTTGGTTTCTCCTGGGAGCACCTCTTTAAGAAATCGTGGACACAGGAGTGTTGCCTCAGGCTCTGCTCAGAATCTGACCTGGGACACGCCTTCTGATGTTCTCATCTCCAAACAGAAGCCAAGGGTCTAGCTCCCTAGCCGCCCTCCCCACTCCTCCCTCCCCCTCTCTGCACCCCAAGAGCATAGAGCACCCTCCAGGTGCCCCAGCCACAGGTAGCCACGCAGTTGGCGGGATGAGAAGAAGACATCGGAGAGGTGTCTGCGGGAAGCAGCAAGCAGCTTGTTTGCCCGGCCAGCAGCAAATGAGGCTCCCGCCCCCAGCACACAGCCCTGGAGGCGAGCCTAGGAGGTCGGGCAGGGACAGTCAGGTGGTTGGCGTGTCCGGCAGCAGTTTAGGGCCCAGGTGAGATGAGAGTTGCTTCTGATTCTGGGTCTGTGGTGGGAGGGGCTCTCCCAGTTGTTCCAACCCCTCCCTCAGGGAGTCTGTCTCTGTGACTCCCCGTCCCTACCAGTTCTCCGTCCCTTGGAACCCCAGAATCCATCACCATGGACCCTCCAGCAGGTCCCACAGCCGGGGGCCACCGGAGTCCGATAAATCAGCAGAGAAGATGCTGGGGGCCGGGGGACCGCAGCCCAGCGGAGGACCCCCGCTCAGAGCTTCCAGCCAGTCCAAGGAGTCCGTGGGGCCCCTGGGAGAGGCGGATGGGGAGTTTGTGGAGGACGGGAGCGAGGAAGAGAAGACAGAGGAGAGGCCTTCAGAGTCTGGGGAAGGGGACAGCACGTCGAAGGAGCCAGGGAAGTCCAGGGGGATAGGGGGCAGCAGGTCTGCGGGGGAAGAAATGGAGGGTGAGCTTAGGAAGTCGGGGGTCCGGCCCCCAGTCCCCTAGGGGTTTCCCCCGTTCCCAGGAGTCCAGAACCTCAGCCCCCTTTGCCCCAAAATCTAGGAGTTCGGCTTTTACCAGCAGGCTCGTCCTGACCCTCCAGGATGTCATCGATGCCCCGGTTCGGAAGCAACTGCGGACGGACAGGCAGAAGCGGAGTGAACCTGGGACTCTGGCCCGAATCCCGACCGGAGACCACCTGCCCACTGCCTCTCACCTGCGCCCTCCGGATCGCTTCCTGCAGCTCCTGCTCCAGAGTCGGGGCTGCTGCGGCTGGTGCTGCAGCTGGAGCTGCGGAAGGGGTCGGTTCTGCAGCCGGAGCCGGAGCCGGAGCCGGAGCCGGAGCGGGAGCGGGAGCCGGAGCGGGCACGTGGGTTCCCACGGTACGAGAAAGAGGCGGCGGGGGAGATGCTGGGCTGGGCTTGGCCTAAGAACCCAGAGGAGGATGGGCCTATAAGCCACGCCCACTCGCGCGACCCCGCCCACTCCTACCCCGAGGCTCCACCCCCTGGCCCTGGCCCGGCCCTTCCCTCCTGACCCTGACCACGCCCCTTATTCTCATTGGCTTCTCTTCCCCCCCATTTCCTCCTAACCACGCCCCGCGCTTCGCCGGCAATTCCCATCTCCACCTCCCGCCCGGCCGCTGCGTCTTCTCCTCATTGGCCCACACGCGCATAGCC
>NW_005370276.1:700065-704040 GCF_000412655.1 Myotis brandtii
CATGCACACCCACATGCACACCCGCTCCTGGGTCTGATGGGCAGAAGCCGCAGGGTCAGCCTCCTGGTCCCCCCACGGAGGGAGAGGTCCCCCGGGAAGTTGCCCCACACTCACCGTCAGCTCCTCCAATTTAAGGGTCTGAAGCTCCAACTTGTGCGGAGGCGGCGCGGGGCTGGAGACCCCGGGGAAGCCCGCGGGGAGAGAGGTGGCCTTCATCCTGCGATGATCGATGGCCGGGAGGGAAATGGGTTAAGGGCGCACAGAGGAAAGGCATTCTGCGCGTGAAGATAGGGGACAGGGCCCAGCATCGGGGTCTCCGAGGACCAACCCAGGAGGCAGGTTCCTGGGCGTGGGAAAGGGGGGACAGGGCAGGACTCGGGCTGAGGGGGGCTCCGGGGAACTGCAGGGAGAGGGGCTGTGGGCTGGACTCTGGCCTCCTGGGGGAGGTGGGGTCTACGGGCCATCACCCCTGACCTTGGACTCTGGGTGTGAAGGAGAAGGACAGGAATGGGGGTCATACCTAGGAGGTGGCTGCTGTGCGTTTGTCTCTGTCCACAGAAGCGGCCCCGGGGCAGCCCCGGCCGGCCCTGGGGCCTGGGAGTCTGCCCTGGACCCTTGTCTGGGCTCTGGGGGCAGGTACTGGTGGTAGGTCAGGCTCCCCTGGGGCTCGGCCTCCCTCCAGCGTTGGGAGGTCTTGGGGGTCGCCTGGAAAAGCAGGTGTGATGTCATTGCCACAGCCCTGTTCCTCCTTCCCCGCCCAGCCCCACGCGAAGTAGGGGGTCAGCTTGGCACCACCAGCGAGGGGCAGAGGCCAGCAGGACAGAGGACCAAGGCCTGACTGCCAGGGGGGCTTCCCCTCACTCTGGTGCAGACTCACATTCTTCAGGGGCCTCCAAGGGAAGCGTTGGGGCTCAGGGCGCAGGACCCCAGGACTGGAGAGGAAGGAGGCGGGGCCGGAGGGCGAGGCTGGGATGGGGGCCAGAGCCAGTCCGGAGGCTGAGATCCACGGATCTGGGTCGGAGACTGGAGAGGTGGTGAAGGGACCCGCGAGGCCTTCAGGCAGCCAGCCAGGCCGGGAGGAAAAGGCTGTGTGGGAAGGAGGGTCCCAGAGGCCTCGGTCCCCCCCACCCCTACCCCTACCCCCATGTGGGGCAGCAGGACAGGGAGTGAAACCCAAGTGGTGGGAGCTGGGAGCCCCGACTTGTGGCTCTATGGGCAGAAGGGCTCGAAAGCCAGACTTTTCCACGCTCCATAAAGGCAGGAATCCCGGCCTCAGTCCCCAAGGGGTGCGGTGGCTGAGGATCAAGGATCTGGGGGGTTTGCTGGAACAGGGGTGGGGCCAGTACTCCTGGCCTTGAAGAGAGAGAGAAGCCGAAAGCCACGTCCTGAGACTCGTGTGTGCACCAAAGGTGGAGCCTGGGGCATTCTGTTCTGGGTGCACGCATTTCACTGGAAGTGGGGACACCGAGGAGCTCCGAGGGGTGGGGTGCAGGGGACCTGTACTCCTGGGACCTCCGAGAGGATGGGTCTCCGTGCCTCCAGGGCAGAGGGACTGGGGCTCTGGAACCAGCCCGGAAACCCGGCAGCTGCACTCCAGGGGGCCCCGGGGGAGAGGGGCCGCCATCCCCTCCCGTGCAGGGCCCACACTTACTCGGGTCCTGATACCGTCTGTGGATCCGGAGCTGGAGGACTGTAGAGGGAAGGAGGGAGTGGGAGGAGAGAGGCGGGAGGGAGTGTCCAGGAGCCCGGCCTGGCAGGCGGTTCGAGCTGCTGCTGTTGGCGGGACGCGGGTGCCCAGCCCCCTTACACACACAGCCCTCCGGAAAAGTTCTGGGGCGAGGTGCCAGCCAGCGTGCAGGCAGGAGGCAGCCCTGCCCCCGGCTCCACCTGCCCCCTGTAGGAGTGTGTGCCCACCCACCCCCTGGCACAACCTCCCTCTTGGCAGCCTGGCCCATTTGCACCTCGCCCGCCGGATCCAGGCTCTCCGCCTCGCACGCACTGTGGCCTCCTGCGCTGCCTCCAGGCCTCCCCACAGTCGCCTCCTCTGCACACCCACCTTCGAACGCGCATTCCCCTGGGCCCTAGTTTTGCACACACGCCACTTCCGTGCCCTTGTGTGTACCTTTGACACTCGCTCCTCACCCTCGGCTCACTCTGGCTTGCCCCTCACCCAGCCACAGTAGCACACTTACGTGCACAGTCAGGATCTGGGCCCTTCGCACATTTCTGCTCTTGTGTACCTGCACTCTTTGCACGCTCCTTGCTCCTTTGGGTCATTGTGTCTTTGCACCCATCCAGCCGCGTAGCTAGCACACTCATTGGCACACTCAAGTGCCTTCTGCCTACTGGGGCATTGGCCTCTGGTTTCACTCACTTGCACACTTTCCACCGACGCTGGGACCTCAACTACAACGCTGACACTCTCGGGGCCTGGTAGCTCACTGTCCCACATGGGCCGCTCTGAAGTCTCCGCTCTGTGCACTTCACTTTGCACGCGTGTCAGGTTAGGCCCCTGTTCCTTTGACCCTCTGCACACCCACCTCTACCCGCCCACTCCACTCCCCACCGTTCCCAGGAACATTGCATTAGCCATTTGCACACTCATTGAGCCAACACAACTTGAGGCCTCCTTTATGCACGAGTGCTCTTTTGCATAGAAAAACACATACCTCTTGGGCCCCACCACCCCCCTCCCACCTCACCCCACCCTGCACACTCCCAGAGTTAGGGTATTCCCCAGCCCAGAGAACGCCCTCCCTACAGCTCACCAGAGCGGAACTTGGAGCGAATGATTTGGGAGCGCTGGGAGGAAGCCGCCAGGGTCATTGCCAAGGCTGGGATAGGGACCTGGACTGGGGGGAAGGCAGGACCCCCGCAGGAGGCAGGGTTACCGTGGAGGTCAGGAGGCTGCCCTGCACCTGGACGCAGCAGGGAAACAGCCTGAAGGACTCAGAGACCGGAGAGGCTTTGGGCCACAACTTCTGGATACTGGGAGAGGAGGAGGCTGGGGACCCGCACTCCTGGGTCTGAAGGTGGACTCCTGGGTCTGAGGGAAGAGGAGGCTGGGAGCCTGGACCCCTGGGTCTGAGGGAAGAGGGGCTAGGGACCTGGATCCTTGGGTCTGAGGGAGGAGGGGCTGGGGGTCTGGACTCCTGGGTCTGAGGGAGGAGGGGCTGGGGGTCTGGACTCCTGGGTCTGAGGGAGGAGGGGCTGGGGGTCTGGACTCCTGGGTCTGAGACTCCGGGGGAGGGAGGAGGGGCTGGGGCCTGGACCCCTGGGTCTGAGGGAGGAGGGGCTGGGGGCCTGGACTCCTGGGTCTGAGGGAGGAGGGGCTGGGGGCCTGAACTCCTGGGTCTGAGGGAGGAGGGGCTGGGGGCCTGGATTTCTGGGCCCGAGGGAGGGGCTCAGGGCCCCAATTCCTGGACCCTGGGGGAGAAAAGACTTGGGGTCTGGGACTCCTAGGCCCTAAGAAAGCAAACCCTGGGCCCCTGGGTCTATGAAAGAGAGGAAGGAGAAAGGGGAGAAGGGCTGGAACTCATACTCCGAGGGGGCTAGAAGCCAACATCCTCGCTCAAGAGGGGAAGGAGACCTGCTAGGCCCCTGGACGTGGAGAAGCCTCTTCCATCTGCATTCGGGAAGGGAGGGGGTGGCTGTCAGCCACCATGGTCGGTGGGGAGGGACTGAGTCCAGAAAGGGGGCGGAAGAGTTAAGATGGGTCTGACCCCCACCCCCACCCCCACCCCAGGGGCTTCTCACCGGTGGCTCGGGGTAGCTGTGTGTGCTCTGGAGCAGGTTGAGTCCCGAGGTCTAGGCTGGAGGCTGCAGCTCCACCCCACCAGCTGGGGACCCCCCCCTCTTTTGGGGTGTGCTGGGAGTCCGTGAAGCGGGGCGGGAGCCGGGAGTCCCGCCTGGGACGGTGAGAAGGGGCGGGAGCTGGGGCTGAGAGGGACTGGGGCGGGGCAGAGGTCAGGGTTC
>NW_005370276.1:704169-710983 GCF_000412655.1 Myotis brandtii
CTCCCCACCCCACAGGCAGGTGCCACCTGTCACTCAGCGTTTCCCTGACGCAGCAGCAGGAGTCGGGTTCAGGGGGGTGAAAAGTGCAACTGGACTCCCGGACTCCCGGGCCCGAAGGAGGGGGAAAGGGACCCGCATTCCTGGGTTGGCAGGAAAGTGGGCGGGGCCGGGGCTCCCGGGGGAGAGGCGTGGGCAGGGAGCCCAGGCTTGCGGATGCTGGGGATGGGGACTGGAGGTGTTGGGACTCGGCAGGTCCAGAATGGGCTGGGAACCGACTCCGGGGTCTGAGGGAGGAGGGCGCTCGAGTACGGACTTTGGGGATCAAAGAGAGAGCTTGAAAAAAGCAAAAACAAAACAAAAGAACCCTCGAGCAGGGCTGGTTCCCGCTGATATTTGGCAGAGCACGCTTCCGAGCACTGCCCCGAGATTCGTGGGAGGCCTCTCCCCCGTGCTCCCGGGTTGGATTACGTGCAAGAGGGCAAGCCGAGGCCGTGGTTATAAATACCTCCTCGGAGTCGGCAGGAGCCCAGCGCCCCAGGCAAGGGCCCTGGTGCCATATTCCGCAGAAAATCATCACTAACGTTTCCGGGGTCTTAACCAGTGAGACGCTGTCAATACCACAGATGCCTT
Organism: Myotis brandtii; assembly: GCF_000412655.1. Taxonomy (NCBI): domain Eukaryota; kingdom Metazoa; phylum Chordata; class Mammalia; order Chiroptera; family Vespertilionidae; genus Myotis; species Myotis brandtii. Next base: position 704,800 of record NW_005370276.1, read on the forward strand.
TATTGCTCCTGGCACTCCAATCCCACACCCATCTACCCACCGTCCCAGCCTCTACGACCCAAAAACTCAAACTCCCAGCATTCCAAGCGAGAAAGGAACTACAACTCCCAGGAAGTTCTGCGCTCAGGAGGGCTCCAGTGAGTAGCAGCCCAAGAATTTTCAAGACTCGCGCGCTCGTTTGCTATTGGTTTTCAAGGGGGCGTGGCCACAGGAGGTCCGTGGCGGTGATTGGCTGGCAGTTCCTGCTGCTCCAGGTCCCAGAGGAGGCGGCGGAGTCTGCGTAGTTCACGGTGCAAGGCGTCGTCTGTCACCGGCCCGGTGAGGCGCAGGCGCGAGCTGCCCAAGGGCAGGATGAGGGGCGGATGGGAGGAGAAGCTTTCGAAGATGTCCCCTATGAGACCGAAAACGCAGAGTTAAGTTCTGAAAATGGACGGTAGGCAGCAGTGTCAGAGAGAGACTAGGCTGCGTCACGTCCGAAGGAAGGAAAAACTTAAAACCCCCCAGCAACTCCTAGAGCGGGGTCCACTCCAGCGCGACTTCTGGAGTTCCCAAGCATCATGGGAGTTGTAGTTCACACTACAAAAGGCCACCGTTGCCTGGGAAACAGGCGATGTAGTTGGGTCCTTGGGTCCACGAGGAAGGAAGGGCTGGAACTTAGTTTTACGGATTGCTTCGAGTGGAGGGCCTGGAGCCGGGACTCCTGGGTGACGGGGAGGGTAGTTTGTAAGGCAGCGGTTCTCAACCTGTGGGTCGCGACCCCTTTGGGTGTCGAACGACCCTTTCACAGGGGTCGCCTAAGACCATCGGAAAATGTTTTTGTGATTAATCACTATGCTTTAATTATGTTCAATTTGTAACAATGAAAATACATCCTGCATATCAGATATTTACATTACGATTCATAACAGTAGCAAAATTACAGTTATGAAGTAGCAACGAAAATAATTTTATGGTTGGGGGTCACCACAACATGAGGAACTGTATTAAAGGGTCGCGGCATTAGGAAGGTTGAGAACCGCTGTTGTAAGGGAAAGAAGCTGGGGGTCTGAACCCCTAGGAAAAAAAGAGGGAGCTGGGGGCTTGAAGTCCTGTATCCTGGGGAGAAGGGGATTGGGGTCCAGAACTTAGATTCTGGGGGAGGAGAGGGCTGGGGGTCCAAATCCTGAGTAAGGAGGAGGAAGGGGCTGGGGCTATGGATTCCGAGGTCCCAAGGACAGAAGCAAGCTGATTGCCCCGATGCCTGTCCCCATTTCTCCTCGCCTGTGTCCACAGCATCCCGGTCTGCAGGGAGAGGCTCCCAAGCAGGTGGGGGCCCGCGGCCAGGGCCCAGCTGGTAGTGGCTGAGCAGATGGTGGAGCTGAGCAGGGGTCAGCGTGGGGTGGTCGGTTCGTAGACTGTTCCATGAAGCCTGGCAGGAAGATGAGGTGAGAAGTCTGTGGTCATTATGGAGCAGCTGAGAAATCCTAAATAGAAAGCCCTCCATAGAGGGGTTGGATGTAGTGGGATGTACCGGTGTCTGCAATGTCTTGAGGGCACTGTGAAGCCTGGTGTCACTGCAGTGATGGGTAGGGAAGGGTGTGCTCTCAGCTTTTTTTTTTTTTTTTAAAGGGATTTGCTGCTCAGCTGGTGTTGCTCAGTAATTGAGCATCGACCCATGAACCAGGAGGTCATGGTCAGGGCATATGCCCAGGTTCCGGGTTCAGCCCCCCAGTCAGGATGTGTACAGAAGGCAACCTATTAATGCTTCTCTCTCACATTGATGTTTCTCTCTCACCCTCTCCCTTCCTCTCTAAAAATTAACAAAAACATTTTTTAAGTGATTTGCTGCAGAATAAATGAAGATAGGAGTAGCCAGGGGACGGAGAAGAAACTAACTTAGCCATCCCTTCATCGTGTTGAAGCTGGTGACTGTACCTGGGGATTCATTATTCCACGGCGGCTACTTTTTGTGTCTTTGAAAATTTCGACACCTAAGCTAGCTGGCATCGGAATCATCAGTGTGGTCAAAACCAGAGACTGGACCCAGATTGGGTTCGGAAAATCCAGTTTGGTGAATTAATACCTTCTGGCAAGTCACTGTGCCTCGGTCTCCTCATCTGTAAATTGGGGGAGATTAGGAACTACCACTAGGGTTGTTATAATGATTGAATATGGCAGATTCTAAAGTACTTAGAACACGGCCTGGTGCTCATTAAATGCTCTGCACAAGTTTGACAAATAAAAATAAATAAATGAAGTCAAGTGACCTAGCCTACCTAATTCTCGGTTTCTTTGTCGGAGAACAAATTGTTAATTAGTAACCTACTTCTTGGGGCTTAGCATCCAACCAGAAGTGCTAAACAGTGTCTGGCATGTAGTTTTATGTTCAATGAGTGTGATATTATATATATATATATATAGAATTGATTTTTACAGAGAGGAAGGAAGAGATATAGAGAGTTAGAAACATCGATCAGCTGCCTCCTGCACAACCCCTACTGGGGATCGAGCCTGCAACCAAGGTACATGCCCTTAACTGGAATCGAACCTGGGACCCCTCAGTCCTCGGGCCGATGCTCTATCCACTGAGCCAAAACGGTTAGGGCCAATGCGTGTTTTAACCACCCCATTCCTTGGTCTCGTACCTGACTTCCTGAGTCAGTATGTCTGAGGGTGCGGGTCCTGGAAACTATGAATCAGTCCCACTGAGATTCAGATGCAGCCCAGTTTGGACACCTGTTGGCTACTTCCTTCGAGCTGCCAGTGCATCCCCCATGGCGTCTGAGCTGGGACTGAGGGTAACATGGAGACCAAGGGAAGACCCAGGGGTAAACTGAATACAGAGCAAGGCTGACGCGTCAGGGGCCCGGGGTCAGGAATCACCTTGAGCAGGGAGGTGCGAGGCACACAGAGCAAGTTGACAGCCATGGAGAGCTTCCGGAAGAACTCCATGGCAATGTCTCCCAGGCCAGCCCCCTGCAGCCAGTCCAAGACAAGGTCCAGGTTGGTCCGGATTTGCACAGCTCGAGACCACTGATAGAAAGGCCGGCCTTGACCTGTGGGGGAAGGGTAGGAGCAGCAATGGGTACATGGACCCTGCCCTTCTGCCTCCCAGGCCCTTCCTGTTCTTCAGCTGGGGACCCGGAGCTTGCTTTCCAGAGTGCATAAGAGTTAGGCCTCAGCCCGTGACCGGTCTGACTTGACCTGGGTCTCAGGGCCTCCTGTCTCTGCCTCCTTGCCCGTCCCAGTCTGACGCTCACCTCGTTCCATCAGTGAGTTGAGAAGGGATGCATTGGAGAAGAAGAACAAGTAGCCGAAAGTCTGAGACACAAGGTCCGGGTGCAGCTCGCACTGGCTGGTCAGTTCCAGAGCTGCCTGGAACACGCCCAGGGTCGGTCTCAAACCCGGAGGCATGGCCTCCAGCTCTGCGCCAGGTCCGGGAAGCTCTGCCCCACCTGTGAAGGGGTTACTATCCAGGAGAGCTGGCAGCGTTGAATACAGAGTCTGAGGAGATAGAGAGATGCCAACAAGATCAGACTACAACTCCCTAGAAGTGCCAGGGGAGCCGCATAGGAAGATCCTGGGGAGCTCCGCCAAAGGTTTCTGGGAATTGTAGTCCATTTTGCCTTCAACACCCTAAAGATCTCCATGAGTAAAGTCCTGCTTTCCAGTTGGGTTTCTAGCAGGCATCAGGCCTGGGGGAACCTCAGGTCTTAAGAAAGGCTTTGATGCCCAGCCGGGTGTAGCTCAGCGGTTGAGCGTCAACCCAGGAACCAAGAGGTTGCCGGTTCGATTCCTGGTCAGGGCATATGCCCAGGTTGTGGGCTTGATCCCCAGTGGGGGGCATGCAGGAGGCAGCCAATCAATGATTCTCTCTCATCATTGATGTTTCTATCTCTCTTTCCCTCTCCCTTCCTCTCTGACATCAATAAAAATATATTTTTAAAAAGAAAGGCTTTGCAGAAGTTTCTTGGGCATTTTAAGACCACCCCTGGTGGTGCCTTACGGGACTTACAGTTCCTCAACAGAGACAACTCAAGGAGGACAAAGGATACTGAGCAAAGGGGCCCCCTTTAGTCAAAGAAGTATTTATCCAGAATTCCTGAAGGAAAGAAAAAGAATGGAGAGTCAGGAAGTGGGAGTGGGGTGGCAGTCAGCCAGTGAAAAGTGAGATCAGGCCAAGGACAGGAAATAAAGTCAGAGCCAGAAAAAAAAGTCAAACCACACTTGGCAGGGATGTACAGGAAGCGAAGCCTTCAGAAGGAAAGGGGTTCACCAATCAAGGCTCCTCAAGGAACATAGACTATCTGCCCCAAAAGATCCCCTTTCATTTCATAGATGGGGAGTCAAGCCTGCCATACGCCCAGAAACCCTGAGAATTCCAGGAAGCAATAGGATGGTCACGGGTGGCGGTGAGGAACTGGGCAGCAAACAGGTCCTGTAGGATGGGCACTCCAGGGAGAAGAAGGTCTGTGACTCAGAAAAGGAAGTGAATTCAGCTACAGAAAGTGAGTTCAGCAAACACAGGAAGTGAGGGCTGGTTAAAGAGGACCTTTAGTTTAAATGACAGTACCTAACACTATATAATCTATCCGTATCTAGATACCTATATATCCATCTACCGACTTATCAGTGACTGACGAATTGACTCGGGAAAAGGGAGGGAGCTTGAGAAAGTGATATAACCAGGTAGGGAGACTAGACTGTCGAGAGGGGATGGTTGCAGAGACAGGAAGAGAAGCCAGAAGGCAGGAAGTGATGCAGGCTCCAGCAGGGAGTGATGTCGGAATAACGGAATGGGAAGTGATGTCAGAGAAGCAGGAAGTCTTGTGAGGGCCAATCGGAAGTGACATCAGAGCGAGGTGATGCAGTCAGTGGGAGGTTACGTGATGCCAACAGGAAGCAAAGGTCAAGGCCAACCTTGGTGAGGTAGTAGACAGACTGCTGGAAGGTACACATGATGACTTCATCCAGGAGGGCCATGGCCTCGTCACATAATTCCAAGTCATTGCAGAGCTGTGGGTCTGGGGATAGGTGTGGGGGTGAGCGGGAGGACCAGAGGCTGGCAGAGAGGAGCCCAGGCCCCCGGGGTCCAGGGAATGGCAGTGGGCTTGGACGGGCTGGGGTCTGGGTCAGAGCTCACCCTCCTGGTCAGCCTCCTTCTCCATCTCCAGCACCTTCTCCTGCACAAAGCTCAGCAGTTCCGTGGTGTTGGCCATCCACAGCATGAGTGGCCGCAGCTCCACCGACACGGCCTCGGGTGTCAGGGGCTCCTCGGGGACCCCCTCAGGGTGGCTGGGGAAGGAGGACGGGACCTGTGATCCTTGCCCAACCCGACCGCAATGTCCAAGCCCCGAGATCTGCGTCTAATTGTGGGTCGAATCTAACCCCCGTCTCACAGCTGGAATAGTTGAGTAGAAGCAGGAAGAGCAGAAACTTGCGCTAGGACATGCATGGGGTGAACAGAACCGACTCCCATCCCAACCCCCACATCCCCCTCGTTGCTTCTCCCAGAATTTCTCTTACTTCTCTGGCTGACGGTCTCCGATTTCCTTAATCTTTTCCTGTGGAACAACAAGGTTAGAGTCAGGGAGACAGGCCCAGGGTCAATACCCGGGTTTTTCTAGAAGCACCTTTCAAACAGAGACTCTCCTTGCTTTTCAAATGGACTCAAGCTTCAGAATGGTCTCGCCTCACCTTTTAAAACACACGCCAGCTCCCCCAGGTCCACTTCTCAAACAGAGTTCCTTCTTACCCCCCAGGAGCTTCCTAAATCTCCTAAGAGGCCCAAGCTTTTTGGAGTGCAACCCCTTCGCTGCTTCTCCCTCACCTCTAGGCACGGTCTCACGTACCACTTCAGACTCAGTGAGCTTCCCGCCTCACTTCCCACAATGGCCTCTTCAACTGTTTCATACAATGGGTTCTCGTCCTCCCTCCCCGCATCTCCATCTCCCAGAATGGTTTCTCCCATTGATCCCACAGCTGCAAAGGCAGACACTGCACAGCGGATGAACCCCACCTCCCAGCGTCCCATCGGACCCCCGGCTTTGTAGACTGAGCCACCACGGGAGATGTGGTGACAAAACTGGGGTGAAGGGAGGCGTGCAAAGGACCCGGGGCGGAAGCGGAGCCCGACGGTGGTGGGGGTCGCTCGCTCACCCAGACAGACTCCTTGATCAGACGGGCCAGGCGGCCGAGCAGGCGC
>NW_005370276.1:711571-712040 GCF_000412655.1 Myotis brandtii
GCGGCAGGATGTCGGGGGCGTTGAGGAAGGTGTCCACGTACGGGGCCGGGGACCCACCGCGGGCGGAGGAGTTCCCGCCCCGGCCGAACACGTGCTGCACCCGCGTCATCACATAGACCACGAAGTCCTGCAGGGAAAGTGAAGATGCGCTCAGGAAGCCGCTCCCGGGGGAGGCATGCTTCCAAAGAGACCTCTTGCCCGGCAGGCCTGTGTGGCTCAGCGGTTGAGCGTTGGCCTATGAACCAGGAGGTCACTGGTTCGATTCCCGGTCACATACCCAAGTTTCGGGCTTGATCCCCAGTAGGGGGCGTGCAGGAGGCAGCCGATCAATGATTCTCTCTCATCATTGATCATTGATGTTTCTATCTCTCACTCTCTCTTCCCTTCCTCTCTGAAATCAATAAAAAAATATTTCTTAAAAATAAAATAAATAAAGAGACCTCTTTACAACAATGACAGTCGACTCTCC
>NW_005370276.1:712252-716114 GCF_000412655.1 Myotis brandtii
TTTAATTGATTTCAGAGAGGAAGGGAGAGGGAGAGAGAGATAGAAACATCAATGATGAGAGAGAATCATTGACTGGCTGCCTCCTGCACGCCCCCCACTGGGGATGGAGCACAAAAACCGGGGCATGTGCCCTGACCCGGAATCTAACCGCGACCTTCCAATTCATAGGTCGACACTCAACCACTGAGCCACACAGGCGGGCCAGGAACCCCCTTCTTGACATGGGCCCTACCATTCCCCTCCCTCAAAAAAAATGCATGATTCCCAGATCTTTCTCCAGTAGATTCTCCCATCCTCTCACCTCCCCTGAATGGACTCTTTCAAAGCAATCGCTACAGTGGACTCTCCCATAATATCCAGCCCAAAGAAGGGGTACTTCCAATGTGTGTCCCCATTACTACAATGGACTATTCCATTCCCCCCCTCAAAGAATGGACCTTTCCAAGGTAACCTTCTTTCTCCGAGGAACATTCCCATTTCCCTGCCCCTTGCCCCACGTACCCATCATTCCACCCCCATGATGGAGGCTTCCTAAGACATTTCCCCTTCTAAATACAGTTTCTTTCAATATTCCCAAAGCAAGGAGTGGATACCTTTAAAGAGACTCCCCCTTTGAGCAAAGATTTCTTCCATTATCTCCACCCCATGAATGTACACTTCCAAGGAGACCCCCTTTCTACAATGGACTATCATTTTTTCCCACCCTATGATGGACTCGCTTCCGAAGAGACATAATCCTACAATAAACTTACCTATTACTGGTACCCCCTCTCCCATGATGGATGTTCCCAAAGATGCTCTCCCATCGATGGACGCTCTCAATATTCCCATCCCCCAAAAAGGACATCTCCGTATAGTGGCACTTCTAGTAACCCCACCTTATTTTTTTTTTTTAGAGAATTTAAGAATTTTTTTTAAGAACTATTCTTTTTTTAAAATATATTTTATTGATTTTTTACAGAGAGGAAGGGAGAGGGATAGAGAATTAGAAACATCGATGAGAGAGAAACATCGATCAGCTGCCTCCTGCACACCCCCTACTGGGGATGTGCCCATAACCAAGGTACGTGCCCTTGACCAGAATCGAACCTGGGACCCTTGAGTCCGCAGGCTGACACTCTATCCACTGAGCCAAACCGGTTAGGGCACCCCACCTTATTAATAGATGTTTTCAAGGACCTCCTTATAATGGAGGGCCCCATTGCACCCACTAAAGGAAGAGGTGCATTGCAGAAGACCCCTTCCTAAAAATGACTCTCGCCCTAACCGGTTTGGCTCAGTGGATAGAGCGTCGGCCTGCGGACTGAAGGGTCCCAGGTTCGATTCCAGTCAAGGGCATGTACCTTGGTTGTGGGCACATCCCCAGTGGGGAGTGTGCAGGAGGCAGCTGATCGATGTTTCTCTCTCATCGATGTTTCTAGCTCTCTATCCCTCTCCCTTCCTCTCTGTAAAAAATCAATAAAATATATTTTTTTTAAAAAAATGACTCTCCCATCTCCATCCCAGGAAAACGGAAGAGCTCCGTCTGATCCGCTTCTTACATTAGACCCTTCTGTGCTCCATGCATGTCTGAGAGAACAGTCATTCTGATATTCATACATCCTCTTCCCACACTGAGCTCTCCCATTACCCTTGCCCAACGGGTGGACTTTTCCAAAGAGACCCCTTCCTACAATGGATTTGCTCATCTGCCTCTGGAAAAACAGACCTTTTCAGTCTGACCTCTTTCTGAAGGTAGACGCTCCCATTTCCAACCCTGTCAAAGGAATGGAATGACCCAAAATATATGGTCCTAGCTCGTTTGGCTCAGTGGATAGAGCGTCGGCCTGTGGACTCAAGGGCACATGCCTGGGTTGCAGGCTCAATCCTCAGTAGGGGGCATACAGGAGGCAGCCAATCAATGATTCTCTCTCATCATTGATGTTTCTATCTCTCTCTCCATCTCTAAAATCAATAATTACATATATATATTTTATATATGTATATGTATACACACACATATATATGTTATATATATAATATATATATATATATATGTATATGAACCCCCTTTCTAAAATGGGCTCTCCTGTTCCTTAAACCAAGGAGGGATGCTTGCACAGCAGACACAGTGAACTCTCAGATTACAGCCACCCATGAATAGAGGCGTGCAAATAAAATCCTTTCTATAGTAGACTCGCCTCTTACTCCTTTTCCCAAGGAATGGACACTTCTAATCAAGCCTCTTTCTCACAAAGGAATTTCTCATGAGCTTCACCAAAAAGAATGGATGTTTCCAATGTCTCCCCCTCTTCCCATAGAAGGCTGTCCCATACTCCCCAAATAGATCCTTCCAATTTGGCCACATTCCCAAAATAGACCCTTTTTTCTCCAACCTTATCTGGAGGAATGAGCTGTTATAATATATGCAACCCCTTTCCTACCATGAACTTGCTCCATCCTGTTGGTCAACAAAGGAATGACTTCTGTTCTGTGCAAACTCTTTTCTGAATAGTCTTAAACTCTCACCCACATACGCAGGTAAGCCGTGAGCCCATTGGATCTTTCTCTGATAGTAGAAATAGGACTGTTCCATTAGCTCCACCACCTCCTACAGTGGCTCTCCCATTGATCCCAACCATACCTGTTGAGCTTGGTAGGTACTATAAGGATGATTCTCCTAATCATCACACAAAAAATATGAGTATTTCCACTAATACATAACAGTTCTATGGATGAAATAACTTCCCACCGACTCCCAACTGCTAGCCCTTTCTCCCTCTCTGCTCCTTAACACTCCAACAAGTCGACTGCCACCCAAATATGTAAAATAGAAGGATCAGTGTAAGCCACCTTTTAAAAAGGGATTCGTCCACTCCTCTCCTGGAAATAGAGGCTCACCCAGAAGACAGACTCTTCCATTACCCCCCTCAGGGCACTTTTATGGAGATCTTTCTACAACAGGCTGTTCCATTCTCCCTTGGGATCCACAGTGCCTTCCCCAACTTTGAATAAAGGGAACTATTCCCTACTCGTCCTGGAATCTTTCTCAGCCATCTATCCTCCTCCACTCCTACTATCCTCTCCTACAATATCTCCTACCTTGTCCTAACCCAGAGGTTTTCAACCTGTGGGTCGAGACCCCTTTGGGGGTCGAACGACCCTTTCACAGGGGTCGCCTAAGACCATCGGAAAACACATATATAATTACATATTGTTTTTGTGATTAATCACTATGCTTTAACTATGTTCAATTTGTAACAATGAAATTGGGGGTCACCACAACATGAGGAACTGTATTAAAGGGTCACGGCATTAGGAAGGTTGAGAACCACTGCCCTAACCGGTTTGGCTCAGTGGATAGAGTGTCGGCCTGCGGGCTCAAGGGTCCCAGGTTCGATTCCGGTCAAGGGCATGTACCTTGGTTGCGGACACAGGAGTGTGCAGGAGGCAGCTGATCGATGTTTCTCTCTCATCGATGTTTCTAATTCTCTCTCCCTCTCCCTTCCTCTCTGTAAAAAATTAATAAAATATATATATTTTAAAAAATATCTCCTACCCTGCTGGGACCACACCTTCCAGTACACGGTAGCCCAAGGAATTCTGGGGGTTGTAGTTCTGTCGCCCTTCAACCTAGGGGTGGGGCACAGGGTTCTCTGGGGGAGAGAGGCTGAGCTCACCTGGGCATCCTGGTAGCCCTGGAGCAGCAGGAAGTAGGGCCGGTTGCTGGGGGCCTGGATGAGGCACTGGGTCAGCTGGTCGAAGTCGCTGGGGTCGGTAGGTACTATTTGGGCGTCGGCTGCCCCTGGAGCCATGCTCAACGCCTGCTGCCTGCGCTCCTGCTGCCGCCTTCGCCGGCCCTGCAGGCTGAGCTCCCACACCC
>NW_005370276.1:716359-718652 GCF_000412655.1 Myotis brandtii
CCCGACCCGGGGCCGGGGCTGGCCAGGGCCGCGCCACCGGATGCTGCCCGGGAGCGGTTCTTCTGTGGCCTCCACAAGGCGGGGCCTGAGCCTGCGGGGAGAGATGAAGAGCAAATAAGGCTGAAACTGGAAAACGACACAGGGAGAGACAGCCTCAGAAATCGGGAGGTTATCAAGAGACAAAGAGTTGCCCTGGCCGGTTTGGCTCAGTGGATAGAGCATCGGCCTGCGCAGGTTCGATTCTGGTCAAGGTCACATGCTTGGGTTGCGGGCTCGGTCCAACGTGTGGGAGGCAGCCAATCAATGATTCCCTCTCATCATTGATGTTTCTATCTCTCTCTTCCTCTCCCTTCCTCCTCTCTGAAAATTAAAAATATATTTTTTTTTAAAAAGGAGAGCCATCAAGAGTTGGCACCGGAGAGATGAGGCTGCTCCCCAGGTTTAGGGGTTGCATATGCTGCCCCCTGCACCTGGAATATATATTTTTTCCGCCTGACTCCTACCCATCCCCATCTTAAAGTGTTCACCTCAGAAATTCATTCATTCTTTCAACTAATCTATTTTGAGCATCTAGTATGTGCTGGGCTCTATTCTGGCCACTAGGGACTTTGCAGTGAACAGAGAAGACCCCATGGAAACAGAACACCCTTCCCTGACATTCCAAGTTGAAGCAGAGAATGGCACCCCTGGGGGCTTGGGGCTCTGTCTGGGCCCAGCACAGCCCTGGCATACAGTCGGCGCCTAGTGGATGAGGTGGACCAGTGAACTGATGTGTTTCTCACGAGGCTGTAAAATCTAGGAGCGTGGGAACTTCACCTGTCAATGTCCCCACTGTATTCTCCCAGGGTCCTAAATAATGTGTGGCCCAGAGCAGGTGCCCAATGAATGCTTTTTGAAGAATAATTTAAAAAGAAAAGAAAAAAGACAATGATGGCCCAGCCGGTGTGGCTCAGCGGTTGAGCATCAACTCAGGAACCAAGAAGTCACCGGTTCGATTCCCAGTCAAGGCACATGCCCGGTTGCAGGCTCCGTCCATAGTAGGGGGCATGCAGGAGGCAGCCTTGATGTTCCTCTCTCATCGATGTTCCTATCTCTCTATCCCTCTCCCTTCCTCTCTCTCTAAAAATCAATAAAAACATTTTTTAAAAATCCTCACCCGAGGATGTTTTTTCATTTAGTTTTAGGGAGAGTGGAAGGGAAAAAGAAAGACAGAGAAAAATATCAATGTGAGAGGAACACATGGATTGGTTTCCTCCTGCACCAGCCCTGACCAGGGGAGGAGCCCGCAACTAAGATTAGTGCCCTTGATAGGAATCTAACCCGGCACCCTTCAGTCCGCAGGCCGACGCTCTATCCACTGAGCCAAACTGGCTAGGGCTAAAAACAGACGGGAATCAAACCTGGGACTCTTCAGTCCCCAGGCCGATGCTCTATCCACCGAGCCAAACCGGCCAGGGCGCCATTCCAGCCATTCCATATTAAGCAACTAATGCGCCAAGCACTGGGCTAAAACTCTTTCTATACACTATCTCCTTGAATCTTCTAGCACTTTGCTGACTTTAACTAGAACGGGTTGGATTCTCAGCTTGAGTTCAAAGCCTATGAGCTTAACTGCCACAACCACTCTATCTCCCAAAAGGAGACTCAGAAACAGAAAAGAGGTTACAGGACCCCTTGAGCAGCCCCTAGTCCTGTGAGCCTGGCCCTACCCCTGCCAGGCCCTGCCCCCCATTTGCTACTTCACCAATGGCACCACCTCCAGTTCCAGGCCCGATCTCCTTGGTCTCCACCCTCAAGCCCCAGCACTCAGACTTGGAAGCCAACCCTGCTAAGGCCACAGCTCCAAGACCCGCCCCTCGGAGGCTCCGCCCATTCTCAGGCTTTGATCTCGCAGCCAATTTCTCAGCGCGCCAGGTCCCTCCCCCTTCTAGTCTCCATCCGCAAAGCGCCGCCTGCCCTCAGGAACTACTGCTCTGAGAGGCCTCCAGGCACAGGATCCCACTCCACTCATCCGCCCCGGCCAACTCCTCTAGCTCCAGGCTCCTCTATTCTGCAGGCCCCGCCCCAGCACCAGAGGCCCCGCCCGTGGGCGCTGCCCTTACCCCAAGGGCTCTGGCCTAGCACATCTGGCTGACCCGGGGCTGAACCCAACCTTTCCTCCACTTGACCTCGTGCTATGGTCCCGCCCAGTCCCTTTCCAGGGGCTTCGCTTCCAGCCCTGCAGGCCTGCCTCGCCCTGGCCCCGCCCCCAACCCACCCCCCCTCAGCTCCAGCCCCTTTCAGCAGGCCCCGC
>NW_005370276.1:719507-728730 GCF_000412655.1 Myotis brandtii
GGAAGACCTGGGAGCCCGCCGAGGAGCGGAGATGCGGGAGAGAGAGACGCGCAGAGACGCGGGAGTGAGAGAAGGGGGGAGGCGGACAAAGACCCAGATTGGGGGGGAGGAGGGCAGAGACCCCGAGGCAGAGTGACAGAGACCCATGGAGACGGGACAGAGACGGGCAGAAAGGTGGGAAGCGAGCGTAGGGCGTATGGAGATGCGAGGTGGGCAGAAGCCGGAGACAAGGAAAGAGATGAAATAAATAAGTAGGCGAGTCCCACAGAAGGGAACCTCCAAGGGTGATCAGGGAAAGAAGTGAATCAAATCCATCGCCTTCTGGGTCCCCATCCTGTGTCCACGCCCAGCACCTCCCCCACCCGGGCCCTGGATCTGGATCGCCGTGGCCCACTGTGTCCTTTTGACCGACCGACCGACCACCAGCTCACTTGCCCATTCAGAGGTCCCTGGCACTGCCTAGTGCAGGGCCTGGGTCATCGACAAGGGCAGGCAGGAGGCAGACGGGGCAGGGGCCGGAGTTCCGGGGAGGAGGGCACTCACTTGACGGAGGCTGCGCTGGGCCAGCGCCGCCCCAGCTTGGCCAGCTGCTTCCTGGGATAATTGATCCAAAGGCCCACGGGCAGATGCAGCTTCCCGAAGCGGGGGCTCCCGCCCTCCTTCCGTTCACCAGATAGCATGGCCCTACGGGGAGGTGGGCAAGGCCCCGACTCCTGAGGCTTTGAGTAGTGGGGATGGGCTGGAGGGGAGGGGAGGGCCTGGACTTGGGTCAGAACCTGGAGGGGGCTGGGGCCCAGGCTCCTGAGTCTGGGTAGAGGAAAGGGAAGGGAGCCCGGACTCCTGGGTGTGGGACGGGAAGTGGCTGAGGACTGAGTGCTGGATCTGAGGGAGGAGGGATCTGGACTCCCGGGTCCCCAGCTCTTACCCTGCTTCGGGTCCCAGCAGCACCCCGGGGGGCCCTGGCTCCGTCGGCCTGGGTCTGCTCCCGACCCCACTGCTCCTGTTCAGCCTTTCCTCTGCCCCAGCTCCCAGCACTGGGTGGGGGACAGGAAAAGGCCAGAGGAAACCCGGCAGGAAGAGCGGGGAGGGGGCGTCCTGTGAGGGGACCGGGCCTGGAGGAGGAGATCTGGGTAGCGCTGGCTCTGCCCCACTCCTTAATTCTGGATCGCACTGCAGCCCGCTGGGCCCTGCCAGGACCCACGGGGGGGCCTGGCTCCAGCCCCTCCTCCCTCGGAGAGGAGACTGTCCCCAAACCTCTCCTCTTCGGGGAACCCCAAGTTGAGATCAGTATGGAGGAGTGAGTCAGATACTTAAAACAATCAAATAAATCTTTATTGGCTCCTAGATTTTTTGTCCTTTTTCTCTGGAACGTTGGGGCTCTGAGCAGCCTCCTTGGCAGTGCTGACCCAGGACTTTATGGAATCAATGAAGTACCCAGGATTCTTCTCGGACCAATAGCAGAGCATCCTGGGAGACAGTGGGGTGCACACAGCCAAACCGGGTCAGCCCCCAGCCCCCAGTATAGCTGATCTTATTCTAGCCATTATCTGAGCTTCACCCTCCTAGGGAAGCCCCAACTGGTGGTCCACACCCCACCCCCCAGTGGCAGTCCAGGGCTCAGGGCTCCACGGCTCCCAGACCCACCTCTGGACTGGAAGTCCCGCCCCTCACGCCAAGCCCTGCCTTTCTCTGCAGGCTGCTCACAAGATGACAATGCTGGCTATCAGCACCACAAAGCCCCAGATCAGCAGCCCGACCAGGAGGCTTCTCAGCATGTTCTCCACCGTCGGGGACTGGGCCGCCGAAGACGGCGACGGAGGCGGGATGGTGGTGGTGGCCGACTTGTTGGGCGTCCAAGTCACCTCGTCCAGGGTCACATCCTCCGGGTTTGGGATGATGTTTGTGGACGGCGTCTCCTCCACAACTCTTTTGGGCAACACTGATAGAGGAGGAGAAAGGGATGGTCCTGGGAGGCACCAAGTAGGTCCCAGCACAGCCAGGGCGAGCCCTCCCGGCCCCGGCCCGGCCCCAGCAGGAGATAATTAACGTGCCTCCGACGGCTTACGCCGGAACCCACCCCGAAGGAAACCCTGCCTACGTGGCCAGAGCCACACTCGGGGCAGGAAGTTATTCCCCCGCACACACCCCTGAAGCAGGCCGCTCCCAACCCCAGACCCCTGAATCCCATACTTCTCTCAGCTCCCCAGCACTGACCTCTGACATGATAACGGATGATCGTGGCGGGGCTGTTGTTCACGGTGTTCAGCTGGCAGCGGTAGGTGCCCGCATCCGATGGCGTTGCCTTGGTCTTGGTCAGGGTGGGCGCTGTACCCTTGTACACCATGCTCTCAGGTTTGTTCTTCCAAACCTAGACCCAAGCTCAAGGGGTCACAGAGGCCTGGGAAGTTCAGGGGTTGGGGGGAGTACAGGGGTAAGAAGATCACGGGTCTCAGTGGGGGAGATGGGAGTCCTGTGTACTGGTCGGGGTGTAGGGTCCGGAAGGGGTCATTGGCAGCCAAACCTAGTAGGTCATGGGTCATGGGGAATGTGAGACAGGGGGGCACACAGGCCTGGGGGCTCGGAGTTCAAGGGGTACGGGGTTGGAGGCCCCCACCCTGTAAAAGGTGTAATCAGTCAGGCCTTCAGAGATGTGATGCCAGTTGAGCTCACAGTCCAGGATCATGTCTTCCATTTCATGGACATTGACTCTGCGCTCTGGGGACAGGGGGTCACCGTGGGATGGCGCTTTATGGCTCTTGGCCTTCCCCCAACTCCCCTCCACTGGGTCAGCCCCGCCTCTTCTCTTCCGCTGACCGGTGGCCTTGGCCTTCTCTAGACTCAGTCACGCCCCCTTTGCGCCCACCTCTCCTCTCGGGCCCAGCTCTCTCACCCCCGCAATCCATGTTCTTCCGACAAGCGTGAACCTTCTTCTCGCAGGAATCGCACCAGGTCAGAGTCTGCAACATCATACCTGCGGGAGCAGGGTCAAGGCTGTCTGCGCCCCCTGAGAGGCGGGGCTAAAAGGAGAGGGCAAGGGCAAGGCCGCGGGGCAGGGCAGGGCTCGAGCGCAGCTCGGTAGGAAGCCGGGATCTAACCAGGCTCGGGAAAGGGTGCTCCCCTAGATGGCCTTGGTGCAGAAGGAATGCTGGAGACCCGGAATCTCGCAGGCGCGGAGAATGAAGACACAGGAGACCCAGCAGGGGGAGGAGAAAGGCTGGGTATTCACAGTAGGGATGAGGGAAAGAGGACCAGCTCCCATACCCCGCACTCACCGCATTTGTTGGGACAGAGAGCTGCCTCGGAAGAGGGAAAAAAAAAGAAAAAAAGACAATCATATTGTTAAGTTAAAGGGGATGAGAGAGGGGGCAAAGGCCAGGGCTGGTGCTGGAGCTCCCAGCTTTGCGGGAGGAAGGATCTGGGTGCCTGAACCCCTGGGTCTGAGGGAGGAGGGACCCGACTTGGAGAAGCAAGGGGCTGGGGGCAAGGACTCTTGGACGGAGGATGGAGAGGCTGGGGGCCCGGAGCTCCCATCTTCCCTCACCATCTTTTTGGAACAGAGAAACGTGTCTGGCAAAGGTCTCCTTTTGCTGCTTCAACATCCAGAACAGCTCCTTCACGAGGAGCTCACCTGGGAAGAAGCAGGATGAAGCAGAGGGGTCCCCTCCCCGCCTCCAGGTGTGAGCTACAGGAAGTGTGTCTCTGTCTGCAGAGCCTGGCTCTCAGAACAGTGAAACTGAATGGCCACTGAACATACTGGCTAAGCAACGGCTGGGACTAGAGCCCTGTTGTGGTGTCCGGTGGAGGGTGACAAAGCTGCAAGGCCACACAGCTAGCAGGTGGCAGAGCCAGGAATCGAACCTAGGCAGTCTGGTTCCAGAGCCCAGTACCTGGCCAGGTGTCACCATCGATCACTTCCCTGAGAGATTCTGGAGCCCCTCCCCGGTCCCCTCCATGCATTTACCTATCTTTAAAAATATTTTTTTTATTGATTTTTTTACAGAGAGGAAGGAAGAGGGATAGAGTTAGAAACATCAATAACATCAATGAGAGAGAAACATCGATCAGCTAGCTGCCTCCTGCACACCCCCTACTGGGGATGTGCCCGCAACCAAGGTACACGCCCTTGACCGGAGTCGAACCTGGGGCCCTTCAGTCCGCAGGCCGACGCTCTATCCACTGAGCCAAACCGGTTAGGGCCATGCATTTACCTTTTACATCACTGTCCGTGATGCGTTTCAGTTCCTTCAGAAAACTCCAGGTTCCCTTTTCCAGTGTGGCATCATCTGTGGCGGGGTAGACAGAACCTCAGATTCCAGTGTTAACTGTATGGAGGGCTCACCTAGTCTTAGAAACTACAATACCCATGGGGCCACTGGGCAAGGATAGGCCTGGTGAAGGGACGATCCGCCTGTTGCTTTCTGGGAATTGTAGTTTTGTTGCATAAAATTGCAGGATAAGGGGTAGGGGAACACAGTATTTGCTAGCCCTGGGGAAACCCCCTAAATCTGTACCCAAACCCAGAAGACTCTGCCTCCAGCCCTCTCATCCCTGCACCCAGCAACCCTAGTCCCAGACCCCTCCTTTCCCAGGACCCAGGAGTCCCGGCTCTGCCTGGCCCTCACCGACGACCTCCAGAAAGGATTCGTCCTCCTCAAGCTCCAGATTCTTGAAATCCTTCACGGCATTCTCTAACTTTTCCATCAGGGGTTTGTGATGCTCAGCCCCCAAGTGGTCGGGCAGGTAATCCGTCTCCAAGGATTTTAGAGCCTCCACGACCCTTTTATCACACCAGAGACAACCCAGGGCAGGAAGCAGGCAGCTGCCCAGCGCGGCCACCAGGAGAGGAAACCGCGGCCCCATTGAGGCCAGGGCGTTCAATCCACGCCGACCTCCGGGAAAGGTCCTTTCACCCGGAGGCCGTGAGCGTTAAACGAAGAGATGCCCTCCCCCGAGACGAACGGACCCCCCACCTCCCCCCAATGTGCAGGGCGCACACTTCTCGTTAGGAACACGAGGAGTCCCGATGCACCCACATCAGCCACTGCCCGATCCGGACTCCAGAGCCTTGTGCCCGCAAACACTAGGGTTCGCGGAAGAGCCGGGGGTCCAGGCTCTGAGGGCTTTGCGAGAGGAGGACCCGGCCACGTCCCTCCACCCTACTATTTTCCCACTACTAAAATGAGGGGTTTTGGTTAGGGGCGAGGGTGAGGTTGGTTGCGTGGTATCGAGAGCATTGGACTGGGGTCAGAGGCACGGCTCGCCCCACGCCACGAGGTACTCTCACGGCCTCGGACTTCTAACTTCCTAGTTGGAGCCCCAATTCCCAAGGGATACTCCCTGGGGGCTTCCTTGGCCCCGCCCAGAAGCTGCACTCCGAGCCTGATTGGACCGCAACAAAGGGAGTCCCCGCCCATCGCGCGGTGACGTCACAGAGGCGGCCGCCTTTTAGACCGGAACTTTCCCAGCATTTACCGAAGAAGTGTCCCTTCTGCTTCGGCTTGCCAAGCACGAGGAACGGGGTTCCGGCCTCAGCTTCCTCCCCATCCCGGGCCCCAGGACCCAAGCTCCCCACTAGGTGCCCAAGACCCCGGCGTCGTCGACATAGGAGGACGCGAAAAGCGGCCCTCCCCAGCCCTAGGAATAGAACTCCCAGAAGGCCCCCTGGTCTCCCTCCAGAGCGCCGCAGCCAACCCCATGGCATTATGGGAAATGTAGTTCAAGACCTAGACTCTGTGCTCACTTCCTCCTCCACCTTCTCTCCCAGCCTCTGGGGCTGAATGCCAAGGTCCCGGAGGGAAGTGAGGTCTGGGGGCCAGTATTGAGAGGTGAGAATGGAATTGGGGCTCAGAGACCACACGTCTGACAACAAGAGGCTGCCAGATCTGAGCAGGGAGAATACCCTAAGACATGGGCCATGAGAGTCCCTGGAAGTTCAGCACTTTTCCTCCTAACACACACACACACACACACACACACACAAAAGACTCCAAAAAAATTACAGAGACAGAGTTTGCTGATGTGGACTTTTAATTCATACCTCCCTCTCCCACCTATGGCAGCTGAGTAGGGAATAGCACACACCCCCCCCCCCAAAAAAAAAAACCTCCATGAGAAGACTAGAAACAAGTCTGGAATAAAAGTATCTACTTTCATCCCCTTCAAAAAGCATCAAGGGGCCCCAGCTGGTTTTGTTCAGTGGTTAGAGCGTCAACCTGCGGACTGAAGGGTCTCAGGTTCGATTCCGGTCAAGGGCACATGCCCAGGTTGTGGGCTTGATCCCCAGCAGGGGACATGCAGGAGGCAGCCAATCGATTCTCTCTCATCATGGATGTTTTTTTCTCTCTCTCTCCCTTCTCCCTTCCTCTCTGAAATCAATAAAGATATATTTAAAAAAAAAAAAAAAAAAAGCAAAAAGGACCCAAGCACTAAGGGGCTCCTGAAATCTGAGTCAAGAATCCGGTCCTCCTTGGCTAGATCCTAGCCAAGGGCACTCCTGCTTGGGTATGAGACTAGTGCAGGGTCTGCATACCCTTGGATCTTTCCATCCCTCACTTGCCCAAGGCCAGAGTCAGTGAATTTAGGGGCAGACAGACAGTGGTTGGCAAGGGGGCCAAATCCATCGGCTTTCTGCCAGCCCAGAGGGCACATATATCTCAGTCGACTCCAAATCCATCCCATCTCCCCCAGCCGCCCAGCTGCGGCGGAGGAAGGACCACCCTTAACTGGGAGAGGCATCCCATACTGGGAGGCAACATGTCAGTTTCTGAGCTTAAAAAAAAAAGAAGTCTCATTACATTTCTGGAAAGTCTTGCATCCGGAAGTTCCAGCATTTCAGCAGCCACCCCCTTCCTCCACCTCCCACCTTTTAGCCTATCTGCTGGGGGGAGGGGGAGTGGTTTTCCCCAGGGGCTGAGAGTGAACTAGAGTTTCACTCTTCTCACAGACTGCCCCAGCTACACGTAATCTGTCTCCCATCCATCTTCTGGGCAGCGGTGAGGTGTTGAGCTTCTGATTGTACCTTTATTCAACTCTTCACCAAAGTGACCCAGAATTCCAGGACGCCCCCCCCCCCATCCCTCTGCAGGGTTCTTCACGGGCATTAGAGCGTGCCCCCCTCTAGAGCAAATGACCCGTCTAGAACCACTCCAGAGACACAGGGGGCGTTGGCCAGCGCTTGCTCTAGAACACCCATGAGTTCCTTCAGACCTGAGGGCCCAGGAGAAGAAAAACATCTCTTCTAGAAAAGACCTGAGAAGTTAGCACTAGAGAGGGTAGTGCCCGGCCCCTGGGGGACAGCCATCCACATTGTGGGTAAGGGCTGGGCACCACAGGCGGCCCAGACCTCGCCAGTCAAGACAATATTTCCTGCTGCTTCTAGAATGTTCAGGCAGTGGCCGGAAGCCTCTCTTTCTCTGAAGGTCTAGCCGACTAGAATCACTCTCAAAACGGTGCCCGCCTGCTGCAGGACCGCCACAAGCTCCCCCAGAAGCTGCTAGGCCCCCGGAGACCTAGGTTTCTGGAGCGGAGACAAGTCTGCATTAATGCCCACCCACTCAGGCAGGAAGGCGGCCTCGGGCTTGAAGATCTTCAGGAAGTCGGAGTCGGGCAGGGTGAAGTTGGCCAGGTAGACGGTGTCTCCGCCAGCCAGGTAGGCGGCCCAGAAGCCGAAGGTGCCGATGGTCATGACGGTGTGGTTGCACTGCGTGAGCAGCGCGAAGTCCTTCCCCGGCGAGGCCTCCTGTCCGTCGCCGGCAAAGACCACGTCCCCCCGGGACGTGTCCACGTTCTCCCGGCACCAGGCCATGCCATTGCTGGTGACCACAAAGATGGGGGCTTCGTGCCGGGCCCGGAACCAGTCCATGGCCTCCCGCAGGTAGGCGCGGTCGCCCACCACCCCCTTCCAGCGCTGGGGCATGGTCTCCAGGTAGTCCCCCCTTCCCGGAGGTGGTCGTGCAGGGTGAACTCCCGGCGGATCTGCTCCCGGAGATGGTGGAAGAAAGTCCAGGAGCAGGGGAAGCCCGACAGCTTCAGCAAAGGCTGCTGCAAGCGGGCGTACTCCTCCGACATCCAGTCGTGCAGCTCCAGGCTCTGCCAGGGCGTGCGGCGGTCCACCTCGGGCGCCAGCACGGGCAGGGTGATGCGGAACACGGGGGCCAGGGCCGCGTGCATGGCGGGCAGGATGAAGGCCTGGCGGCGGTTGAGCCGGGCCAGGGCCAGCAGAGTGGCGTACTGCCCCATCTGGTTACCAAGCCGGCCCTCCGGGGAGATGGTCCAGGCTCCCGAGGGGGGCGCGGGGAGCTGGGCACAGGAAGAGGAGGTGTTGAGGGCCGTCCCAGCGCCCGATGGGCAGAAGATGGCAACGGGGGCCGCCACCAGGTGTCGGTCTGCACACAGGAAAGACAGGTCCAGGCCGCCCTGGAAGAGGCCCTGGTAGAGGTGGAGGAAGGAGGTTCCCGCCAGCACACAAACCAGCAGGAAAGTCAGACACAGGTGATGGCGGCTCAGAGTCCACATGGCTGCGGGGGGGAAGAGGTGAGTGAGCAGGAGCCTCGGGGAGGCGCCGCCCAAAGGAATCAGGGGCCTGAGGGCGGAGAAGCTGGAGGTTTGGGATTTGGGGGTGGGAGAGGGGGGGGTGATTTCCAAGAGAGCAATCGTCCAGGGCCCAGCACCTGGTCCCCACATCCTGCACAGCCTCGCTGCCTCCGCCTGTCAGGCCCACGTGTAAATTCCACGGTTTGACTGTGTTCCAACTCCTCTCTCAGGTGAACCTGTGTGCGCGCGAGGGCTGGAGGCCCAGGACTGATAAGGGATCTTGACCACCACCCCCCCCCCCCACCTCCCCTCACCCCCAGGAGCAGGAACTGGGGTTGTGGGTGCAGGGGGCTCCTCAGGTCATGGGGGTTAGAGGTAGAGATTGCACCTCCACTAACCTGAGCTCCTGGCAGGTGGCTGATCCGCTGCTGGCTTGGTCTGGGCCGAGCGCTGTTCCTAAAAGCAATCTACATCCGGCCGCCCCAAACCGCAGACTCCAGGTTCCCAGGACTGGCAGCCCTTCCCTCCAGCCTCCTCCCCTCACTGCCGCAGCAGCGCCAGGAGCAAGGAGAGTGGGCGCGGTCCGCCCGGCCTCTACCTCTCCCAGCCCTGCCCGTAGCTGCCAGGCGGAGCCCCACCCCTTCCCCACACCCCCAGCCAGGCTGGTAGTCCTCCCGCCCTGCCCTTCGGG
>NW_005370276.1:729084-733764 GCF_000412655.1 Myotis brandtii
GGGGCCGCTGGTCCCCACCCCAAGTCGCCCCCCTCCACATTCCACAGTCACACCCTCAGCCTCTCCTTTGGGGAGAGTCTGGGTCTGGTGCTGAACTGCGGCTTTATAAGCAGGCACCTCCTGGAGGCGCCCCTCCCAAGCATGGGGAACCGGAAATGCCAGAGTGGGAGAGCGCCTCTTTCATGCCTGTCACAGAGCCCAGAGCCCAGAGCCCAGCACCCAGAGCCCAGAGCCCAGCATCCAGAGCCCAGCACCCAGAGCCCAGAGCCCGGAACCCAATGCCCAAAGTCCAGAGCCCAGCACCTAGAGCCCAAAGCCCAGAGCCCAGCACCTAGAGCCCAAAACCCAGAGCCCAGCGCCCAAAGCCCAGAGCCTGGAGCCCAGCACCCAGAACCCAGAGCCCAGCATCCAGAGCCCAGAGCCCGGGGCCCAGAGCCCAGTGCCCAGCGCTCGGAGCCCAGTGCCCAGCGCCCGGAGCCCAGAGCCCAGAGCCCGGAACCCAATGCCCAAAGTCCAGAGCCCAGCACCTCGAGCCCAGAGCCCAGCGCCCAGAGCCTGGGGCCCAGCATCCAGAGCCCAGAGCCCGGGGCCCAGAGCCCAGTGCCCAGCGCTCGGAGCCCAGTGCCCAGCGCCCGGAGCCCAGAGCCCAGAGCCCGGAACCCAATGCCCAAAGTCCAGAGCCCAGCACCTCGAGCCCAGAGCCCAGCGCCCAGAGCCTGGGGCCCAGCATCCAGAGCCCAGAGCCCGGGGCCCAGAGCCCAGTGCCCAGCGCTCGGAGCCCAGTGCCCAGCGCCCGGAGCCCAGAGCCCAGAGCCCGGAACCCAATGCCCAAAGTCCAGAGCCCAGCACCTCGAGCCCAGAGCCCAGCGCCCAGAGCCTGGGGCCCAGCATCCAGAGCCCAGAGCCCGGGGCCCAGAGCCCAGTGCCCAGCGCTCGGAGCCCAGTGCCCAGCGCCCGGAGCCCAGAGCCCAGAGCCCGGAACCCAATGCCCAAAGTCCAGAGCCCAGCACCTCGAGCCCAGAGCCCAGCGCCCAGAGCCTGGGGCCCAGCATCCAGAGCCCAGAGCCCGGGGCCCAGAGCCCAGTGCCCAGCGCTCGGAGCCCAGTGCCCAGCGCCCGGAGCCCAGAGCCCAGAGCCCGGAACCCAATGCCCAAAGTCCAGAGCCCAGCACCTCGAGCCCAGAGCCCAGCGCCCAGAGCCTGGGGCCCAGCATCCAGAGCCCAGAGCCCGGGGCCCAGAGCCCAGTGCCCAGCGCTCGGAGCCCAGTGCCCAGCGCCCGGAGCCCAGAGCCCAGAGCCCGGAACCCAATGCCCAAAGTCCAGAGCCCAGCACCTCGAGCCCAGAGCCCAGCGCCCAGAGCCTGGGGCCCAGCATCCAGAGCCCAGAGCCCGGGGCCCAGAGCCCAGTGCCCAGCGCTCGGAGCCCAGTGCCCAGCGCCCGGAGCCCAGAGCCCAGAGCCCGGAACCCAATGCCCAAAGTCCAGAGCCCAGCACCTCGAGCCCAGAGCCCAGCGCCCAGAGCCTGGGGCCCAGCATCCAGAGCCCAGAGCCCGGGGCCCAGAGCCCAGTGCCCAGCGCTCGGAGCCCAGTGCCCAGCGCCCGGAGCCCAGAGCCCAGAGCCCGGAACCCAATGCCCAAAGTCCAGAGCCCAGCACCTCGAGCCCAGAGCCCAGCGCCCAGAGCCTGGGGCCCAGCATCCAGAGCCCAGAGCCCGGGGCCCAGAGCCCAGTGCCCAGCGCTCGGAGCCCAGTGCCCAGCGCCCGGAGCCCAGAGCCCAGAGCCCGGAACCCAATGCCCAAAGTCCAGAGCCCAGCACCTCGAGCCCAGAGCCCAGCGCCCAGAGCCTGGGGCCCAGCATCCAGAGCCCAGAGCCCGGGGCCCAGAGCCCAGTGCCCAGCGCTCGGAGCCCAGTGCCCAGCGCCCGGAGCCCAGAGCCCAGAGCCCGGAACCCAATGCCCAAAGTCCAGAGCCCAGCACCTCGAGCCCAGAGCCCAGCGCCCAGAGCCTGGGGCCCAGCATCCAGAGCCCAGAGCCCGGGGCCCAGAGCCCAGTGCCCAGCGCTCGGAGCCCAGTGCCCAGCGCCCGGAGCCCAGAGCCCAGAGCCCGGAACCCAATGCCCAAAGTCCAGAGCCCAGCACCTCGAGCCCAGAGCCCAGCGCCCAGAGCCTGGGGCCCAGCATCCAGAGCCCAGAGCCCGGGGCCCAGAGCCCAGTGCCCAGCGCTCGGAGCCCAGTGCCCAGCGCCCGGAGCCCAGAGCCCAGAGCCCGGAACCCAATGCCCAAAGTCCAGAGCCCAGCACCTCGAGCCCAGAGCCCAGCGCCCAGAGCCTGGGGCCCAGCATCCAGAGCCCAGAGCCCAGAGCCCGGAGCCCAGAGCCCAGAGCCCAGTGACCGGAGCCCAGCGCCTGGAGCCTGGAGCCCAGCGAGGGAGCAGAGGCCTGGCTCTCCCGCGCAGGAAAGGAGTTGCCATGGCTGAAGGGCCTGCTCACCTCACCCAGGGCCCCAGCATCTGAACCAAGAACTCTGGATTTGACAGTTGACCATAATCCCCCAGGCCAGGGCCGGGCTGAGAGTCAGGCTGAGGAAATCCAGGCTGCCAGCACCTTCCTCCTTCAGAACGGGGGTTCAAGCTCTTCACCCTTCGGTTCCAAGAAATTGCCCGTCTCTCATTCCTCTTGGGCTCTTGGGTCACCTGCCCGCGCTGAGTGAGGGACCCCGCCCTCCACCCAGGCTGTGCTGGGGGCACCTAGTCTGCACTGAGGCCAGAGGAGGAGGCCGGGTGTTCGGGGTGCCAGCTGCTGGGCGGGGCTGGTGAGAGGCTTCTGGCCCTGGACAGCTGTGTCTCCGGGAGGACACCGTGGTCACCGGGCGCTTGTTCGTTTCCTGACGCCTGAAGGACCTCAGTGTCTGACGCCAAAGCCTCGATGTTCGGGTGGAATCAGACACAAGCTGCAGCAGTGACTGGGGAGGCAGCTCACAGACCCCCAGCTCCTCCTCCCTCAGACCCAGGAGTCCAGACCCCCAGCCGCTCCTCCCTCACACACAGGGGTCCAGACCCCCAGCTCCTCCTCCCTCAGACCCAGGGGTCCAGGCCCCCGGCCCCTCCTCCCTCACACACAGGGGTCCAGACCCCCAGCTCCTCCTCCCTCAGACCCAGGAGTCCAGACCCCCAGCCGCTCCTCCCTCACACACAGGGGTCCAGACCCCCAGCTCCTCCTCCCTCAGACCCAGGAGTCCAGACCCCCAGCCGCTCCTCCCTCACACACAGGGGTCCAGACCCCCAGCTCCTCCTCCCTCAGACCCAGGAGTCCAGACCCCCAGCCGCTCCTCCCTCACACACAGGGGTCCAGACCCCCAGCTCCTCCTCCCTCAGACCCAGGAGTCCAGACCCCCAGCCGCTCCTCCCTCACACACAGGGGTCCAGACCCCCAGCTCCTCCTCCCTCAGACCCAGGAGTCCAGACCCCCAGCCGCTCCTCCCTCACACACAGGGGTCCAGACCCCCAGCTCCTCCTCCCTCAGACCCAGGGGTCCAGGCCCCCGGCCCCTCCTCCCTCAGACCCAGGCGTCCAGGCCCCCAGCCCCTCCTCCCTCAGACCCAGGAGTCCAGGCCCCCAGCCCCTCCTCCCTCAGACCCAGGGGTCCAGGCTCCCAGCTGGAAGGACCCCCCTGCCTGATTGCATCACCCGTTCAGGCTGACCTGGCCACGGTGGAATCCGTGCTCCTGCCAAGTGGGTCAAATATCACGGGTCAGCCGTAGAGAAGGTGACTGGGCGGGTCTGTTTGGATATAAATCCTGCAGCTTCGGCATCTCTCCCAAGAGCCTTGGTTGTCCCATGTCCTGGGAATCCACGTGCAAGAAGGACGCAGGCGTTTGGAGAACCTGAGCAGCAGAGCAGGGGTCACTCTCCCGGACACCCCGGATCTGAAACAGAATCCAGACCCTTCAGTGATTCCGACTGCGGGCTGCGACCTCACCTGAGGACTGAGCCATTGATGGGCAGGGTCAGGGCCTGGTTCCAGTACCCAGGACTGTGGGTCCCTGTGCTGGCTGTCCTGCTGGGAGCCGGCCAGGCACTCCCCATCCATGACTCCAGCCCCCTCCTCCAATTTGGGGGCCAAGTGAGGCAGTGGTACCTCTACACAGAAGATGCCCAGGAGACAGAGGCCCACCTGGAGATCAGGGCTGATGGCTCCGTGGTTGGATCTGCCCGCAGGAGTCCTGAAAGTGAGTGTGGGGGCAAGGCCAGGGTCTGAGGGAGGAGGGCCGGGGGTCTGGGCTCCTGGGTCTGAGGAAGGAGGGGTTGGGGGCCTGAACTCCTGGGTCTGAGGGAGGAGGGGCTGGGGGTTTGGACTCCTGGGTCTGAGGGAGGAGGGTCCGGGGGTCTGGACTCCTGGGTCTGAGGGAGGAGGGGCTGGGAAAAGGCCATCTGAGTCTCTGACCACTTTCTTCCCTCAGGTCTCTTGGAGCTGAAAGCCCTAAAGCCGGGGGTAATCCAAATCTTGGGAGTCGAGACATCCAGGTTCCTGTGCCAGAGGCCAGATGGGACACTGTATGGCTCGGTGAGTTTCCGGGATACCCCTCCTGGCACCCAGTCCTTCCTCCTCCAGGTCACCATGCGGGACCAGCTCTGGCACTGGTGGCCCGGGCGAGGCGGGATTCTGCGCTCGCTTCAGGGCCGG
>NW_005370276.1:733811-734355 GCF_000412655.1 Myotis brandtii
ATCCATGTTTGCAAGAAGGGGAAACTGAGGTCAGGCAGGGACAGATACCGTGGCCCCGAGTCATGAGGCCTGTGAATGAGAGACCGAGTCTTGCGTCCCTTAACCCTTGCTGACCCCACCGGCTTCCACGTGTCTGGCTCGTGTCTGGCTCATGGCCCGTGCAGTGACCCTGACCTTAGGGGGCAGCCAGACTCCCTGCTTGGTCTTGGGAAGCCTCAGCAGTCCCCTGGGCTGGAATGGTGGTCTTTGTGAAGTGGGGACCGGAAGTGGGCCTTGCAGGACCGTGTAGGGGTGTCCTAGAGGCCGGGGTGGGAGGCTGGACCCCGGGTCCTGCAGCCGGAGGTGTGGCCGTGGCTCTGACCTCTTTCCTGTGCCCTCAGCTCCGCTTCGACCCCGAGGCCTGCAGCTTCCGGGAACTGCTCCTGGAGGACGGCTACAGCGTCTACCTGTCCGAGGCCCGAAGCCTGCCGCTCCGCCTGCCCAGCGGCTCCCCGACGACAACCAGGGTCCTGCCTCCCTGGGGGCCCACCCGCCTCCTGCCTCT
>NW_005370276.1:734508-737064 GCF_000412655.1 Myotis brandtii
GACGTGAGCTCCTCAGACCCCCTGAGGATGGTGTGGCCCTCGCAGGGCCACAGCCCCAGCTACTTGTCCTGAGGCCGCCGGCTGTGGATGGTTGGGACTCCTCCTTATTTATTGGCTTATTTATCTTATTTATATTTTTACTTTTCTTACTTGGAACAATAAAGAGTCTGAAAGAAGGGTCCGAGTGAGCACATGTGTTGGAGGACGAGAATCGAGCTGCCTCCCTGTCTCCCAGTGAACCCCAAAGCCCCTGCTCCCTCTTATTGCTGGAAGGATGTGAGAAAGCCCCAGCCTCCTCCTGGGCCTCCGTTTTCTGCTCCCCTAAGGTGTCCCCAGGGACTCGGGACTGTCCCTGCCCTTAGACAGCACAGAACTTATCCCCATTCACTGTATCCCAACCTCCTGTTCGTGTGGTGGAACTGTTTCTCAGAGGTACCTCGGTAGCAGGGGGGGTATTTTTTTTAATGACGCTGCCTGCCCACAGCCTCATGGGAGATGTAGTTTTCTGGGTTCATTTGGCACTTCGAAATGGGAAGGGGTCTTGGTCCTCCGAATTAAGACAAGGATTCTTGCATCTCTCTCTCTCTCTCTCAAAATCAATTAAGAAAAAAAGAGAGAGCCCTAACCGGTTTGGCTCAGTGGATAGAGCGTCGGCCGGCGGACTCAAGGGTCCAGGGTTCAATTCCGGTCAAGGGCATGTACCTTGGTTGCGGGCACATCCCCAGTGGGGAGTGTGCAGGAGGCAGCTGGTCGATGTTTCTCTCTCATGGGTGTTTCTGACTCTCTATCCCTCTCCTTTCCTCTCTGTAAAAAAAATCAATGGAATATATAAAAAAAAAAAAGAAGAGAGGAAGAGATTCTATCAAGTCATTCTAATCTCTGAGGGCCCAGAACATACCAGCACATTCCTTCTTCCCGTAGTCTTTTACTATTGGAGCTTGTGAAGTCACACACGCACAGACACACGCACACACAGGACATATGACTGCTGCTGCTGTTGTCATGTTCTCACCGAGCCCTTAACTGTAAGGGCAGCCCCTCCTCCAGGGCTGAGGGCTGGTGGGGGAATTCCAACGTCCACATTCCCTTCCCCCTAATACTGGTACTGGCTTGGCCCCACCACTTATATTTCGGGGTTCGTGGGGCTCCACGGTCAGCTGGCTTGTGGAAGATGTTCTCGGGGAACCTCCGCTCTCCTGCTTGTCCTACGGGGGATTTTGGGGGGTGGGGTTCTGGGAGATTAAGAAAAGGCTGCCTCACCTGAGTCTAACAGGGAGGAAACGCCCAGCGAATTCCAATGCGGGGACTTGCTGCCAAGCAACTGGCCTTGACTCAGAAAATGTCAGGGTCACGAAGGAGAAAGACAGAGGACCTGCTCGCGCGAACGGAGACCAGAGGGAAGCCCCTGGGACGCCATCCCAGGAGGAGGAACCTCCCGCCCTGCACGTTCCTAAGACACCGGTGGCGTTTGAGTGGTAGATAGGAGGACTCTGTCCACCTTACACTTTCTGATTTCGATCATCGGATTGTGATTCTTGAAAGACATGCCCTTGTCCTTAGCAAATACACACTGAGGCATTTAGGGACAAAGGGACATGGTATCACCAATGTTTTCTCAAAGGTTTCTGGAAATGTGAATATCTGATCTGGAGAGAGATAGAGAGTGAACAATAGAGCAAATGGGGGGTGGAGGGTGGTGAGGATTGGGGAACCTGGGTAAAGATGCACGGGGTTCCCTGTACAAGGCTTGAAACTTTTCTGTAAGTTCAAAATTATACCAAGTTCAAGTTACTCCTGCCCAAAAATTCCACGCTGCAGCCCCTTTGAGATGCATGGATAAGCTGATAAGAGGAAAGAGAGCCCGGCCAGCCGGCCGGCATGGCTCAGTGGTTGAGCATCGATTCCCGGTCAAGGAGAAGAGGTTGGTCCTAGCTGGTTTGGCTCGGCCTGCGGACTGAAGGGTCCCTGGTTGGTTCTGGTCAAGGGCACATGCCCGGGTTGCAGGCTCGATCCCCAGTAGGGGGTGTGCAGGAGGCAGCCGATCAATGATTCTCTCTCATCATTGATGTTTCTATCTCTCTATCCCTCTCCCTTCCTCTCTGAAATCAATAAAAATGTATTAAATTTACAAAAAGAAGAAAGAGAAATCTCCAGATGCCCCACCCCCTCCCGCCATGGAAAAAGAAAGATAGGGAAAGGGAAAGGAAGGGGCGGGGGAAAATAAACAACTCTAGAGAGAAATGAAACAGCTTGGAAAGTGTGACCTGCCCTGCAGTTTCCTGACTGGGACCGTGTTTCAAGGTGACGCTCTGAGGGCCGGACTCGGTTAAACTCCCGCGAGCCCGGAAGCGAGGGAATGCTACTCCCCTGAAGGGAAGGCAGTCCTGATACACGCGAACCACATGGATGGCCTTCCAACCCATTTTGCTGAGTGAAAGAAGCCAGACATGCCCTGGCCAGTGTGGCTCAGTGGCTAGAGCATCGGCCTGGGGACTGAAGGGTCCCAGGTTCGATTCCGGTCAAGGGCATGTACCTTGGTTGCGGGCACATCCCCAG
>NW_005370276.1:737435-739504 GCF_000412655.1 Myotis brandtii
GGGGGAGGGGTGGCGGGGGCTGGGGGGGGGGGCGGGGAGTGGAAGCTGTTTCCTGGCCAGAGGTTTGATTTGGGACGACGAGAGCGCTACGGTGGATAACAATGCGAATGTACTTAACCGCCTCTGAGGTGCACTTCACATGGTTCACATGTTAGGTGGGTCTCGCTGCAATAAAAAGAAAACACAAAAACCCACAGCCCTCGCCGGTGTGGCTCAGTGGACAGAGCGTCGGCCTGCGGGCTGAAGGGTCCCAGGTTCGCTCCGGTCAAGGGCACGCACCTGGGTTGCAGGCTCGATGCCCATCCTGGTCACGTGCAGGAGGCAGCCAACGGGTGTGACTCTCTCACATCGATGTTTCTCTGTCCGTGTCTCTCTCTCTCCCTCCCACTCGCTCTAAAAATCAATGTTGAGGATGAACAACAGCAACAAGTCCTCCGGACTGCACTCAGAACACCTTAGCGGGGCCTCCTGTTTCCGCTTGAGCCCTGGACGGGGAAGGTGATTCTGTTCAAAAAGCGTGTGACCAGCGGGCCGACCGGTCACGTGGAAGGGTCTGAAGTCACCCCGGGTCGTGGAGGCTGGGAACCCGCTGGCAGAGCCGTTGGACGAGTGACAGACCCAGCGCTGCCGGCCAAAGCAAAGGTCTCTGGAGAGACGCCACTCAGCTCCGATGTCACAGGGAAGTCGTGAATGAGTTCAAAATCCAAAGTCACAAAATTCACCGGGGACAGGGCGCGTGGCACCTGCCAGCAGAAACACGGAGCGAGCTACACAGCCCCGCCCGCAACCGCCACCGCACGGAACTGTCAGCGAAAAATGACGGTTCGAGATCTATTCATTTATTTGCTTGTGTGTTTATTTATCTTGTTAATCCTCACCCAAGGACATCTTTTCTGTGGATTGTTGAGAGCAGTGGTTCTCAACCTTCTGGCCCTTTAAATACAGTTCCTCATGTTGTGACCCAACCATAAAATTATTTTCGTGGCTGCTTCATCACTGTCATGTGGCTACTGTGATGAATCGTCATGTAAATATCTGATATGCAGGATGGTCTTAGGCGACCCCTGTGAAAGGGTCGTTTGACCGCCAAAGGGGTCGCGACCCACAGGTTGAGAACAGCTGGTTTAGAGAGCGAGTGGAAGGGAAGGAGGGAGAGAGAGAGAGAGAGAGAAATCGATGTGAGAGAGACACATCGATTGGTTGCCTCCTACACTTGCCCCCACTGGGGTTGAGGATCGAATCTGCAACCCAGATATGTGCTCTTGACTAGGAATCGAACCTGTGACCTTTCCGTGCATGGGCCGATGCTCTAACCCCAGGGCCACACTGGCCAGAGCTCAAGATCTTTAAAAAAAAATTATGATCAAATACACATAGTGTGAAATGTGCCATCTTGGCCCTGGCCGGTGTGACTGAGTTGGTTGGAGCATCAGCCAGTACACTGAAAGGTCACGGGTTCGATTCCCTGTCAGGTCTTGGGTTTGAACCCCAGTGGGGGCACGTACAGGAGGCTACTCAATGTTTCTCTCTCACATCGATGTCTCTCTCTCTCTTCCTAAAATCAATAAAAGCATATCCTCAGGTGAGGATTAAAAATAATATGATCTTGATTGATGTTTCTAACTCTCTATCTCTCTCCCTTCCTCTCTGTAAAAAAATCAATAAAATATTAAAAATAATAATAATAATAATATGATCAGCCCAGCTGGTGTGCCTCAGAGACAGGGTTGGTTCAATTCCCAGTCAGGCTCATGCCCAGGTTGTGGGCTCCATCCCCAGTGTGGGGTGTGCAGGAGGCAGCTGATCAGTGATCCTCTCTCATCGTTGATGCTTCTTCTATTTCTCCCTCTCCCTTCCTCTCTGAAATCAATAAAAATATGTATTTTTTTAAAAGCGGACTTGAAAACACTGCTTAGTTAGTGAGTTAGTTAATCCTCACCCGAGGATATTTTTAAATTGATTTTTTTTTAAATTGATTTTTAAAAAAATATATTTTACTGATTTTTTACAGAGAGGAAGGGAGAGGGACAGAGAGTCAGAAACATCAATGAGAGAGAAACATCTATCAG
>NW_005370276.1:740752-742904 GCF_000412655.1 Myotis brandtii
GTGTGTGTGTGTGTGTGTATGTGTACACACATGCCTCTACACTGAAAACCTCTGGGGAATCCCTTTGGGCGTGGAAGGGAGAGATAGTGCTAACTGCCACATCCTAGTGGCTTTTGCATTCATAACCAGAAAGAGAAGTTAAAATCAGTGGTTAGAGCATCTGCCTACACACCAAAAGGGTTGCAGGTTTGAGTCCTTGTCAAGGGCACGTACCTGGGTTGCAGGTTTGATCCCTGACCCCAGTTGGGCTGCATATGGGAGGCAACCAATGTGTCTCTCTCATATCGATATGTTTCTCTGTCTGTCTCTCCTTCTTCCTTCCCTCCTTTCCACTCTCTTTAAAAATCAATGGAAAAAATATCCTCGGATGAGGATTAACAAAAAGAAAAGTCTCTCCTCTTAAAAGAGCTATGATAGAAAAGGGGGGAGACAGTTGAAGATACCTAATTCTACCTTGGAACCTCAGAAGTTGTATTTCTTTAAATTTGTTCTAGTTTAATTGTTTTTTTTCAACCAGTATTTACTATGCATTCTTTTTTAAATTTTATTAGTTAAGGTATTACAAATGTGTCCTTATCCCCCCCATTAACCCCCCCACTCATGTTCTCATCCCCCTGTTAAGAAATATATTTTTTAAAAAAACAAAAAGAATAGTCCCTTTAAAAAAAAATAGAAAAAAAAATACCAGTACATGGAGAGAAAGTGCCTTGAATAGAAGAAAAACAGTAATATAATTTTTAAAAAAATATATTTTTATTGACTTCAGAGACCCTATGGCATCGACCTAAAATTAGTATAACCTTGTATGTCAATTGTCATTGGAAAAAAATAATTCGAGCCCTATTGCCTCAGTGGATAGAGCGTCGGCCTGCGGACCGAAGGGTCCCAGGTTTGATTCCAGCCAAGGGCACGTGCCTGGGTTGCGGGCTCGATCCCCCAGTGTGCAGGAGGCAGCCAATCAATGATTCTCTCTTATCATTGATGTTTCTATCTCTCTCTCCCTCTTCCTTCCTCTCTGAAATCCGCTGGTCGGGCCAGTAATATAATCTTGATGATATTTTTATTGATTTTCAGGGAGAGAGAAGGGGCGAAGAGAGAAACATGGACGTGAGAGCACAAACGTCGATGGATCAGCTGCCTCCTGCACACCCCGTGCCGGACCGAGGCTGCCCCCCAGGCATGCGTCCTGACCAGGAATCGAACCGCAACCTTGCGGGGCCTGGGAGGACACCCACCCACCTGACCGACCGAGCCACACCGGCCGGAGCCTGCTTCTTCCTCTTCCCTGGGATCTTTCTCACCCAGAACAGAGTTCTTTTAGGGAAGATTTGTCTTAGGAGTTAGGCTTTGCTCATCCACCAGGTGAGGTGAGGTTTGCAGTTTGATGGTTGAAGGTTCGGCCCTGGGTCCCTCCCAAGTGGAGTCTCACCCCGTTCCAGGAGGAGACCCATTGTTGTTGTTTTAATATATTTTATTGATTTTTTACAGTGAGGAAGGGAGCGGGATAGAGAGTTAGAAACAGCGATCAGCTGCCTCCTGCACACCCCCTACTGGGGATGTGCCCGCAACCAAGGTACATGCCCTTGACCGGAATCGAACCTGGGACCCTTCAGTCCGCAGGCCGACGCTCTATCCACTGAGCCAAACGGGTTAGGGCTGTTGTTGTTTTTTGTGTGTGTTCCGCCCCCCGCCCCTTAAACAGTCTCATGATCACGTGACTTAGGAAGTTGATTCTGACGATCCTGAATTATCTCATATCTGTTTTCTCAGTGTCGATCTTTATTTATTTATTTTTTTCAGCGTCCTATCTTTATAGCAGGGCCTGGAGAACGTGTCCTAAGCGTCATGCTTTTATTGCATGTGTCGGGGTGCCCTTGGGGTTAATAAAACTCCATAGGTTTCCCGTGTACAGTTCTATCCTAGTCACCTGCCCAGCGTCACCTCACTTCCCCAGCCCGGGCGGCCAGATCGCTCAGCAGCTGTCTGCTCCGGGGTCTGCTCTGGGGAACGCGGGGAAGGGTGATGCTCTAGGGCGCACCCAGGCCGGGGATGGCCCCTGCCTGTTCGGGGGAAGCAGCTGCTTTCTCTTCAGCGTGAGGCTCGCCTTCCAACTCTGCGGCCCCCTTTGCTGGACAACGAGAAGGAGAGGGAC
>NW_005370276.1:743017-748314 GCF_000412655.1 Myotis brandtii
GCGTGCAGGAGGCAGCCGATCAATGATTCTCATCATTGATGTTTCTATCTCTCTCTCTCCCTTTCCCTTCCTCTCTGAAATTAATAAATATCCTATATAATAAAAGCATAATATGCAAATCAACCAAACAGCTGAACAGCAGAACGACCATCCGGACAACCACCCGGATGACCATCCAGACGTCCATGCTATGGCACCCACTGGCGCCAGGCGGGTCAGGGGCATTCTGGGCGACAATTTGGCAACATCTATAACAGTGTAAATGTATCCTTTGGCCTAGCCATCCTATTTTGTGGGACTTAGTGTATCTATACACACACACACACACACACACACACACACACACATACACATATTAGGTATATGTACCTTTATTTATCTCCATATCTATTTATGTATATGTTTTTATGTATTGATCTGAGAGAGAGAGGGAGACATCAGTCTGTTGTTCCACTTATTGATGCGTTCATTGGTCGATTCCTGTATGTGCCCTGACTGGGGATTGAACCTGCAACCTTGATGTATTGGGAGAGGGCGCTCTAACCAACTGAGCTACCTGGCCAGGGCTTATCTATATAGATATAAAAGGCTAATATGCAAAGTGTCCCCTTGGGAGTTTGACCAGGAGTTTGATCACTGACCACCAGGGGGCGGCACGGAATGAAGGAAGGCCTGGGCTGGCAGCCGGAAGGCCCCGATTGGCCCTGATTGCAAGCCAGGCCTAAGGACTTTACCCGTGCATGTTTTTTAAAGGATCAGAAATGAGAGAAGCCAAGGCATTATTGAAAGACCATGCAAAAAAAAAAAAAAGAAAGAAAGAAAGAAAGAAAGAAAGACCATAGACCATGCAGGTTTTGGAAAGAACAAAATAGAACTTCTAGCAGGAATGAAACACACATGGGAATGAAATCGTCTCTGAAACGACAAAGTCATCAGAAGAATTGAACAGCAGATTAGAAACAGCTGAAGGGAGAGTCCAGGAACTGGAAGACAGATCTCAGTGTCTTTCCCAGGAGGCCACCCAGAGAGACAAGTCACTGAAAAACGGAAGAAGAAATTCAGAGGCAGGAAATAGCATGAAAAGTTGCAATA
The DNA here is from genome assembly GCF_000412655.1 of Myotis brandtii. Lineage (NCBI taxonomy): Eukaryota > Metazoa > Chordata > Mammalia > Chiroptera > Vespertilionidae > Myotis > Myotis brandtii. The sequence continues at coordinate 744,110 of NW_005370276.1, forward strand.
AACTTCTGGAAGAAAACATAGAGCAGAGGGGAGAGGTAAGCTTCGGGAAGATAATAGCTGAGGTGGGCTGGTTTGGCTCAGTGGATAGAGCATCGGCCTACAGACTAAAAGGTCCCAGGTTCGATTCAGGTCAAGGGCACATGCCCGGGTTGTGGGCTCGATCCCCAGTGGTGGGGGGGGGGGCGTGCAGGAGGCAGCCGATCAATGATTCTCATCATTGATGTTTCTATCTCTCTCTCTCCCTTTCCCTTCCTCTCTGAAATTAATAAATATCCTATATAATAAAAGCATAATATGCAAATCAGCTGAACAGTGGAACGACCATCCGGACAACCACCCGGATGACCATCCAGACGTTCACGCTATGACACCCACTGGCACCAGGCCAGCCAAGGCGGGTGCAATGTGATTGGTTGGGGCATTCTGGGCAACAATTTGGCAACATCTATAACAGTGTAAATGAATCCTTTGGCCTAGCCATCCTATTTTGTGGGACTTAGTGTATCTATACAGACCCCTATATATTAGGTCTATACACACACACACACATATATTAGGTATATGTACCTTTATATATCTCCATATCTATTTATGTACATGTTTTTATGTATTGATCTGAGAGAGAGAGGGAGACATCAGTTTGTTGTTCCACTTATTGATGCGCTCATTGGTCGATTCCTGTATGTGCCCTGACTGGGGATTGAACCTGCAACCTTGATGTATTGGGAGAGGGCGCTCTAACCAACTGAGCTACCTGGCCAGGGCTTATCTATATAGATATAAAAGGCTAATATGCAAAGTGTCCCCTTGGGAGTTTGACCAGGAGTTTGATCACTGACCACCAGGGGGCGGCACGGAATGAAGGAAGGCCTGGGCTGGCAGCCGGAAGGCCCCGATTGGCCCTGATTGCAAGCCAGGCCTAAGGACTTTACCCGTGCATGGATTTTGTGCACTAGGCCTCTAGTTTGTGTATATTGAAAACCGTGAATTTATAATGCTATACCCAATTCAAGTCCAACACCTCTAACTTGCTCCCTTTCCAAACTTATACCCCCCTTCTCCGGACGTGAGAAATCTGACATCCATTTTCCTTAAATTGCTTCTTTGATCAATTCCCCTGTGTGTTCCCCATCCCCTCCTCCACCCTCTCCCAGGCCCTCCTCACCCAGCGTGGGTTTCCACGCCCCTCTCCCACTTGGGAGCTTCCCTCTGTGCTCAGCTGCCGTGTGAGTGGATGCCCTCCACACCCCTCCACACCCCTCCACACCCCTCCACACCCCTCCACACCCCTCCACACCCCTCCACGGTCCTGACCCCCATCCGGGGCCACTGTCCCACCCCCTCCCCAAGCTGGCCTGGCCTCCTCCCCGCAAGGGCCTGAGGACTGTATTGTTCAGGAAGAGAAGGAAGGGGAAGAGGAAGAATGTGTGATCCTATGTCGTGCATTTAAACGTATCAGTGCTCCTGTGTGTTTGTTTGGTTTGGGGTGTTTTTTTTTTGAGCCTCCTGTGGGTTTTTTTTTAATGGCTTTTAGATTCTGAGTTCAAAAGCTTCTCTCCACACCCAGGTTGTAAAGGAACTTTCTAGTGTTTACTTCTCACTCTTTTATGGTGTCACATGTTCCACTGAAATCTTTGATCCGTGTCGAGTTCAATCAGCGTCTTATTCCCCCCTGCTCCCCGCCCCCCCCATTCCTTCCTTCTATTGAGCTGGTGGGGTTTATTTTCCTTTTGGGGTATTTATTCTCTTTATCAAAGTTACATAGGCACACAGTAAAGTCTCAAAGTGCTACGTGTTCAGTTCAAACTTCCAGATCCTGTCCCTCCGGCCATTGATCCCTGTATGAGATAACCGCCGAGGCAAATAAACTCTGAAATACCCGTGGCTCCCACCACGGAGTTTTTTTGTTTTTTTAATGTATTTTACTGATTTTTTACAGAGAGGAAGGGAGAAGGATAGAGAGTTAGAAACATCAATGAGAGAGAAACATGGATCAGCTGCCTCCTGCACATCTCCTACTGGGGATGTGCCCGCAACCAAGGTACATGCCCTTGGCTGGAATCGAACCTGGGACCCTTCAGTCCGCAGGCCGACGCTCTATCCACTGAGCCAAACCGGTCAGGGCCACCACGGAGTTTTATTTCTCCTTCATGTGAAGTCCAAGCGGCAGAGGGGCAGGAACCCGGGCTGATGGCAGCTGTGCTGTCTTAACACGCGACTCCCAAATTCTCCCTGGGGGTGGCAGCCGGACTCCAAAATGAACCCCAACAATCCCCACCTGCTAATCGCCACTTGCTGCCTCGTCCTCTCCCGCAGTGCACGCAGGTTGGTCTGTGTGACCCGTAGCATATAGAAGAGGCGATGGGGTATTACCTCTTAGAGCAGCGGTTCTCAACCTGTGGGTCGCGACCCCTTTGGCGGTCGAACGACCCTTTCACAGGGGTCGCCTAAGACCATCCTGCATATCAGATATTTACATGACGATTCATCACAGTAGCAACATGACAGCGATGAAGTAGCAATGGAAATAATTATATGGTTGGGTCACAGCATGAGGAACTGTATTGAAAGGGCCAGAAGGTGGAGAACCACTGTCTTAGGACTTGCAAGTTTGGGATATTTATTAACAGTGTTCCATGTGAAATACAAAGTCTTTGGAAGATTCCACCAATACTCTAAGTCAATTTTGAATATTACTTTAAAATACCTCCCCCAAAATAGAACAGCTGAAAGTTCAACTTTGACGTTGGAGATGGAAGCAGTAAGTCCACACGAGAGGGGTGTGTTGCAGCAAGAATGTCCATGGGCTGACCTCTCTGAAATAAAAATATATATTTTTTAAAAGACTATGGCTGCCTCTCTCTCTCTCTCTCTCTCTCATCACTTGCTATGGGAGAGAATAGCTGCTGTGTCATGACGATGCCCCAACCGCCTACGGGGAGGCCTCCAGCCAGGTGAGTGAACTTGGAAAGAAACCCTTTAGCCCAGTGGCTCTCAACCTTGGCTGCCCATGAGAATCACCTGGGAATCTTTTTAAAATCCTGATTTCTGGGCCTCATCCTCCAGAAATTCTGTTTCTTTGTTACTAATGTTGTGGCCCCACCCCATCACAAAGAAACAGAATTTCCGGAAGACGAGGCCCAGAAATCAGGATTTTAAGAAGATTCCCAGGTGATTCTCATGTGCAGCCCAGGTTGAGAACCACTGCCTTAGACCGTTGAGTCTCCAGGTGTTTGCGGTCCTGGTTACGCTTGCCTGAGCCTCCTGAGGAAGCCGGAGGCAGAACCACCTGGCGAAGCCGCTCTGGATCCAGACCCGCAGGAACCACGGGCGACAGTACATGTTTGTTATGGGAAGCTGTGAGGACCTGGGGGGTGACTTGTTACGCGGTGGTCGATAACTAATACACTGGCAGCCACGTCCCATGAGCAGGTGGAGAAGGGAGAAGGAGACGACACTGGGTGGTGGTTGGCTCCCGGGGTGGTGCCTGTCTCAGTCACACCCACTTCCAGGGTCTGGGGCTGTTGGCAGCCCCAAGGGTCCAGAGCTCCCAGGGCCAGCTGGTCCCGGACCGTGTCCCAGGCACAACCGTCCTATTTAATCCTCCCAAGGAGCCTATGAGTGAGGTGCTGTTAATATCTCCATTTTACAGATGGGGAAACTGAGGCCCAGAGAGGGAGTCACTTTGCCCAAATCCACACAGCTACACAACAGAGGAGGTAGGACCTTCTCAGATAGATGATTTGCAAATATATTATTTTCTTCTTTAAGAAGTCCCTGGGCCGAAACCGGTTTGGCTCAGTGGATAGAGCGTCTGCCTGCGGACTGAAGGGTCCCGGGTTCGATTCCGGTCAGGGGCATGTACCTGGGTTGCGGGCACATCCCCAGTGAGGGGTGTGCAGGAGGCAGCTGATCGATGTTTCTCTCTCATCAATGTTTCTAACTCTCTATCCCTCTCCCTTCCTCTCTGTAAAAAATCAATAAAATATATTTTAAAAAAAAAGAAGTCCCTGGAATAGTTCTGGTCATACTGGTTTGGTGGCGATGAACCCCTTCAGCTTTCTCTTTTCTGAAAGCCTCAATTTAATCGTGTTTTTCTTTTTAAAATATATTTTATTGATTTTACAGAGAGGAAGGGAGAGGGATAGAGAGTTAGAAACATTGATGAGCGAGAAACATCCATCAGCTGCCTCCTGCACACTCCC
>NW_005370276.1:750162-750440 GCF_000412655.1 Myotis brandtii
TTCAGTGTGTGATGAAGGAAGAATTTCCCACGTCAGAGAAACCGGGGCAGTGGGGGCTCGGATGGAAACTGAACCCCGGTTAGGACCCTGGCGTCCCCGAGTGGTGACATCACTAGAGGTGACAGCCGAGGTCGTGTATTTGGCATTTTTATTTCAAAATTCCAGCAAGAAGAAGAAGAAGAAATCAACGGCAGCACTAGGGAGATCGGCCTGAGAACGGAGAGGTGCGGAGCCGGGGCCAGGGCGCGTCCCGAACCCTCGGCGCGGAGCAGCGGGGA
>NW_005370276.1:750841-752658 GCF_000412655.1 Myotis brandtii
GCGTGAGGGGGGGCTGCCCCCGACGCTCCTAGGAAATGCCAGCAAGTTGGGGGGGGCGGGGGGGGCAATCATTGCAAAGGTGCGCAGAGGCTCAGGGAGAGGTAGTTCTGCAGAGGAGCCACTGTCAGGCCCCGAGGACCGGGGGGAGGCCCGGGTATTGCAGCTCTAGGTCCCCATGCGCGGCTCACAGCTCCCGGGAAAGGGGGCTCTGGGTGGGCCGCGTGCCAGCTGCGCCCAGAGGTTCGCAGGGAAGATCCCGCGGCCCAGCGAGCGGAAATGCTCCCAGTAGGGTTACAAGAGGCAACAGTCCCGGCCACCGCGGGCCCAGAGGCTTGTGGGCGAGAGTCCTCAGGCCAAAGGGACAGCCCGGGGGCATCCGGGGGGAGTGGACTTCCCGGCTCGAGGTCCCAGAGGCTCGTGGGAAGGGGATGCCCCCCACGGGAAGGACACCCGGGGCCGCAGAGGCTCAGGGAGAGGGTCGCCGAGCCCAGGAGGTGTCCTAGGCCCCGGCTGCATCTGGGGAACCAGCCACCGGCCGCCTCACCTGGATGGCCTTCAGCTCCTTCTGGAAGCGGAGGATCAGGTCGGGCCCGTGGTCCATGGTGGGAATGTGGAGGTCCTGGAAAGACAGCGCCGTGAGGACCCAGGGCGAGGCCTCCCCCCCGCCCCCCGCTCTCCCGCCTCCAGGGCAGCCAGCTCACCTGGCCTTGGTACAGGACTCGATGCACAGGGCACACCTGGCAAGCGGTGCCCGAGCCGAAGACTTCCCGGACCCGCCCCTCCTTTAGCGCCCGCAGAAGCTCCTTCATGGTGATCTTCCGCTCCACCACGCGGAACTCACCCTGCAGGCGGGAGGTGGTGCCGTGAGCCGGGCGGGCTGTCGGGCTGCAGGGCCTGCCGCTCCCACCCTAAGGATGGGGGGAAAGACAGAGACCCAAGGGGGGAGACAGACACCCGAGGACCAGAGGAGGGGGACAGAGACAAGCCAGTGCGCCCCCCCCCCACACACACACACACAGCAGGACCGGCCTCTTCCTCACCCAGGAGTGAGCCAGGTCCAGCAGGCTCTGCCTCACGACTCCCGGCAGGATGACACCCTCCAGCGGCGGGGTCACCAGCTCCAGCACTGGGTCAGGGGCAAGGATGGGGTGTCACCTCACACCCTCAGGCCCCTCCGTCCTCTCAGGAGCCACCCACCCCAACCCCCGAGACCCGCCCTCTGCTAGGACTGCACCACCCGCTCCCAGCAGGGCTCACCCCCGTCCTCGTGGGTCCAGTAGACGAAGATGTTCATGGTGCCCACCTCGGTGAGCTGGTGGTCGGGCCCGTACAGCCAGAGGACCTGCTCGCAGCCCTTCTTTTTCGCCTCCTGCTGCACAAACACTGTGGGCCCGTAGTTCCTGGGGGAGGACAGCGTGATCGCCGTGGGCAAGGGACCCACCCTGCTCCTCCCCGGCTCACAGCCCGCCCCTGGCTCCCCAGGACCCAGGACGGCTGCTTGGGGCCACGGCTCTAAGTCAGTGGTTCTCCACCTTCTGGCCCTTTCAATACAGCTCCTCATGCTGTGACCCAACCATAGAATTATTTCCGTGGCTACTTCATCGCTGTCATGTTGCTACTGTGATGAATCGTCATGTAAATATCTGATCTGCAGGATGGTCTTAGGCGACCCCTGTGAAAGGGTCGTTCGACCGCCAAAGGGGTCTCGACCCACAGGTTGAGAACCGCTGCTCTAAGTAGTCCGTCCTCCCTTCTCCAGGTTACGAGTGCATCCCGTTTCCTTTTTGTTTTTTCTCTTTTTAAAAAAAATATATATA
>NW_005370276.1:753479-763574 GCF_000412655.1 Myotis brandtii
CCTAGCGGCTCAGCCTGGTGGCCAGGCCTGGCCTGCTCCTCCCTGCCCGAGCACGTGGGCCCAGATGAGCAGCTGTTCACCAGGGTCCGCACCCGGGACCATCTCCTTCCCACCCTCGGGCTCCCTGAGGGTCACCACCTCCTCTGTGAAGACGGGCAATGCCCCTCTCACCCCACCAGCGCACACGCGGCCCTGGACGGGGGCTCCCACAGCTTCTGCACCCCCAGCTTCACCAGGCACAGGGCCTGGCCCCAGCCGGCCTCAGAAGATGTGTGTTTGGAAGGATCCGAGTGAACCCCCAGCTGCGACCACACTCGCTGTCCCAACACCCCCGGACCCCATCCTCCGCCTCCATCACCCCCTCCCTGCCGGCCCCAACCAAGGCCCTGGTGACAGTCGGACACAGGCAGTCCCCACGCAGGTGATGGGCGCTGCGGCCCAGGGGCCTGGGGAGCTGGGGGGGGTTGAGGGGGGAGAGCCTGGGTGCTCAGGGGAGGCCACTGGGGTGAGACCAATGGACTAAGTGTAAACTTTATTGCTGGGGGCTTCCCAAGGGCCAATCCTGGCTTCCTCACTGACACCCCCCCACACACACACACCCCACCCTCACCACCGGTGCCAATGACGTCACATCCCCATGTATGGGCAGAGCTGTTCCCAACCATGTGAACCAGGATGGGGAGGGCAATGGACGTCCAAGGACACCCCCAAAGCATGGGCGCTACACCCTGAGACTCTGACTCCCAGGGGACCAGAGGTACAGGAGCAGGGCGGGGCGTGGGAGGGGGCGTGGAGAGAGGTGGGGAGCAGCATGGGGGGGTGGAGAAGTCTTCATGTTCTTGGTTCTGTCTGACTAGTTCTGCAATATGTAGAGGAACCTGCTTTGCCCATTGGTAACAGAGTCCAAAATAAAAACTTTCTATAGCTATAGAGAGGAAATACTTTCCTTCCCTGGCCACACATAATCCACTTTTGTCATCTTCTTCCTTTCTGGCAGTCAGTGTTGGCGTTTTTGTACTTACATAGATCCTTGTCTCACCAAGTGTTTTTGCAAAGGGTTTGTCTCTTCCCTAAAGGTTGCTGTGAGAAAAGACATTGAACATGTAATACCTCTAGATGTCAGCAAATTCCAGGCCTTGAAAGTTACATAAGCTGTGTTTTCTGCCACAAATGCTCCTTCTTCTTCATTCAAACACCAGCCTTCTTTCTCGGTCTTCTTCCTGGGCCTCTTTTCTTGGCTCTGTTCCTTGTCTTCCCTCCCCACACGGGGCGAGGAGCCCGTTGGAAAGGTGAGAGCCCGGTTAGCCGCCCCAATGGACTCCTCCGCACTGGCCTGGCCCATCAGTCTTCTGTGGGGCTGCGCGCTGGGCCGGCCTCCATGCGGAGGCACATTGGTGCCCTTGTCCTCCGTGTCAGGGAGCCAGCCGTAGGTTATATATCACCTATCGTGTGACTGAATTGCACCCAGGGCCAACTTCCTCCTCTCTGTCTACAGTCAGTGCTTTGTGTCTTGCAGGAGCCGACACCCGCACTGCCAGGATGGCAGATGCTGGGCCCATTTTGGCAGACGCACTCCGGAAACTCCTACTCGATCTGGATGTGGATGATGGCCTAGCTGCCATTGGCTACTCCAAGGCTGACATCCCCGCATTAGTGAAAGGAACACTGCCCCAGGTAAGAGATGCAGAGCATCCTCACTCCCTTCTAGCTGCTGCAGGAAAGACAGGGTCCCACCTGGGGCACATTGAGGGAGATAAAGACTCAGGGGTCCTCCAGCGGCTCCCAGGTCTCCTCCACCAGATGGCGGCTCTCACACCCCACCCCCCCCCGGGGGGGGGGGGGGGGCGTGCAGGAGGCAGCTGATCAATGATTCTCTCTCATCATGGATGTTTCTATCTGTCTCCCCCTTCCTCTCTGAAATCAATAAAAATATATTTTAAAGAGAGAGACCAGAGGCAGAGGTGCGGAGGCCCAGAGAGAAGGGTGCAGCGGTGGAGCTGCTTAAGCCGTCTCCACGTTACTGGTAGATCTGATGCTCGTGTGGGAGTTACGTTTCTACTTTTATTTTTTTAAATCCTGTTATTGATTTCAGAGAGGAAGGGAGAGGGAGAGAGAGGCAGAAACATCAATGAGGGCTGCGGAGCCATGGGCTGGGGTGATGAGAGAGAATCATGGATCGGCTGCCTCCTGCACGCCCCCCGCTGGGGATGGAGCCTGCAACCTGGGCATGTGCCCTGATAGGGAATCGAACCGTGACCCCCTGGTTTATAGGTCAACGCTCACGCACGGAGCCACGCAGGGCGGGAGTTACGTTTTTAAAGAGTCCTCGTGCAGCCCTGGCCGGGTAGCTCAGTTGGTTAGAGCGTCGGCCCCACAAGCTAAGGTTGCAGGCTCATCCCTGATGGGGGCACGTACAAGAATCAACCAGTGAAGGCATAAATAAGTAGAACAACCAGGCAACGTTTCTCTCTTTCTCTCAAATCAATTTTTTAAAAATATAGAAAGGAGTCTTGGTGTCCTAGAGAAACAGTGAAATCGCTATCGATGCAATAATACAATCTCCAGGTTTTTACTTTGAAATCCCACAGAAAGGGGGAGGTCCAGATGAAACAAGACGGTGACCAGCCATGCTAACTGGTGAAGCGGGGAGAGGGGGGGGCAGGTCCTATCGCTCTACTTTTACGTTTGAAGTTTCCCATAATAAAAACACTTTTTAAATAAATTAAACAACAACAACAAAAAACACGTTGGCCTGGCCAGGTGGCTCAGTTCATTCAAGCATCGTCCTTTACACCAAAAGATTGTGGGTTCGATCCCCGGTCAGGACACAGACCAGAATCAAAGAATCAACCAATGAATGCATGAATAAGTGGAACAACAAATCGATGTTTTCCTCTCTCTCTCTCTCAAATCAATAAATACATTTTAAAGAAGGCACGATGCCCCACAGTGAGTATGACGTCGGCTGCCTTTTGTGTGAAAAGAATGGGAGCAAGTACACACATTGGTGTTGCTCCCCAGAAAGCAGAGCTCGGGGAGGATTGGGGAGAGGTGTGGGGGCCGCTGCAGGAGGGCAGCTGGGGGGCTGGGGAGGTATGTTCCCTCTTTCACACTTAGAATTCTGAACTGGGTGAATATATGACCATTTTTTAAAAACACATTTTAATTTAAAAACACTCCAGCCCTAACTGGTTTGGCTCAGTGGATAGAGCATCGGCCTGCAGACTGAAGGGTCCCGGGTTCGATTCCGGTCAAGGGCACGTGCCTGCATTGCGGGCTTGATCCCCAGTGGGGGACGTGCAGGAGGCAGCCGATCCATGATTCTCTCTCATCACCCCAGCCCATGGCTCCGCAGCCCTCATTGATGTTTCTGCCTCTCTCTCCCTCTCCCTTCCTCTCTGAAATCAATGACAGGATTTAAAAAAATAAAAGTAGAAACGTAACTCCCACACGAGCATCAGATCTACCAGTAACGTGGAGACGGCTTAAGCAGCTCCACCGCTGCACCCTTCTCTCTGGGCCTCCGTAAATATATATATATAAACACTTCAAATAAAATTTAAAAATTTTAAGTAAGGGGTGGGGGATAAGGACAGAAAGCAGATGTTATATGTATTATTCTGGGTGTGTATTATTACAACAACAATAATAATAATAAAACAACAATACAAGTGGTCCATTTGTTATTCCACACAGGCCCAGTGTGAAGACGACACAGGAAAGGGGTTTTCCCAGGCCCTGGGCTCCTCACATGCTTTAAACGAGAGGGATCACAGAAAGCCTATATTTTGGTGGTCCTGGCCGGTGTGGCTCAGTGGGTTGGGCATCATGCGATGAAAGGTCGCTGGTTCTATTCCCGGTCAGGGCACATGCCCGGGTTTCAGGCTTGATCCCTGGCAGGGGGCGTGCAGAAGGCAGCCCATGGATGCTTCACTCTCACATCAGTGTTTCTCTCTCTCTCCCCTCTCCCTTCCTCTCTCTCTAAAAATCAATTAAAAATCTTAAAAACAAACACAAAAGCGTACGTTTTGTGTGCCAGGGCCTCCAAACCCTTCCATCGGCACTCCCTCAGCTGCCGGAGTGAGTGCTGGGTCCCCGGCCGGCAGACAGAGAGGTAAATAGATGCTGGTTTACAGAAAGCACCTCCCTGTGGTCACAATCCCCCCTGTCCAGCCTTAGCTCCTAACTGCCACCGACGGCATGCCTCCTCTGCACAGAGTTGGCTGGTTCTAGTCAAACGTGCAGAGGGGAGGGGAGAGGGGGGAGAAGCCCTCAAAATTCTTTTTTTTCTTTTTTTTTTTAAATAAAGTATTCTTTTTAAAATTTTTAATACATTTTTATTGATTTTAGAGAGGGAGGGAGAGGGATAGAGAAATGATGAAAGAAAACCATGGATCAGCTGCCTCCTGTACGCCCCCTACTGGGGATCAAGTCCACAACCCAAGCATGTGCCCTTGACCAGAATCGAACCTGGGACCCTTCAGTCCGCAGGCTGACGCTCTATCCACTGAGCCAAACCGGCTAGGGCAGCCCTCAAAATTCTTAAAAGCATGCCTCATGCCACAGAACCATCTCCAAAGGAACAGAAATTGCTCAAACTACAGACCAGCTACTAGAGCTGTAATATGTCCATTCAAGTCCCCTCACAGCTAAAGTCTCCGCAGGAAGGCCGTGCGCTCCAGCCAGAGCTTTAAGTCGCAAGCCAAACGCCCTGGCTCTCTCCTCACCGGCCCTGCAGAGCCGATCTGCCTCCTGAGTCCCCATATGCTCACCGTCCACGGACCTCCCGGTCACCCAGCCAAACCCCTGGGCGCCATCCTCAGCCCTCCCCTCTCCCCTCGTCCAGCCCACAACCCCTCAGGTCCCTCCTGTCCAGGGCCCAGCTCCAGCCCCAGCGCGGGCCTCCTCACCTCCCTATCTTCTCCCACCTGGGCCTTTGCCCCAGCCTGGCCTCCGGGCCTCCAGCCTCCCACTCCACCTCACCCTCCACGTGTCCTGAGAGGGGCCTCACGGTACCCAGCGCTGGCCCTGCTCCGTGCCTGCTCAGCGCCCATGGCTCCCAGCGCCTCGACGCAGTCCCAGCCCCTCAGCTTCTCTGTGTCCCTGATGGCCTCCTCGGCCTGAGCACCGCACTCCCCTCCCACAATCCCCCCAAACATGCCCGGCTCTTCTTTGCACCGTGTCTCTGTACTGGCTGTCCCCTCTCCCTCTGTTACCCCACTTTCTTTCAAGTTAGAGGTAGAACTGGGTCCCTCCTCTGGCTTCCCACAGTGCTGGCCGCCTCCATCAGGGCTCAGGTCACACTAGCTTGTAACCAAATCGTGGGACTTTTTTTTTTTTTTAGTCCTCACTTGAGGATAATTTTCCATTGATTTTTTAGCAAGAGTGGAAGGGAGGGGGAGAGACAAAGAGAGAGAAACATCAGTGTGAGAGAGACACATTGATGGGTTGCCTCTCACATGCGCCCCGACTGGGGCCAGGGATCGAGCCTGCAACTGAGGTTCGTGCCCTTGACCGGAATCGAACCTACCGATGCTCTATCCACTGAGCCAAACTGGTAAATGGTGGGGTTTTCAAGGGAAGGAACTGGATCTGCTTATCTTGGGGAACCTCAGCATCAGCCAGCACAGGGCCTGGAACATGGGGAACCTCAGAGAACAGATGATGGAGACACGGAAAGAGGATACAAGAAGCAGACCCAGGGAGGTGGACCCGGCAACAGACACAGCAGGAGGGAAGAGATGAGAGAGCGAGACGGGGACAGAGGCCGGCTGCCTAGCCACCTGCAGCGAGTAGTGGAGAGCGGAGCAGGCCGGGTGCAGCGTGAGGTTCTGGAAGGGCTGGATTCTGGGATGGTTCCAGCCCTTCTCCTCGGTCCATTCCACCATCAGCATGTGGTCGGTGAAGGTCTTCCCGAACACCAGGGTCTCGTTGGGGTCAGGCTTCTTATGAGGCTTCTGTGTCATTTCCAGCTGCAGGTCCGCAGCCTGAGAAAAGAAAGGGGGCCTGGGTATCCTGGAATCGGCCACAACCTCCAAACTGAGGGGGGAAACTACAACTCCCATGAACCCCTGGGGCTAAGACCCAAACAGAAGAGGGTCCTGTGGCTCCAGAGGCTTCTGGGACGTGTAGTTTCAACTCTTTCCCACAGCCTGGTGGCAGGCAATCAGGCTGCTAGCCCATTGCTGCCCACCTTGACCTTTGAACCCTGGACCTTTCGGAGATTCCCCAAATCCCACCTTCAGCCCCCTCCTGCCTCAGACCCAGCAGTTCAGGCCCCAGCCCCTCCGCCTTGGGATCCTTCCTTTTACCTTGAAGCTGGAGGAGGCATATCTTCTGGGGCCACCCAGAAGCCAAGGGGCAGTGAGAAGTTTTCGGGCCCAAACCTGGGGGTGGGGAGAGAAGAAAGGTGGTGAGGCAGGACAGAGGGGGGGCAGTCCTTTGCTGCCTCCTTCGCTTGGGAGGCCCCCCTGACCCGTTCTTTCCAGGCCCGGGGCTCTCTAACGGGCCGTGTGGCCTGGCCAAGTCTTCCTCTGCCCTGACCAGCGGGTAGCAGGAGGGGCTCCTGAAGGAGGCCAAGTCCCTCCCTGCCCCTACGAGGGCCACCCCTAGAAAGAGCTGAATCAGCTCCCATTCCCTCCTCCATGCTGGGCAAAGTCAAACGCAGGCACCTCCCACCCCAGGGAACTTTGGCCCCGGCCCTGAGACCAGTGCAGACAGAAGACGACAAGGGAAAGTACACAGGTAAGCGAGGGCCTCGCCGGGGGACCCAAATCCCGATAAGAGTGGGGGACCTAAGGTCATGCTCCCCCAGAACCCAGGAGTCCAGGCCCCCAGCTCCCTCTTCCTTCAGATCCAGGGCCAGGTCCCCAGCCCCAGGCCCTCGACTCCCTCCTCCTTTGGACCCAGGAGTCCAGGTCCCCAGCTTCCTCCTCCCTCAGACCCAGGAGTCCCAGTCCAAATTCGTTCCGGGTATTAGACCCACCGAATTCAGATTATTTGAAGCCCCCAGCCCCACGCTTTGGACACCAGTGATTCCAGTTCCCTTCAGATCCCAGGGCCGAGGGGCAGCCATGCGGACCTGGAGGCCACCCCAGTCAGCCATGGACACTGTCCAGATGAACACGTCCCTGTGGTCCTGCCCGAGGCAGCAGGGAGCGCAGGTCTGGCTGTGCCCAGCAGGGTGGCCTCTGCCCGGTGTCCGTGGGCCTCACAGTGCCTCTTTGTCCAGCCCAGTGGGAAGGCGGCTGGGTGGTGAGGCTCGGGGAGACGACAGCCTCGCCTGCCCCTGCCCCGTGAGCTGGGTGAGCTGACGCCAAGCAGTGAGAAGGGATGTGAAACGGCAGCTGCGACTGGTCCGCAGGTGAGTCATGGGCAGAGGGTGCCGTGGGGCTTCCATGACGGACAGTCTGGGCCATGAGGTCTGGGGAGTAGCCTGGATAGCGCGGGGCACCGGCTTCTGGCAGGCTCGGGGTGTTGCTCCCACACATGGCCGCTAGGTGGCGATGTGTGGCCGGCATAAGCCTGTGTCCAGTTCCGTCCCCCACAGTATGGAGTCTGAACACACAGGGCAGAGGCAGCCCTCAGAGGGAGCAGAAATGGAAAAGAATAAAAGAGCGTAAGAGAGGGAAGCTCGAGAAGGAGAAAAAGAGCCCTGCCCGGTTTGGCTCAGTGGACAGAGCATCGGCCTGCGGACTGAAAGGTCCCAGGTTTGATTCCGGTCAAGGGCACAAGCCTGAGCTGCAGGCGCGATCCTCAGTAGGGGGCGTGCAGGAGGCAGCCAATCAATGGTTCTCTCTCATCATTGATGTTTCTATCTCTCTCTCCCTCTCCCTTCCTCTCTGAAATCAATAAAAATATTTTTTAAATAAAAAAGGAAAGAAAAGAAGGAGAAAAAGAGACAGAGGGGAACCAAAATGGAAAAAGAATAAGAGAGTAAGAGAAGGAAGAGTGTCGGCCGGTGTGGCTCAGGGGTTAAGCGGCAACCTATGCACCAGGAGGTCAGGGTTCGATTCCCGCTCAGGGCACATGCCCGGGGTTGCGGGCCCGATCCCCAGTAGGGGGCGTGCAGGAGGCAGCTGATCAATGGTTCTCACTAATGTTTCTATCTCCCGCCCCCTTCCTCTCTGAAATAATAAAACTATATTTTTCTTAAAAAGAGAGGGAGAAATAAAAAATAATAATAAAATAATTTAAAAATTAAGAAGAGAGAGGGAAGAGCCAGAGTGAGAAAAACAGACAGAGAAATAGAAAACACACACTTGAAAGAACAGAAAACAAGACCAAGAGATGCCAAAACAGATAGAGAGAGAGAGAGAGAGAGAGAGAGAGAGAGAGAGAGAGAGAGAGAGAGACAAGAGGGAGAGGAACTCAGGGAAAGTAGAGAGCCTGAGAAATCAGGAAAAATACTGAGTGGAATACAGAGAGGCCACGACAGAGAGAACGAGGAAAAAGGGAAATCCATGAAGCCCAGACTTCAGCAACGGAGCACGCAGTGAAAGGGAGGCCCGAGAGATGAGGAAGGGCTGCGTGTGAGGGACGGGATGATGCCACCACCTGGAGAGACACCATCTCCATGACGCTTAGAGACAGACATCTAGGAGAGAGCGATACACGGGGCAGAAAGACACACCCACCGGGCAGGGAGGGTGCTGGGCGCAGTGTCCAGAGTCCCTGCCACACTGGGAGAAGCTGCCTTCCCCCTCCCAGGACATTCTCTCGGGGCAGAGGTCTCACCTCTGCTCAGAGAAGGTGCCGCCCCACCCTCTGACACCCCAAGCCATAGGGATCGGGCCTAAAGGAGACTGTGGGGTGGTAGATGGGCATTTGGGACAACAAGTGTGAACGTATGGGGCTGAATTAAGGAATGAGGGAGGGCCCTAACCGGTGTGGCTCAGTGGATAGAGCATCGGCCTGAGGACTGAAGGGTCCCAGGTTCGATTCCGGTCAAGGGCATGTACCTTGGTTGCGGGCACATCCCCAGTAGGGGGTGTGCAGGAGGCAGCTGATCGATGTTTCTCTCTCATTGATGTTTCTAACTCTTGATCCCTCTCCCTTCTCTGTAAAAAAATCAATAAAATATATTTTAAAAAAAAGAAATGAGGAAGGTCAGGGGGGAGGGGCAGCGTGCACAGGGCAGGGCTCTGTAACATCAAGCAGCCTCCACCGTGACTCATTATGGCCCGGACTGCCCCCACCACATGGCCCAGGTGAGTCACCAGCAGAGCCCAGGGTGGTCTCTGACCTAGTCCAGCTCTGTCTTTCACACGCAGGCCTGCCCTCACGTCACAGCAGGGAGTCCCCACCATAGAGCCCAGGACTCTCCCATCCCGGACCAGAACGGGCCTGACAGCCCAAGACTCGCCACAGCCCAGGCCCAGACTGTCCCTGTCGGTCCCACCACGGTCCCCAGGGCGCCCCAGCCCTAGCCCAGGCCTGTCTCCACCCTCCACTGAGACTCCCAGGGAGGACACACCTGCCCTGCCAGCCATCCATCCAGCTGGGCTCAGAGACCGGGTCAGGTGCAACGTTAGCAGGAAACACTTCTCCAAGGTTATGCTGTAGCTGGCGGGAGGCAATGGCCCCCCCACCCCCCTCCTTCCTAGACTTGTTACTGTTTCCTTTCCCACTGAGCAACCTTGTTCTCCCCAATCACAGGCTTTGCGAAGCGCCGCCGGTTAGCATCTTAGCAAGAGCGGACTATCTCGGTGTTGCCTGGAGTAGCCCGGTCGCTCTGACAAGGCGCCGCTGCCTCGATTTCCAAGCCAGGTGGGGAGCCCAGATAAGGGGTTCCGGGGGGGCCCCAGGTGCCCACATCTCTCTTAACCTTTAGTTCCAACAAGACCAGACCTGAGGACGCATTCCGCGCCTTCATCCTACCCCCCTCCCCTACAGATGCCGGGAGCCCCTATCCCGCTACCCTCACCCGCTCGCTAGTCCCTTCTCAATCCCCACCCAGCCCCGCGCCTCTCCCGTGACTGTCCCCCGCTCCTTCCCAGACCCCGGTCCCGGTCTCCAGCCCGCCAATGGAGCCCCCCGATCGCCCCTAAAGCTCCGCATTCCTTTCCAATGGGGCCCCCTCCTCCTCCTCGCCTC
>NW_005370276.1:764278-764709 GCF_000412655.1 Myotis brandtii
TTGCATATAGTTTTTCTTTCCAGCGAGAACGTGTGTGTTCTTTGTAGCTTCTTAGGAGGTAAAAACGCACGCGGTCCACCGTGCCTCCCTGCAGCCCCCTTCACCGGTGGGGCCGGGAAGTTTCCACTCCCCCAACTTGTCCATGAGCCCCTCAGCCTGGGTCCCAGGGCAGGATTTCCTGGTTACGCCCCTTCCTGAGTCTCCCCAACTTCAGGGCCCAGAGGCGGAGGCAGCCCATGGCTCTTGCGTCACGGTGCCGCCCAAACCTCCCGGGTCAGAGCGCCCCAACTCCTGCATCCAGGTTAGCGCGGCCTCAGACTCCGGCCCTGAGCCTCGATGCCTCCGTGATTCTGCTCTGGGCATCCTCCCCTCCCCCCGCCCCCCCAATGCTGTGCCCCGGCCCTAACAGCCGGGGACCCCGGCAAATTCCG
>NW_005370276.1:764884-768238 GCF_000412655.1 Myotis brandtii
GCCGTGAGCCCCAGTTTCCTACCCGCCCGTTTTCTCTCCTCCCAAACCAGGAGTCTCAACCCCCAGCCTCCTCTCCCCGCAGATCTTCCTGCTCCGCGGGGCAGCGAGGTCCAAACCCCTTTCCCCTTAGGGCCTAGAACAAAGGGGAGGCCGTTGGCTCCCCTCCCGCATGATCTCCTAATTAGAACTTAATTTCCTGCCCCCTGCGGACCTCTTAACTGGGGCACCGGTGAAACCGCCCTGCAACTTCTCCCTGGAGCCCCGGGCGAGAGGCTCCTGCCGCAAGGTCTGCTGGGAGTTGCAGTCCCTGGGGTCCAGGCTGCTCCAGGGCTGGGGTAGGGGGGAGGTGAGGGGACGGTGTGGCAGGACTCAAAAAGGGCGGAAAATAAATGCAACGATGCCCCCCCCCTCCTTCTGGCTGCCCGTTGCTTTTGTGGGGACCTGTGGGGTGTGGATTGGCACGTGGGTGGAGTTGGGGGTGGCACCCCAGAGGCAGCGCGCAGCAACCTGAACGTGGGAGACGGAGTTCGGAGAGGGAGAGTCCTCGGCAGGGAAGCCCACGCGCAAATGTGGCAGATCAGGAAGGGATGGCAGGGGCCTCCACGGGGGAGCCCCGCCTGGCCTGGCACCCGCACCCCAGCGCTGCACCCCGGATCACCAGATCCGGTGCAGAAGCTGCCTTCAGCCCCCGCCTCCGCCGCCAGGGGCTGGGGAGAGAGGAGGGTGGAAAGGAGGTCATGAGGAGCCCTCACCTGGCGCCCACGCACCACACCACCTGGCCCTGGCGCCCACGCCCACCTGGGCCATTGCGCCGGGTCAGGTGTTGGGGCTGCCAGCGCCTCCCACAGTGGGGTCCAGATGTTTCCTGGGGAGACACTGGGGAAGGGAGGAGAGAAGCAGGTGGGTCTGCCGCAGACACTGCTTGTCGGGCTCACTGCATCTTCCCAGCGCCCCCCCCCTCCCCAGGCTCTCAGTCCACGGGAGCTCACCAGTTGACTCCCACCCAGGGCAAGGCCTTGATCAAAGCTATTAGTGCCCCGGGCAGAAGGCAGGGCCCAGGAAAGCTCTGTCCAGGGAATATGAGGCTCCGCCCAACCATGGGGTCCAGCAGGGCCATCCGCATGGGGCGGTCCCGCCCTCCCTGCAGGCTACGCACCGGGCTCTGTTTCTTGGGAGACGCCTAGTGCCTAGCAACACGTCACAGGTTTTTCTTCGTGTGTGTTTTGAAGATATTTTAATTGATTTTTAGAGAAAGAGGGAGGGAGAGGGAGAGAGAGAGAGAAACATCAATATGAGAGTGAAACATCTGTCGGCTGCCTCCCGCACACAACCTACCGGGGATCTAGCCAGAAACCCAGGCATTTGTCCTGACCGGGAATCGAACCGGCAACCTTTCGGTGGACAGGATGGTGCCACACCGGCCAGGGGGTCAGGGCGCATCACAGGTTTTTATGCCTCAGGTCTGAGCCCCTAGGGAGGGAAGGAAACAGCAGGGTACCCTGATGGCCTACCGTGGTGGCCACATAGAGAACTGCCTGGGACTAGCCAATTGCCCCCACCAGGCTGGAGATGTTGATGATACACCCCTTCTTCTACAGGTCGGGGGAGGGTAAGCCTCCCCAGGCCCCGGGTCTCCCCCAGCCCCCCTGGAAACACACCCCGGTGTCTGGGACAATGGCCGTCTCCCTGGCATGCTCACTAGGTGACCTGGGTGCCTCAGAGGGACAGCATCCGACCTCCAGCACATCTTACGTCCCTTCCCCCGTCTCTCCCCCACCTCGCTGGGTCCCTGTATCCCTCTCGCTGGGCCTTTGTTTGTTATTCAAACTCCTGTCCATATCAAGACAGAAACATGCAACACAGCTGCATTGTTTGCAAAAATGGGAGGAAGCTCTGTTATCCGTGGAGGGAAGGACAGTGTCTGAGTTTCAGGGAGAGCTCCGTGGTCAGAATGTGACGGGGAGGCCTTCGTGAAATGTACCTCTATCCCGCCAACTTCTCCCCTAAAACTCCCTGGCTACCTGGAGGTCCCTAAACTAACCCTCTCCCCGCTCTCTCTCTCCCTCGCCCTCCCCCTCTCCCTGCCTTCCTCTCTGTCTCCGTTCTTTCACCAGCCATGACCTTGAAGAAACTCAACTTCTGCCCCTCCCCTTGTTTGCTTTGGGCAGCTGACCTGGCCAGGCAAGCCTGTCCCTGCCACTGTCGATTCGCATGCACAAGCAGCCCCCGCAGGGGTTCACAGGGTGGGCCCCCCCACCCCCCCGCACTGGCTCCCTCGCCCGGTCACCCACCAGCCCTGTCAGACCTCCTTTACTCTCTCACAAACAGCCCACACCGCGTTCCCAGTGCTGTGTCCTGAGTGTGCCAACCTCAGGGCCTTTGCACGGCTGTTCCCTCGGCCGAGAACGCTTCTCCTCAGATAGCCACGCGACTCACTCCCAGGTGAACAGCCACCCTGGTGTGGCCGGGACCAAAGGGTTTCGGGGGACATGGGGCCTTCAGCCCACAAAGTGGGACCGTCCTGGGCAAACCTACTCCCGCAGCAACTTCACATCCTGTTCACATGTCACCTTCTCACTGGGGCCTTCCTTCCCTGGCCTGCCCATCCCCTCGGTCCCCATCCGTTCCTGGTTCCTTCCATCTGTGGCACTCATGCCCTTCTGACGTGCCATCTGTATTTTACTTATGTATTTGTTTATTCTCTGTCTCCCACCAGAATACAAAGATCCACAAGGGGACCGCTGAGATTCTTATTTTGCTACATCCCCAGTTCTAAGGTGCCTGGCATATAGTAGGTGCTCAGTAAATACCCTTTGGATAAAGGAATGAATTTATTGAGGATCTATTCCAGTGATGGCGAACCTTTTGAGCTCGGCGTGTCAGCATTTTGAAAAACCCTAACTTAACTCTGGTGCCGTGTCACATATAGAAATTTTTTGATCTTTGCAACCATAGTAAAACAAAGACTTAGATTTTTGATATTTATTTTATATATTTAAATGCCATTTAACAAAGAAAAATCAACCAAAAAAATGAGTTCGCGTGTCACCTCTGACACGCGTGTCATGGGTTCGCGCCATCACTGATCTATTCTGTGCCTGAGCCCGGTTTCAGCAGTTTATGCAGATTAGCTCATTTAGGAACCGAAGGGTGAGTGACATACACAGAGGGTCACGTGACACCTGACCGGCCAAGCAGCCCGAGACCAAAACCATAACCGAGTAAGAATTTCTGACAACTCTAGGATAAGAACCTTGGGGTACAGCGTGCAGATGTGGGCCTTGGGGGTGGGTGGAATTCTAATCCTCCAGCCTCTCCCCCAGGAACCCGCCCCCCCCCCATTCATCTTCTCCT
>NW_005370276.1:769056-775320 GCF_000412655.1 Myotis brandtii
TATCCCTCTCCCTTCCTCTCTGTAAAAAAATCAATAAAATATATTTAAAATAAAAAATAAAAAAATAAATCTCCCTCAGAGCCCCCACCCTTTGGCCTCTCCATCCCAGTGTCTCAAGTGCAGGAATCACCCCACTGTCTCCGAAAACCTGCCTCTCTTCCTGGTTCCCAGCCTCGGACATGGGGCCCACGCCCACCCCGCTTCCCAAGCCACAGACGGAGCCCTGGGATCTCCCCGAGCCTCCCTCTCCCTCATTCCTCCTCTGAGCCATCACTTTCTTGCTCAGATCCCTTCCATGGCTCCCTAGTGCTCTTGAGATAAAGACCAGGCACCTGGCATGGCCCTCAAGGCCCCATGTGACCTGCCCCCTCAACCATTTCCTGGGCCACCCCTACCCCCCTCCACTCAGCCCCTCAGCGGCACCAAACCCTCTCTCGCTGCCAGGCCTTTGCACCGGCTGTTCCCTCTGCCAGGAACACTCGCACCCGCACCTCCATGCTGCTCCATCCAGGACCCTCCGCACTCTTATTGGTCTGACTCTCCCTCCCCTTCCCGCCCTTCGGACACCGGATCTGGAGCAGCGTCCCCTTCACCACCCCTCTAGCTAATGCTGCTCGTCATTTGCTTCCTCCAGGAAGCCCACCCTGATCTCCTGAACGAGCCAGGCGCCCTGTCACACACCTCCCAGAACCACACCCGTCTGGCACAAAACACCCCCCCCCCCTCCAAAAGCTCACGTCTGCATTGATTGAATAACGCCTGGCTGCCCCGCGGCTATGAACACCACAGGGGCAAAGACCATGCGGTGAATCCCCGGCACCTAGAATACTGCCTGACACCCACCCAGGTCTATATAGCTATATATATAAAAGCCTAAGTGACCGGCTGACCAACCGGTAGCTATGATGCATAATGACCACCAGGGGGCAGACGCTCAACGCACAGGCATGGAAACATGCAAAGGACTGATGAATCTCAGAGGAAAGGGAGGAGGGGGAGGACAGGAAGAGATTAACCAAAGATCTTATATGCATAATAGAGGCCTGGTGCACAGATTCGTGCCCCGGTGGGGTCCCTCGGCCTGGCCTGTGGGGATCTGGCCGAAACCGGCTCTCCGACATCCCTCAGGGGGTCCCGGATTGCAAAAGGGTGCAAGCCAGGCTGAGGGACCCCAGCGGTGCACGAATCCATGCACCGGGCCTCTAGTTGATAAATAAATAGATGAATGAATGGATAGTTCTCTGAGAACCAACCCAGCTCTGAGAGTCTACCATGACACTCCTTTCCTCAAACACCTTCTGCGGATCCTTGCTGCCTACAAGATCTCGTTTCCTTGGGCGTAGAGAGACCCCTAATTCCTCCACCGTGTTCACTAGCCTAGGGAATCCCAAACTCTGCCTGTGTCAGAATCCACCAGGGAGGCCAATGATGCAGATTTAGGAGGTCTGGGCTCGGGCCCAAGAGTCAGCATTTCAAGAGCTCCCAAGGGATGTTGTTGGTGATGGTGGTGGTGATAACGATGTTGATGGTGATGAAGATTATGATGGCCCTGGCCGGTTTGGCTCAGTGGATAGAGCGTTGGCCTGCGGACTGAGGGTCCCAGGTTCGATTCTGGTCAGGGGCACATGTCCAGGTTGCGGGCTCGATCCCCAGTGGGGGGGGGCGTGCGGGCAGCCGATCAGTGATTCTCTCTCATTCATTGATGTTTCTAACTCCCTCTCTCTTCCTCTCTGAAATAATAAAAAAAAAAAAGATAATGATGGTGATGATGGCCATGATGATGGTGAAGATGATGATGACAGTGATGGGAGTGATGATGATGATGGTTATATCAATCGTGATGATGGTGAAGATGATGATAATAGGGATGGTGGTGGTGAGGGTGGTGATGATAATGGTGATAGTGATAATGATGGTGATGATAGCCATGATGATAATAGTGATGGGAGTGATGATGATGATGGTTATCTTGATGGTGATGATGGTGAAGATGATGATGATGGTTCTATCAATCGTGATGATGGTGAAGATGATGATAATAAGGATGGTGGTGGTGATGATGGTGATAATGGTGATAGTGATAATGATGGTGATGATGGCCATGATGATAATAGTGATGGGAGTGATGATGATGATGGTTATCTTGATGGTGATGATGGTGAAGGTGATGATGATGGTTATATCGATGGTGATGATGGTGAAGATGATGATGATGGTTATATCGATGATGATGATGATGGTGAAGATGATGATGACGGTTATATCGATGGTGATGATGGTGAAGTGAAGATGATGATAATAGGGATGGTGGTGATGATGGTGATGATAATGGTGATAGTGATAATGATGGTGATGATAGCCATGATGATAATAGTGATGGAAGTGATGATGATGGTTATATCGATGGTGATGATGGTGATAATGGTGATAGTGATAATGATGGTGATGATGGCCATGATGATAATAGTGATGGGAGTGATGATGATGATGGTTATATCGATGGTGATGATGGTGAAGGTGATGATAATAGGGATGGTGGTGGTGAGGGTGGTGATAATGGCAGGAACTTGCTCATTTTGACATATTTCCTTGCAACAGGCACAGTTTTTTGTTTTATTTTTTTGTTAATAATTTTAAATGTTTTGTTTATTCATTTTTTATTTTTGTTGTTGTTGTGAATCCTCACCTGAGGATATTTTTCCATTGGTTTTTAGGGAGAGCGGAAGAGAGAGGGAAAGACAGAAACATCCTCACACATCGATGGGTTGCCTCCTGAACGCGCCCTGTCAGGGCTGGGGCTGGGGCGGAGCCTGCAACCAAGGTGCGTGCCCTTGACCGGAATCGGACCCGGGACTCTGTGGTCCGCAGGCCGATGCTCTACCCACTGAGCCAACCGGCTAGGGCCAGGCACAGATTCAGGTGCTGGGATGGAGGCGTGAACAAGAGACAGGAGTCTTGCCCTCCAGGAAACCAAATGTAATGCGTGGACCGCGTCCGGAGCATGGCGTGAGCAAACCAACTGTAATAAGACATTTGGGGCCCTGACCGGTTTGGCTCAGCGGATAGAGCGTCGGCCTGCAGACTCAAAGGTCCCAGGTTCGATTTCGGTCGAGGGCATGTACCTCGGTTGCGGGCACATCCCCAGTAGGAGATGTGCAGGAGGCAGCTGATCGATGTTTCTCTCTCATCGATGTTTCTAACTCTCTATCTCTCTCCCTTCCTCTCTGTAAAAAATCAATAAAATATATTTTTTAAAAAAAAAGACATTTGGGGACAATGGGGTGAATTCAGATCGGGCTTGGGTATTCAGTAGTAAGAAATTACCGTTAAATTTCGTAGAAGGCCTAATGGCAGTTTTTATGTTTAAAAAAAAAGTCTTAATTTTCATTTTAAACATAAAGTTGAAAGTATTTTTAAATTAAAACCATTGGCTCTCCCTCACCTCTTGGGTGGGGATCACTGTGAGGGGCACATTTCTCTCTGACTCCCAGAGTTCCTTGGGACTAGCGCCCACGTGCCCCGGTGGTAATTTGCTCAGTGATGCCCTCCACCAGCTGCCTTGCCTGTCCACCCCCACCCCAACCCCCAGGGCAGCACTTCCGGGGGTCGCCTCCCACACGCCCTGCACTCCAGCCTCACCTGGGGTCTGCTTCCGGGGGATCCCCAACTAAATCCAGTGTGGCCAAGGACCTGTGATGACAAGAACTCGCATAATCTGCCCAGCCAGCGGGACTCAGTGGTTGAGCATCGACCTATGAACCAGGAGGTCGCGGTTCCATCCCCAGTCGGGGCACATGTGTGGGTTGTGGGCTCGATCCCCAGTGGGGGACGTGCAGGAGGCAGCTGATCAATGATTCTCTTGCGTCATTGATATTTCTATCTCTCTCTCCCTCTCCCTTCCCCTCTGACATCAATAAAAACGTATATTTAAAAAAAGAATTCTAAGAATCTGAATAGGAAGGTCTCCAGGTTAGCTGAGACCCTGGGGTCAACATGAAGCTCATGGATTGTTCTTGTGTTTAGGAAATGCACTCCAAGTACTAAGGGATGAATGGACATCAGACCTGCAACTTACTCTCCAATAGAGAGACGGAAAAGTCAAGCCAATGTGGTAAAATATACACAATGGAGAGTCTGGGTATATGGGAGTTCTCTGTACTATTCTGGCAATATATTATAACCTTTAAATTATTTCAAAATAAAAATAAGCTTTGTAATCCACTGGTAGTATTTATGAAATTCTTACTGATGAAATTACATGATGCGTGGGTAGGAGATTAGAAGAGGCAATGGATGGGACAAATTTAACTTAGTGCTTATAATTGCTAAGCTGGAGATGGAGGTAGGGGGTTGGTTCTCTTGTTCTTAGAAGACACTCCGGTGTTTCTGCCCCAGGGCCTTTGCACATGCTTTTCCTAGTGAGTGAAACACTCCGTGCCCTATTTCTCCACTTCCCTTCCTCCCACTCAAGGTCCAGCTCAAATCTCACCTTTTCCCTTTTACTTCTCCCAGGTTTCATTTGCCCAATATGTACCTCAGAGACCTCAAACTGAGGCCCTAGCCAGTTTCCTCAGTGGTTAGAGCAGTAGTTCTCAATCTTCCTAGTGCCACGACCCTTTAATACAGTTCCTCATGTTGTGGTGACCCCCAATTTCATTGTTACAAATTGAACATAATTAAAGCATAGTGATTCATCACAAAAACAATACGTAATTATATATGTGTTTTCCGATGGTCTTAGGCGACCCCTGTGAAAGGGTCGTTCGACCCCCAAAGGGGTCGCAGCCCACAGGTTGAGAACCGCTGGGTTAGAGCGTCAGCCCACGAACTAAAGGATCTCAGGTTCGATTCCAGTTAAGGGCACGTACCTTGACTGCGGGCTTGATCCCCAGCCCTGGTCAGGGCACATGTGGGAGGCAACCAATCGATGTGTCTCTCTCACATCGATGTCTCTCTCCCTCTGTCTCTCCCCTTCCCTTCGACTCTCTCCAAAAAAAAAAAAAAATCAATGGAAAAAATACCCTCTGTTGAAAATTAACAAAAAAACAAAACCAAACAACTGAGGGAGGTAAATTAGCCACAAGAAACAGAGTGGGACAAGGTTCATGATACACAGTAATAACATTAATTCTCAGAACAGCCCTGTGAATTAGGTGCCATGATTAGCCCTATTTTACAGATAATAAAGTTGAGGCCCAGAGAGATTCACTTGCCCACTGTTGCCAGTAGGAAATGGCAGAGAACGCAGGCGGGGCCGGGGGAGGCCAGATCTAGACCCTTTACTCCCACCCACTCACAGGTAACAGTCAGGCAGCCAATCAGGGGAGGCAGGGACTGGGTTACCAGAGCCAGGCCACACTTGGCAGAATGTCAACTGCCCCATGGGCCCAGTGTATCAACTTTTCATGAGAAACCAGAAGTCCTGTTGTTATGTAAACTCACGCTCTATGGAAAAAATACCCTCTGTTGAAGATTAACAAAACCAAACAACTGAGGGAGGTAGATTAGCCACAAGAAACAGAATGGGACAAGGTTGGTGATAAACAGTAATAACTTGCACACAGCAAGCTCTGAGCCAGGCATGTTTTACGGGCTCAGTGGGTGTTTCACTGAATCTCATTCAATTCTCAGAACAGCCCTGTGAATTAGGTGCCATGATTAGCCCTATTTTACAGATAATAAAGTTGAGGCCCAGAGAGATGAACTTGCCCACTGTTGCCAGTAGGAAATGGCAGAGAACGCAGGCGGGGCCGGGGGAGGCCAGATCTAGACCCTTTACTCCCACCCACTCACAGGTAACAGTCAGGCAGCCAATCAGGGGAGGCAGGGACTGGGTTACCAGAGCCAGGCCACACTTGGCAGAATGTCACCTGCCCCATGGGCCCAGTGTATCAACTTTTCATGAGAAACCAGAAGTCCTGTTGTTATGTAAACTCACGCTCTTTTTAAATATTGGCAACTAGTGAGAGAAAAATACATACATACACTGTGTGTGTGTGTGTGTGTGTGTGTGTGTGTGTGTGTGTGTGTGTGTGTGTGTATAGTCCCAAAATTCACGCAAGAAGTAATTTTGATAGAATATACAGGTTTATGATTAAAAATTGTAAATTTTTTATTGATTCATAAAGTATACAGTATAGGGTTATGTATGGAATAGCACATCATCGGGTAAATGGCCTCCACGGCTTTGCTGGCACATACGCAAAGCCGTGGTCTTCATTGGTCTTCATTGTCCCGGCTCCTGGGCCATAATTGGTACTTGGT
>NW_005370276.1:775381-776070 GCF_000412655.1 Myotis brandtii
TTTTGGGACTATATATATATATATATATATATATGTATCTCCACACACACAAATAAAAGCCTTCACAGGCTGTGGTATATGTGTGTCTTATTGTGGGAGATGCCAGCCTTAGAAGGTGACAGAAACTGGGGACAGGAGCCAGGGTTCACCGGGCGGGGCGGGCAGGGGATGGCCCAGTGGGGACGTTCCACCTGGATCTCAGGTCAAACCTGGAAGACAGCGCCCCGTTTCCCCGCCTCTGACCCCTGGCCCCCTCCGGGAGCCTCTCCCCGCTCTGCCTACACTCGCTTTTCTGGGCTCCTCCAGCCTCCAGCGGTGAGCTCCAGACCTGGACCCTCCGCCCAGACCCACGATTCCCAGTCCACACGTCCCCCACCCATCTGTCCCCCCACACACACGGTCCTGGTAAACAAACAACAACCATTTCTTTCTTTCTTGAGTTCACACCCACATCTAGTCTATGAGGAAATCCATTTCTGCCTTCAAAATGGACCCAGAATCAGGCCACTTCTCACCAAATCCACTGACCACCAGCCTGGTCAGATCCAACATCACCTCCCGCCTGGACCATGCCTGGATCATCCCCCGAGGCCCCTGCTTCAGTCTTTTTAAATTTTTTTTAACATATTTTATTGATTTTTTACAGAGAGGAAGGGAGAGGGATAGAGAGTTAGAAACATCGATGAGAG
>NW_005370276.1:777157-778340 GCF_000412655.1 Myotis brandtii
TAAAATAACCCCTCATCTGGTAAAGACCATACTGAATTATTTACAGGTAGAAATACGATATCTGGGATTTACTCTAAAATAATCCAGAAAAAGAAAATTAAGGGGTCTCCAAGAAAGCAAGAACGGCAGGGTGCTGGTCATTGTCGGCATCGGTGACGGCCGGGTGGGGCTCAGCATACAACTCCTGCTTTTGTGTGCACTTGCGAAATGCCATCATAAAAAAAATAAACAAAACGCCCCATAAAAATAAAATAGTGTTTGCACGTACCCCTCACTCATTATCCCCCTCCCTTCCTTCGCTTCGTATCTCCTTGCCTGCTGTCTGTCCCCCGCGGCTAGAATGTCTGGGCAGGAATGTCCTAGCACATGGCTGGTGCTAAATGAACGCTTGTTGAATGAATGAATGAATGAATGAATGAATGGGAAAGTGCTCTGATGGAAATAGACACGCTGTTATCACAGAGCATGAGTATGGAGGTGTACGTGCCACACGAGCAAGGGTGGCCGGGAAAGGCCTTTCGGAGGAGGTGACCTTCGAGCAGAGCTGATAAGCGGGGGGCAGTGTGGGAAGGTTGAGAGGAAGGGCGCACGGGAGAGGGGCACGCTCTTGGCTCCTCATAACTACTGACTGGGTGGCAGCGCTGCAGCTGCCTGTCACTGCCTCCCTGTCTCAACCCTCCCCCATGTCCTTAACATCCCCCTCTGCCGGGGTTCATGTCCCGGCATCAAGAAGCGTTCAGGAATCTGGAGAAGGCTGTGCGTAGATGACATAGGAATCCAGAGACTAATAAAGAGTCCGGAGACGAGATATAATTTTGGAAGGCATTGGGGGACAGAGGACCTTCAGCTAAAGGAACTGAAGACTCCCTCCTTGTCTAGGACCCTTGCTTTAATTAACACCATTTGTCCTAAGGCAAGGCGGAGATAATACACTTCAAAGGGTAAGGTTCCAAAGGGCACAGAGGCATTGTCAGTTTGGGGGAATTAGCCTACGGCTGTTCAGGTGTTTGGCCAACAGGAGGCGATAACATGGAGATGAAGATGCCCTTTAGCTGCCTGGCAGCCACAATCCGATTCCTATTCAGGTTTGGGAAAATGCCTTCACCCATTCCCAACAGGTGACCCCATGTGTGACTCAACCCTGTTGAGTCCCCAAGTCTCATCAACCTTTTGATGAAACTCT
>NW_005370276.1:778521-782873 GCF_000412655.1 Myotis brandtii
TCTGCAGCACCCCTCCCCCCGCCCCCGCCCCCACCAGTGCACCACTTTGAAAGGTTCGTATGGGTTATGTACCCACCCAGGCAGCATTTGCTGGACGTCGGCATTTGCGCTAATTATTTCCTACCAAGATGGAGGCCCTGGGGAATAAGATTTAACAGAAAACATTCCGCTCCCAGTGGGTTTGGCAGTCTCGTTGTCAGGAGGCCCCCTGGCACCTTGGTAAAGGCTATGTCCCCAGCAGGTTCAGCTCCAGCAGCGGCCAGAAGCCCTGGGCGGAGGTCTCCTCAGGCCACTGCGGAGGGGGGTCTAAGGGCGGGCTTTGGGGAGAGAGGAGAGGATGAGGGAGGCAGGTGGACAGGAGAGGAGGAGGGAAGTCGGGGCGGGGGAGGAGAGTGGGGGGCCCAGGTGCGGCGGGCAGACAAGAGGGTCAGTGATGGTGAGAAGAAGGGAGGCTGCACAGCAATGAATAAATAAAGCCTTGTCCGGGGCCAGGAGGCCTGGGTTCGAATCTCAGCCCTGCCATTTCCTGGCTGCGTGGTTTGGGGCAAGTCACTTTGCCTCTCTGTGCCTCGGTTTCCGCATCTGCAGAATGAAAATGACCCCTCTTGAGCTTTGAAATGTCAAAGTCAATATCTGTGCCTGACACTTAATAGCATAGTGTGCCTCCTGCACGCCCCCTTCTGGGGATCAGACCATGGTTCAGTGGTTTGTGAAATATGATTGACCCTTGAACAACGCAGGATTTAACTGTGCAGGTCCACTTATACACAGCACTTTTCAATAAACATACAGTCGCCCCTCTGTATCTGGGTTTCGTATCTGTGGATTCGGCCAACCGCAGATCGAAAACAGTAACATCTTCTTTTATTTTTTTAATATATTTTTATTGATTTCAGAGAGGAAGGGAGATGGAGAGAGAGACAGAAACATCAATGATGAGAGAGAATCATTGATTGGCCGCCTCCTGCATGCCCCCTACTGGGGACCGAGCCCGAAACCCGGGCATGTGCCCGTGACTGGAATCAAACCTGGGACCCTTCAGTCCGCAGGCCGACGCTCCATCCACTGAGCCAAACCGGCCAGGGCAATAACATCTTCTTTTTAATTTTTTAAATTACAATTTACATTCAATATTACTCTGCATTCGTTTTGGGCGTACAGCATAGGACAATAGCATTTTTGACCCACAGCTGAGAATCCACGGATGCAGAGGGCTGGGTGTCTGCATCGTTCCACCCCTTTTTATGTGAGGAACCTGAGTGGCCAAGGACTTTGGTTTTCGAATGGATCCTGGAACCAAAGCCCCACAGATACCAAGGGACTGAAATAAAGTTTGAGGGGAGTCAAAAGGTACATGGGATTTTCCACTGCGTGGGGGTCAGCACCTCTAAGCCCCGCATTGTTCAGTGTTCAACAATAAGTGAAGGGCTTGCCAGTGTGGCTCAGAGGTTGAGGGTCGGCCTATGAACCAGGAAGTCATGTTTGGGATGCCTGGGTTTCAGGCTTGATCCCCAGGTGGGGGCGTACAGGAGGCAGCCGATCAATGATTCTCTCTCGTCATTGATGTTTCTACCTCTCCCTTCCTCTCCCTTCCTCTCTGAAATCAGTAAAAGCATATTAAAAAACAATAAATAGCCCTGACCGGTTTGGCCCCGTGGATAGAGCATCGGCATGCGGACTCAGGGGGCCAAGGGTCGATTCCGGTCAAGGGCATGTACCTTGGTTGTGGGCACATCCCCAGTAGGGGGTGTGCAGGAGGCAGCTCATCGATGTTTCTCTCTCATCGATGTTTCTAACTCTCTATCCCTCTCCCTTCCTCTCTGTAAAAAATCAATAAAATATATATTTTTAAAAAACAACAATAAATAGAAGGAACTGGGAGGGGAGTAGTTAGAGGGAAAGAAAAAAAACATTCATAAGAAAAGGAGCTGGAAAGACAGGCGAGTAAAGCCTCCCTCACCAGGGGATGAGCTGCTACACACAGTCAGTTCCCATCACTCGAGCCAGGTATGGTCTGGGAATCACCGTGAACATTGAATTAGTGAGTACTGACCCTCTGCTCCTGGGGGAAGTGTGTATCTATGTATATAAAAGGCTAAGTGTCTGTCCTACCAACCAGTAGCTATGATGTGCACTGACCACCAGGGGGCAGACGCTCAACACAGAAGCTGCCATGACGCGCACTGGCCATTTAAAAATAAACGGCCCTGCGGACCTGGTGCCGACAAACCAACACTCGGCTTCCCCCAAGTGGGACACAGGCCTCACCACCACCCTGGAGCGACAGCCCACAAAATCTCAGCCAATGTTGCCAAGACGCCATGGTGTAAAATGCAGCCCACAGTTCAGCCCAGCCTGGAAATGGTCTCTTCGGGCACTGGGTAATGACCTCACATAGCAATGCCTGGCTTCCTCTCCCTAGCAACGACTAGCCTCTCATTTTTTTCAGCCCAGGAACACCACTTGCTTTATAGCCAGGTGTAGACATTTCACACTTTAACCAAATGTCTGTGAAGTTTTTTCCCATGCCTCATCTCATTTGATCGTCACAGAAGTCCTGGATTAGGTAGATAGGAGATTCAGTGGAATCCTATTTTCTTTTCATTAGCGGAGTAGGTAGATAGGAGACTGGGTGGGATCCTATTTTCTTTTTATTAGCCGGAAAACAGAGATTTAGAAAGCTTAGAAACTTGACCCAACTGAAAAGAAGTAAGAAATGGTGAACCTTGAAAATGACTTCAGGTTTTCTCACTGCACAGAATATAGTCCAACACTGCTGCAGTTAAATATTTCACCCTTTGTTCTCCCTGATTGATCTACAATAATAATCTGCTTCATGTTGATATTTACTGCTGTGTTGCTGACAATTACCTAAAGAGAAGTTGGGGTGCTAAACTTTGAAAAAGCTTAGCTAAGTCAAAAAGCAGGTCAAATGAAGCAAGTTTATTCTATACATATAAAAGGCTAAGTTGACTCCCACATGTGCGATACATATAAAGCTCTCATTGGCGCCAATCGCCTGTGTGTGTTTTGATCTGTCATTGTCAATCGTGAATTTGGTTGACACTTTTATTATAGAGAAAGGGCGATAGCGATATTAAAATATTTCTTCTAATTAATTTCCTTTCAATGTGCACAAATCCGTGCACCAGGACACTAATATATAATAATATGAACCTGCTATGGATTGAATGTTTGTTCCCTCAAAAAATTCATGTGTTGCCCTGGCCGATGGCTCGGTTGGCTGGAGTATCATTTCATACACCGAAGGGTTACGGGTTTGATTGCCAATCAGGGCACATACCTAGATGCGGGCTCGATCCCCAGTCAGAGTGCATTCGGGAGGCAACCAATCGATGTCTTTCTCTCACACCAATGTTTCTCTCTCTCTCTCTCTCTCTCTCTCTTTCTCTCTCTCTAAAAATCAATAAAAACATATTCTCAGGTGATGATTTAAAGAAGATGTATATGTTGAAATTCTAACCTTTAAATTGATGGTGTTTGGAGGTGAGAGCTTTGGAAGGTGATTCAGCCATGAGGGTGGGGCCTTCATGAATGGGATTAGTGCCCTAGAAAAGAACCCCATCCCCCCTGAGGCTCCCTCAGCCCGCCCACCTGTGAGGACACAGCCAGAAGCCGGCCCGCACCACACACAGAATCTTGGTCCTGGACTTGCCAGCTTCCAGAACTCTGAGAGACACATGCTTGCTCTGTGAGTCACCCAGCCTGTGGTATTTCTGTTACGGCAGCCGGAACAGGCTAAGACGGTGCCTGTATGTGCGCGTATATGTATATGTACACATATATAGATACATGGATATCTAACATAGATTGTCATCTTAAAGCCTAGAACCAACTCATACTAATTAACTCTATTTTGTTGATTTTGCAAATAAATACATTGCCTGAGGCTGCCCCCCACCCCCCACAGGCGCCAGCCCTGAGATTCAAACCCGTTCCACCGGCCCAGAGCCTGAGCCCTTGGCTGCGCCACCCCCTCCTGTCTGTCCTCCGGGCATCGCTCTGCCTGACACCTGAAATCAGGGCAAAGTGTCCTCTTGCTCAACCTCAGCTGGGAACAGCACTACCGACAACTCAAAGTCTTGCCGCCCTGCGCATGTCCGCGGAACCTGGAACCGCACAATGAGCGCTGATTCTGGGGTTACAAGGACTTTTTGGGCCCTATTGGTTTGGCTCAGTGCATAGAGCATCGGCCTGCACACTGAGGGGTCCCGGGTTCGATTCCATCAAAGGCACATGCCTGGGAGGGCGTGCAGGAGGCAGCCGACCAGTGGTTCTCTCTCATTATTGATGTTTCTCTCTCCCCCTTCCTCTGTCTCTAAAATAAGTAA
>NW_005370276.1:784727-785115 GCF_000412655.1 Myotis brandtii
GCCCCCCCCCCCCAACCCCCCCCAACAAGGACCCCCCCCCCGTGGGCATCCCGCGTCGTTCAGTCTGTCTCTCCCTCGGTCACATCGGAGCCCCTCCCTCCTCCAGAGTCCGGTGGGCCCGGGGGGAGGGGGGGGTGCGTTGCCAGGAAGTCCCGATGCCTGGAAGTTCGGCCGCAGACTCCTCGGCCCCCCTCCTCCTGCAGCCCGAACAAGTCCGAGGTCCCCGCCCTTTCCTCCCCGGGGACCCCGGATTCCAGCCTCCAGCTCCGCCCTTCAGAGTCCCAGCCCCAGACAGCCAGACAGAACGCTATTAACTAACAATGCAGAGTTTTAATCCCGATTTGGACAAGTGCTGGGAAAACCCATAGAGACCCCTCCCTTGCGGGCC
>NW_005370276.1:791662-794808 GCF_000412655.1 Myotis brandtii
CACAGCCTCTCACACAGCCTCTCACACAGCCTCTCACACAGCCTCGGGCAAACAGAGAGCAGGGAAGTGTCAACACGGAAGCACATTCTCCACACACTTCTCTTTTTATTCCCAGAAGCCCTCAAGGGCCCCATCCCCTTGATGTCTCAGTGGCCAGAGGAACTGTCACATGCACACCCACGCTCATCCCTGGTCCCGGAGACTGCACGCCTCTGATGGCCACGGAAACACTGCGATTCATTTGCTGGGGCCCATTGTCTCTCAAACAGAAATCTCAGAGCTGGTGGCCAAAAAAGGATGAATTGCTGTTCAGAAGCTACCGACAAGAGATGTCTCCCGCCAGGACTTCTAAAAGCCTTCATATGTGGATGTGCACTGTTTATCTCAAGAGGCAGAGTTGCCCTGGCCGGTTTGGCTCAGTGGATAGAGCATCGGCCTGTGGACCAAAGGGTCCTGGATTCGATTCTGGCCAAGGGCAAGTACCTTGGTTGCAGGTTCCTCCCTGGCCCAGCCCTGGTCAGGGCTCCTGAAAGAGGCAACTAATCGATGTGTTTCTCTCACACCGATGATTCTCTCTCTCTCTCTCTCTCTCTCTCTCTCTCTCTCTTTCTCTCTCTCTAAAAATCAATAAAAACATATTCTCAGGTGATGATTTAAAGAAGATGTATATGTTGAAATTCTAACCTTTAAATTGATGGTGTTTGGAGGTGAGAGCTTTGGAAGGTGATTCAGCCATGAGGGTGGGGCCTTCATGAATGGGATTAGTGCCCTAGAAAAGAACCCCATCCCCCCTGAGGCTCCCTCAGCCCGCCCACCTGTGAGGACACAGCCAGAAGCCGGCCCGCACCACACACAGAATCTTGGTCCTGGACTTGCCAGCTTCCAGAACTCTGAGAGACACATGCTTGCTCTGTGAGTCACCCAGCCTGTGGTATTTCTGTTACGGCAGCCGGAACAGGCTAAGACGGTGCCTGTATGTGCGCGTATATGTATATGTACACATATATAGATACATGGATATCTAACATAGATTGTCATCTTAAAGCCTAGAACCAACTCATACTAATTAACTCTATTTTGTTGATTTTGCAAATAAATACATTGCCTGAGGCTGCCCCCCACCCCCCACAGGCGCCAGCCCTGAGATTCAAACCCGTTCCACCGGCCCAGAGCCTGAGCCCTTGGCTGCGCCACCCCCTCCTGTCTGTCCTCCGGGCATCGCTCTGCCTGACACCTGAAATCAGGGCAAAGTGTCCTCTTGCTCAACCTCAGCTGGGAACAGCACTACCGACAACTCAAAGTCTTGCCGCTCTGCGCATGTCCGCGGAACCTGGAACCGCACAAAGAGCGCTGCTGATTCTGGGGTTACAAGGACTTTTGGGGCCCTATTGGTTTGGCTCAGCGCATAGAGCATCGGCCTGCACACTGATGGGTCCCGGGTTCGATTCCATCAAAGGCACATGCCTGGGTTGCGGGCTCGGTCTCCAGTAGGGGGCGTGCAGGAGGCAGCCGACCAATGGTTCTCTCTCATAATTGATGTTTCTCTCTCCCCCTTCCTCTGTCTCTAAAATAAGTAAAAAAAATATCCTCGGGTGAGAATTAAAATAATAATAATAATGAGGATCACCTGTATCTGTCTCCTTGTCTATTTCCTTTTGTTTTCTTACTCTAGCAGGGGTCCTCAAAGTGCGGCCCGCCGGGTGTTTTTGCCGCTGCCTGTTGCTTAGCAACCGACTAGTTGTTGTTTTTTTAACTATAGTCCGGCCTTCCAACGGTCTGAGGGACAGTGAACTGGCCCCCTGTTAAAAAGTTTGAGGACCCCTGCTCTAGATCAACCAACTAGCTAGTGATAGAGCTGGGATTTGGATTTAAATATTCTATCCCAATTTATGAAAATACTTTTGTTGATTTAGAATTATGTACAGACTGGTATCTGTCCAATGAAAAGGTTTTCCTGACCACCATTTTCCAACTCTTTTTCTAGTATGAAGTCTTGATAAAGGGACATTTTCAGGTCTCTGGTATAAAGGACTATGATTAATCAATAGACCAAAAATTTTTCTCTTCCTAAAAATATCCTTGAGTCTGCACACCCCACCCCCCAAAACATAAGTTCCATTAATATGATTAACTTCTAGAACTGATCTAAAAATTATTAATAATAGGTGGAGGTAATAGGGGGAAAAAGCTATTTAAAGTACCTTATTTAGTAACATCTTTTGGAATCCCATGAGGACTGCAATGTTTTGTCTACTGTTTTATGAAATATTTTTATTGCCTGGCCAGTGTGGCTCAGTGGTTGAGCATCGACCTATGAACCTGGAGCTCACGATTCGATTCCGGTCAAGGGCACGTGCCCAGGTTGCGGGCTAGATCCCCAGTGTGGGGCATGCAGGAGGCAGCCAATTGATGATTCTCTCTCATCATTGATGTTTCTCTCTCTCTCCCTCTCCCTTCCTCTCTGAAATCAATAAAAATATATATATATTTTTAAAAAGCGGACCCACCCAGGAGACACCACCCACCAGCAGAATCCGGGAGGGAAAAACACTGAGCTGAAACCTCCAGGGCCTGAGCAATTTAGCCCAAAGAGGGAAAGGTAGAGGGAACAGCATATGCAAAAGCCTAGAAGAGAATGAAGCGGGAGAGAAATTGGACATAGGGAGGCGGGTCAGAAAATACGCTCACCCTCACACCTTCCTCCTGAGTCACTCACAGGGCCCGGCCCCCCAACTCTGCAGGGAGGAAAGGGCTGGGGCCTGGGTCTGCGGGAGGAGGGGCTGAGCCTGGACCCCTGGGTGCGAGGGAGGAGGGGCTGGGGCTGAAGACTGAGAGACCCTCACTCGCTGTCTGTGTCACAGGTAAGCACGCGGGCCCCCTTTCCACTGAGCGTGGGAAGAGAAAGGTTACCCCCGCACAGACCGTGGTGAGGCCTCTGCTGCCCCCTTGTGGCCACCTGGAGCGGGCCCATCACCCAACTCGGTGCCCCTGGTGACCCCAGTCTCCTGGTGACCCCCCCAGGACAAAAGGCAGAGGCCTGGACACATATGCTCCTTAGCGACTCCAAGTGCCCGCTGGGGCTCCTGAGACCACCCCCACCCCCATCTCTGGCTTCCGGATAAACCCTAAATCTGCAAGAGACAAGA
>NW_005370276.1:794842-795451 GCF_000412655.1 Myotis brandtii
CGAATAACGGAGACCCAGAGAAAGGGAGTGAGGGTTTGGCACCTGCCAAAAACCCCGGCTCCAGGATGGATGCCACGCCCGCGCATTCCTTAGCTTTGCAAAGGGGATTTTATAAAAAGAATCGGGACTCCTTCCTCCCACCTGGTGGCTCCTCTCCCGGAGACCCCCTCCCCGAAGGCTCGCACGATCCCGGCTCCGATGCCGCGTCCCCCCCCACGCCCGGCCCCCAACAAGGACCACCTTCCCGGCATAGCGCGACCCCGTGGGCATCCCGCGTCGGTCAGTCTGTCTCTCCCTCGGTCACATCGGAGCCCCTCCCTCCTCCAGAGTCCGGTGGGCCCGGGGGGAGGGGGGGGTGCGTTGCCAGGAAGTCCCGATGCCTGGAAGTTCGGCCGCAGACTCCTCGGCCCCCCTCCTCCTGCAGCCCGAACAAGTCCGAGGTCCCCGCCCTTTCCTCCCCGGGGACCCCGGATTCCAGCCTCCAGCTCCGCCCTTCAGAGTCCCAGCCCCAGACAGCCAGACAGAACGCTATTAACTAACAATGCAGAGTTTTAATCCCGATTTGGACAAGTGCTGGGAAAACCCATAGAGACCCCTCCCTTGCGGGCC
>NW_005370276.1:795727-801535 GCF_000412655.1 Myotis brandtii
CAGGAGGAGAGTGGGGGCGAGGGCAGCGGGGGCTTGGGGTTTGACGGAGGCGGCGGCACCGGGGGAAGAGGTTCGCCTCCGGGGTCCAAGTTTCCACCTGGAGAGGACGAGGGAGGGGTGAGAAGGGCAAAAAGGGGGACCCGAGGTTCCGGACCCCCAGCGTTTCTTCTCTCGGACCCAGGAGCCCCGGGCCCCAAACCCCTGCTGCCTGGGGTCGAGAACTCCCAAACCCTGTGCAGCTCTTTCCTCATCAGGACAAAGAATTTCCGGGGACCCGCGATCCCTCCCCACCAGGAGCTAGGATTCCCTAAAACCCGGAGCCCTAGGTCCCCAACCACCCCCCGCCCTCCCCACCTGTCATCATTCGGTGCCACTGCGAGGCCTCGGTGGCCAGAGCTTGAGAGAGGCTGAGGACTCGCTCCCGATGACCCTCGGACATGGGAATATAAGGGGTGGTGTTCCTCGAACTAGAAAAAAAGCTTTTGGGGAGACCAGCAGTTAGCCAGGACAGTGATTACTGCGGTGCCCCCACGTGTCCTTCTGGGAGTTGTAGTCCTCAGCACGTGTCTTCAAGGACTTTAAAAATATATTTTATTGATTTTTTTACAGAGAGGAAGGGAGAGAAATAGAGAGTTAGAAACATTGGATGAGAGAGAAGCATCGATCAGCTGCATCCCGCAACCAAGGTACATGCCCTCGACTGGACTCGAACCCGGGACCCTTCAGTCCGCAGGCCGATGCTCTATCCACTGAGCCAAACCAGTTAGGACAATCTTCAAGGACTTTGAACCTGGCCAGGCCGGCATAAAAAGCTCCTGTGCACCATGGAATTTCCCCTCCAGTCACTGGTAAACTTCACCCCATTTCCAGATGGTCGGGGGGAGTTGATATCCACCCAGGGTTGCAGTTGGGGGACTGCTGTTCTCACTGGGGATCCAGGGCTTTCTGATGCCCCAGGAACTCTAGAAGGTTCTGCAATCATCCTGGTCGGGTGGTTCAGTTGGTTGGAGCGTCATCCCGCAGACCGACAGGTGGCGGGTTCGATTCTAGGTCAGGGTACATGCCCAGGGTGCAGGCTCGATCCCCACCCAGTCAGGGCGTGTACAGCAACCAAGAGATGTTTCTCTCTCTCTCCCTCATTAATTTAAAATTTAAAAAAATAATAATAAAAGGCTGCAATCTGCACTTCAGAACTCAGGAGACATAAATAACAAAGCTACTCGCCTCCCCTTGGGAAATTGATTTCCCTGCTCCTCGCGGGCACCCCAGTTCCTTACCTGCTCCAGGACCCGGAGCTCCTGAGCCATTTCTGGGCTCCCGCGTGTCCCAGGCCAGGCTGCAAAAAAAGGGGGCATAGTCCTCCTCACCTGGGAGCCCCCACTTCCCATTGTGAGGGTGAAATGAAGGAGGCTCAGAGAGGGGCCGAAATGGCCTCAAAACACTGGCAATGATTAACTTTACGCGTAAAGAACCTTCTTCGCCGTAGACCTCGAGAAGACACAGAGGCCGCACCTCGCTTACCTGTGACAAAGCCAGACCCTCCGGATTCCCCCTTTACCTCCTACAGGACTGGCTGAACGGCCTGTCCCCCCAAAACCGGCTAGACAGAGACACACGTTTGGGTTCGTCTGACTGAGACGATCCCCTGATTGACAAAAACAATCCTACCCGTAAAATCACCCCACCTACAACTTGTCTAATTCCTCCCTCGAAAAGTAAGATGAAACCGCCCTGGCGAGCCACTCTGATGGGGTCTGGAGCGCTCTCCTCGCTGCAATAGAATGAATTAACTCTTCCTTCCTTCCTTCCTTCTTTCCTTTCTCTCTCTTCCTTCCTTCCTTCCTTCCTTCCTTCCTTCCTTCCTTCCTTCCTTCCTTCCTTCCTTCCTTCCTTCCTTCCTTCCTTCCTTCCTTCCTTCCTTCCTTCCTTCCTTCCTTCCTTCCTTCCTTCCTTCCTTCCTTCCTTCCTTCCTTCCTTCCTTCCTTCCTTCCTTCCTTCCTTCCTTCCTTCCTTCCTTCCTTCCTTCCTTCCTTCCTTCCTTCCTTCCTTCCTTCCTTCCTTCCTTCCTTCCTTCCTTCCTTCCTTCCTTCCTTCCTTCCTTCCTTCCTTCCTTCCTTCCTTCCTTCCTTCCTTCCTTCCTTCCTTCCTTCCTTCCTTCCTTCCTTCCTTCCTTCCTTCCTTCCTTCCTTTCTTTCTTTTTCGTCTTTCTTTCTTTCTTTCTTTCTTTCTTTCTTTCTTTCTTTCTTTCCTTTGACAACACAGAATAACTGAAAAGAAAGCTCGGGCTTGCAATCTAGACCCTAGATGCCTGGTGAGCTGGGGATGTTGTATCTGCCCACCTCCGACCCCCACCCAGAAGGGGCCCAGACGCTGCCTTTGGCACAGGTACAAGCCGGTGGAATTGGGAAACCCGGTTCTGGGTAGGAAGGGTGCACCCCCATTTTCCGGAGAGGGACAACGAGCCTCACACCAGGAGCCTCACACCCTGCCACCCCACCGCCCTCTCGGCTCCCCTCACCCTTTGCTCCGCGTCAGGCTGGCATCGTGCGGGGGACAGGGTCCTCCCCAGAGTGAGGAGCCGCGGAGAAGCGGGGCGAGGGAGAGGCCGTCCGCACTCCTGGTTCCTACGGAGCCTCTCCAGCTGCTCCTGAGCACTCATCCGGGGCCGGGCCTGGGGGGGCTGGGGGACAAGAAACGCCTCAGGACCCCAACCTTGGCTTCCGTTTCATCTCTTCCCTGAACCTCTTAGCCTCCAGCCTTGCCCTTTCCAGTAAGTTCACCACCAGATCTCAGAGGGCTCTTTCTACGCCCGGAGCTGAGGCTGTCCCTCCACTGCCCGGCCCCCCTCCCTCTCCTCTCAGGATCCCCAAGCACTGCACCCTCGGGGCCAAGGCCTTTGAGGCCGTGAGGCCTGGTCCCCACCCACCACTCTGCCTCAACACACACACACACACACACACACACACACCTCTGAATCAGCCTTGAAAACAACAGGAGGAATAGGATTGATTAATTAAATTGTCCCAAGGATGAGCTCGGGTGGGCCTCAGCGAGGACTGATGAGCTCTGACTTGCCCTCGGAACCAGGGCGAAGACGCACACAGAGAGAATGCCATGTGCCAATCGGAGCTACGAGGCCACAAGCCAAGGCACCGGCTCGGAGCCGATCCTTCGCCAGCGCCCTCAGAGGGATCACGGCCCCGCGGACACCTTGATCGTGAACTTCAGCCTTAAGAACGTAAAATGCAAGAGGACAGCGATAAAGCGCAAAAGAAAGCGTTCAGCGAAAGGAACCCGGAACTTGAAGGCTGGGGCGATGCTCAGCCTGTTCACATGGCAAAAAGGAGAAAGCGTGTTCTGGACAGAACGCCAGGGGTGTGGCCGGACGGCCGTTTGCTGAGCGATTTAGGCCTGTGGCCTGCGGGTCCAGTACATGGTCGCAGCAGAAACGGTGCCAACTTGCACTGAAGCGGACAGAGATGGGACTCAGAGGAGAAGGGCTGGGATGCCGCAGGCAGGAAAGGGCAGTCCGGCTGAGAGCATGTGATCCTGCAGGAAAGGGGGCAGCTTGGACACAGACACGCTCCCCGGGAGAGAGCCACGTGACCTTGCAATTGTGCGGCCACAAGCCAAGGAAGGGACCTGGAGCAATCCCTCCCCAGCGCCGGACAGCATGGCCCTGGGGGAACCCTGCTTCCGGGCTTCTAGCCTGCAGAACTGCGAGGCAATAAACGTGTTGTTTAAGGGGAAAAACACACAAGACAAAACAAAAAAAAAAAAACAAAGGGAAGAGAACTCCTCGCTGCAGGATGCAACTAGAACATTCTGAAAACTAGCAACAGCTTGGATCCATCTGTTGCTCACTGTGGGGCCAGTCACTGTTTTACTCCGATTTGGCCCATCCTGAGTCGCACGCCCACCTGTTGCACACAGTCCCCCGCACATGGCCCCGTGTCGTTTATTTCTTCACAGCGGGCCAGACCACTGGCCCCAGAGCCTGCCAGGGCCCAATCCAAGCTTCTACACCTTCACTTGCTTCAAATATAGCCGTCCAAACGGGCAGATATTTTTAGCCACTTAAAGCCTGCCTGTTTTGAATACTCCGCGAAGCTGTGCCCAGCATCTGCTAGCCAGAGGTAAGGTGAACCTGCAGCTATAAAAGACTCCAAGCGGCCCTGGCCAGTGTGGCTCGGTTTGCTGCACGGCGCCATCCCGTGCACCAAAAGGTTGCCAGTTCTATTCCTGGTCAGGGCACCTGCCCGGATTTCGTTGGGGCCTTGAGGCCTGGTAGGGGGTGTGCAGAAGGCAGCCGATCCATGTTGTGCTCTCACATCGATGTTTCTCTTTCTCTCCCTCTCTCCCTCTCTAATATATATATATTTTTTTATTTTATTATATTATTCATTTTTAATATGTTTTTATTTATTTTTAGATAGAAAGGGAGAAAGAGATCAAAACATCAATGGCGAGAGAGAATCATTGATTGGCTGCCTCCTGCACCCACCCCACTGGGGATCAAGTCTGCAACCTGGACATGTGCCATGACTGGGATTTGAACTTGACCTCCTGGTTCATAGGTTGATGCTCAACCACTGAGCCACGCTAGCTGGGCTATATATATATTAGAAGAAAGAGAGAAAGAGAGAAAGAAAGAGATGAAGGAAGGAAGGAAGGAAGGAAGGAAGGAAGGAAGGAAGGAAAGAAGGAAGGCAGGAAAGAAGGAAGGAAGGGGAAGGAAGGAAGGAAGGAAGGAAGGAAGGAAGGAAGGAAGGAAGGAAGGAAGGAAGAGGGAGAAAGAGAGAAAGAAAATATACCCCAAGCGGCTGTCGCCTAAGGAGTCTCCCAGCGACTCCCGCTGTGCCCTGAGTGCTATCACCCTGCCCCTTAATCCCCTTCTCAGGGGCATTATAAGTGGGGGGTTTTATAATGATGATGCATCTGGCAATCAAACCTTTTTATTATATAGGATGTTTCTCTCTCCCACTCCCTTCTTTTCTCTGAAATCAATAAAAATATTTTTTTTAAAGTGCCTAATATTTCTATTTTTATTCTACTCTGACTTGCTCATTGGACAGTGGCTCCCACGCAATAACCTCGGGGTCTCAGGTCCCGGCTTCTCCCACCCACAGGACAAACCTGTCCGAACGTGGTAAACAAAGCCCGTGTGTCTACTGCCACCTCGTGGCCATGTCTTTCTCCTGCTCGGCTCTGAAATGCCTGCGCCCCCCGGGCAGGCGCGGAACTGCCCGGCTGGGGAGCGGAAGAAGCGATTCCCGAAGCAGCCCCCACCACCCATGTCCGTGCTGCACATCTCGCCCTTCCTCGGAAAGACCGATTGTTTGGTATCCACGACAATAAGGAAGCACCGGAAGTGCTCTCAAATCTGCTAGGTCGGGTCATCACCCCGACCGACCGCGCTTCTCTGAAAGCCAGCCAGCCAGCCAGCCAATCAGGACCGGCCCCGCGTTTCTGAAAACCAGCCAATCAGCAACCGACACAAAGCCTCCCCCGGCTTAAGGGCGACCAATCCCTAGACTCTCCGGGTCGACCTGGCTTAAGCAAAGGAATACACTCAGCATTGTTTCTGCATCACCGTCACCTCCATGCTGCTGCCTCTGCTGGACTTTCCTACATGGACAAACCTTTCCTCACTCACCCGGCCTCAGTTTACCCATCCTTTAAAAGGCTTCCCAGGCCTGGCTGGTTTGGCTCAGTGGATAGAGCGTCCGCCTGTGGACTTAGGGTCCTGGGTTCGATTCCGGTCAAGGGCACATGCCTGGGTTGTGGGTTCAATCTCCAGTAGGGGGC
>NW_005370276.1:802230-811629 GCF_000412655.1 Myotis brandtii
AGCCAGAGAGTTAGAAACATTGATGGGAGAGAAACACTGATCAGCTGCCTCCCGCACACCCCCCACTGGGGATGTGCCCGCAACCAAGGTACATGCCCTTGACTGGAATCGAACCTGGGACCCTTCAGTCCGCAGGCCGACCGACGCTCCATCCACCAAGCCAAACCGGTTAGGGCCAATCAATGATTCTTATTAACTAGAGGCCCAGTGCATGAAAATTCATGCAGAGGGGGCGGGTCCCTCAGCCCAGCATGCGCCCTCTGGCAGCCCGGGAGCCCTCAGGTGATGTCTGACTAACAGCGGGAATGGGCCTAAGCTGTTAATCAGACATCCTTCGCTGGCTAGCCATGAGCCGGCTTCTGGTTGAGCGGCACTCCCCCTGTGGAAGCGCACTGACCACCAGGGGGCAGCTCCTGCATTGAGCATCTGCCCCTGGTGGTCAGTGCCTGTCATAGCGACCGGTCATTCCCCTCTTAGGGTCAATTTGCATATTACCTTTTTACTATATAGGATGTTTCTCTCTCTCTCCCACTCCCTTCTTTTCTCTGAAATCAATACAAATATTTTTTAAAAAGAAATAAAAAGTGCCCAATATTTCTATTTTTATTCTACTCTGACTTGCTCATTTAGTAGATTATTGCTATTTTAAAAAACTTGACATTTAAATGAGATGTTATTTATAGTTTTTATCCCATTTAATATGAATATTCATACATTTTATTGAAGAAATGTTAATGTGTTTGGTTAAGAATGCTGCGCCAGGCATCGCTGGAGATTTTATATAATACACAGTGTATGCACCATATTACCGGTCTAGAATCTGCAAAATTTTGCACTTTTTCCCCAATGATTTTTAGAGAGTGGAAGGAAGAGAGGAAGGAGAGAGAGAGAGAGACATCAATTGGTTGGCTCCCAAACATGCCCTGACCAGAACCAGGGATTGAACCTGCAACCCAGGTATATGCCCTTGACCAGGAATCAAACCCGAAACCCTTC
This sequence comes from Myotis brandtii, assembly GCF_000412655.1. Taxonomy (NCBI): domain Eukaryota; kingdom Metazoa; phylum Chordata; class Mammalia; order Chiroptera; family Vespertilionidae; genus Myotis; species Myotis brandtii. Next base: position 803,227 of record NW_005370276.1, read on the forward strand.
GATGTGTAGGCCAGCACTGTAACCATCGAGCCACACCAGCCAGGGCTACAGTAAATTGGCTGTTTATGATCTGCCTCTGACATCCACTAGAAGACCAGATTCATAAGGGGAAAAAAAGTTTTTTTCTCATTTTGCTCACACCTGCGACTTCAGCGCCTAAACACCTCTGTGCGTGAGCACTTTCCTCAGTGATGGAAATGTTTTATCTGCCCCTGAGCAATGGCAGTGTGGTGAGTGTGAGTGAATTTTTAATTTTATTTCGTTTAAATGTAAACAGCCACATGTGGCTACTGGCTATCTTATCGGACAGTGAAGAGGATATTGAATCAATATTTGTTGAGTCAATGAATAGGTACATGAATGAATGAATGAATGAATGAATGAAGTACTTACTATATCCAGGCACTATTTCCAACCCTTTCTGGGCATTCATCTAGTTTGAATCCTCACATCAGCTCTAGGTGGTAGGCACTGCTATCAGCTCCATTTTGCAGGTGAGAAAATGGAGGCAGAGAGAGGTTTAGTAACTGGCCTGAAGTCACACAGCTTAGCGGTGGCAGAGACAAAATGTAATCCCAATGTTCTTAAGTCACATTCTCTCTGATCTGGGCTGTGGCCTTAGAACCCCCTTCCCCCCAAGAGTGGGTGATCCGTGCTGACCAGATGGAAACGTTACAAGATGGGCCGGAGGGGCCCAATAGGCTGCCTACCTTGGCTCCTGGCTGTGGGGAGGGAGGGCAGCGACCCTCGGGGCTAGAAGCCTGGGAGATCCTGGGAGATCTAACACCTGGAAGGGCAGAACGGGACGTGGTGAGGACAGGGGATGCCATGCGTGTCCCTCCCGGCCCAGGGTGCTCACCTGAGCGAGGGCTGGCAGGGCCTCTGTCCCCCCCGGGGGGCCGCCCCCAGTCGGCTTCTGGGGACCGGGGTGAGCTCAGTTCCAAGGATTCAGGCAGACTCTGGATGGGTTGGGGAAGAGGAAAAATGATTATCAGCATCATTATTATTACCACGTATTAAGCACCTGGCAACCGAGACACAGCACAATAGGATTAAGATCGAAAACCAGCAGCCAGATGACCAACCTCCGCTCTGCGGTTCATTAGCTGTGTGATCTTGGGCAAGTTGCTCGACCCCTCTGGGCCACATTTAAACTTCTTATATGAGGATCGAAACCTCATGGAAGACCCTTAGAACGGTGCCTGGCACAGGACGGGGCATTATAAGTGGGGGGTTTTATAATGATGATGCATCTGGCATGGTGCTAAGTACTTCTCCTGTTTTATTAAATCCCCTCAATACATCTATGAGACACCTATTCTTATTCTACTGACGCTCAGAGAGTGCGGTCAATGACTGATGTCACCAAGAAGGCAAGGCTGGGGTCTGAACCTAGGGCTCCTCCGTGCATGCTCTGAAGCTCACGGCAAGCAGCGGCCCTAACCCAGATGAGACAATAGTGGCTCCTGCCCCCGAGGGCCGACTCTGTGTCAGGCACGCCCCCGGCATCCTTTCTCCTTCTTACAGAGCTCTGCAAGGCGGGGGTTCTGATCAGAAGTTTAAGCAATGCCTCTCTGGGAGAAAACAGCCCTGGTTTGTATGTTTGCCAATTACCGTGGTGTAAATATTCCCACTGTGGTCAATTTCAACAGGACGTCACTGATTGTGGAGTTGGGAAGTGATGCCCGCAGTTGGCCTTTGGGGAGGGGGGGGAGGGGGTCCAGCACACCCCTGGCTTACGCTCACAGGTAACAAATAAGGAAACTCAGGCTTCCGCAGCTTAGGATACTCGTCTGAGGTTGGTTAGTTGGTCAAAGGAGAGGGAAAGAGGTGAGTGGGTGATGCGTTTGGCCAGGGGCAGGTGGGGCAGGAAGCTGGGGATGGGAAGAGAGGTGTGCAAACCTCACCTCTCTCTCTGAAGACTCCTCGCCTTGGAGTGCAGGAGACGGGGAGTCAGGCTCAGTGCTGGGCCGCCCCCAGTCGGCTTCTGGGGACCGGGGTGAGCTCAGTTCCAAGGATTCAGGCAGACTCTGGATGGGTTGGGGAAGAGGAAAAATGATTATCAGCATCGTTATTATTACCACGTATTAAGCACCTGGCAACTGAGACACAGCACAATAGGATTAAGATGGAAAACCAGCAGCCAGATGACCAACCTCCGCTCTGTGGTTCATTAGCTGTGTGATCTTGGGCAAGTTACTCGACCCCTCTGGGCCACATTTAAACTTCTTATATGAGGATCGAAACCTCATGGAAGACCCTTAGAACGGTGCCTGGCACAGGACGGGGCATTATAAGTGGGGGGTTTTATAATAATGATGCATCTGGCATGGTGCTAAGTACTTCTCCTGTTTTATTAAATCCCCTCAATACATCTATGAGACACCTATTCTTATTCTACTGACGCTCAGAGAGTGCGGTCAATGACTGATGTCACCAAGAAGGCAAGGCTGGGGTCTGAACCTAGGGCTCCTCCGTGCATGCTCTGAAGCTCACGGCAAGCAGCGGCCCTAACCCAGATGAGACAATAGTGGCTCCTGCCCCCGAGGGCCGACTCTGTGTCAGGCACGCCCCCGGCATCCTTTCTCCTTCTTACAGAGCTCTGCAAGGCGGGGGTTCTGATCAGAAGTTTAAGCAATGCCTCTCTGGGAGAAAACAGCCCTGGTTTGTATGTTTGCCAATTACCGTGGTGTAAATATTCCCACTGTGGTCAATTTCAACAGGACGTCACTGAATGTGGAGCTGGGAAGTGATGCCCGCAGTTGGCCCTTGAGGGGGTGGGGGGTGGGGGGGGAGTGGGTCCAGCACACCCCTGGCTTACGCTCACATGTAACAAATAAGGAAACTCAGGCTTCCGCAGCTTAGGATACTCGTCTGAGGTTGGTTAGTTGGTCAAAGGAGAGGGAAAGAGGTGAGTGGGTGATGCGTTTGGCCAGGGGCAGGTGGGGCAGGAAGCTGGGGATGGGAAGAGAGGTGTGCAAACCTCACCTCTCTCTCTGAAGACTCCTCGCCTTGGAGTGCAGGAGACGGGGAGTCAGGCTCAGTGCTTTGGGGTGGTTTCTGGGGGCCCCCCAGACCTGCCAGGGTGTCTTCCATCATCCACAGCTGCTGCTGAGCGGACGTTCTGTCCTGGGGGTGGGAAAATGCAAGAGGGTTAAAGCTGATAGGCCACAGGCAGGATCTGAAACCAGCTGGGCTGTATTTATGGAGTCATAAATGGACTATGGCCCTAGCTGGTTTTGCTCAGTGGATAGAGCATCGGCCTACGGACTGAAGGGTCCCAGGTTCGATTCCGGTTAAGGGCACATGCCTAGGTTGCGGGCTATATTCCCAGTAGAGGGCGTGCAGGAGGCAGCCAATCAATGATTCTCTCTCATCATTGATGTTTCTCTCTCTCTCCCTCTCCCTTCCTCTCTGAAATCAATAAAAAAATATACATAAAATAAAAATAAATAAATGGACTATGTGGGCATATCGAGGCTGTATTTGTGGCTATCCATTTCCATATGGAGATCCTGTCACCTCACCACCATTTATCACTCACACTGTCTTTTTTACACTGCTCTGCAGTGGTACCTCTGTCTTAAATAGGGGGCCGTATCAATGTACGTGAGTCTGCTTCTGAACACCCTATTCAATTTCTTTGGTCCGTTTGTCTGACCTTGTGTCAATATTACCCTGTGTTATTTTTTAAAATATATTTTATTGATGTTTTTACAGAGAGGAAGGGAGAGAGATAGAGAGTTAGAAACATCGATGAGAGAGAAACATCGATCAGCTGCCTCCTGCACATCCCCCACCGGGGATGTGCCCACAACCAAGGTACATGCCCCTGACCAGAATCGAACCTGGGACCCTTCAGTCCGAAGGCCAACGCTCCATCCACTGAGCCAAACCGGCTCCGGCTGTGGGGGTTTTTTGGTTTGTTTTTTGTTGTTAAAAATGTGTGCATTTATTTATTTATTTATCCTCACCCGAGGGTATTTTTCCATTGATTTTCAGAAACAGTGGAAGAGAGAGGGAAAGACAGAAATGGTATCAATGTGAGAGGAATACATCAATTAGTTGCCTCCTGAATGCACGCTGACCTGGGAGAGCAGAGCGGGGAGAAGCCTGCAACTGAGGCATGTGCCCTTGACCGGAATCGAACCTGGGACCCTTCAGTCCACAGGCCGGTGCTTTATCCACTGAGCCAAACCGGCGAGAGCTGGAAACTACTTGGATATTCTACATATATACACAGTCATGTCATCTGTAAATAAGAATAGCTTTACTTCTTCCTTTCTTGTCCTTATACCTAATTTTTTATTTCATACTTGTACTGTCTAAAACCTCTGGTACAATGTTGACTACAATTGGTGATAGCAGACACCCTTGTCTTTTTTAAAATTATTATTTCAGAGAGGAAGGGAGAGGGAGAGAGAGGTGGAAACATAAGTGATGAGAGAGAATCATTGATCGGCTGCCTCCTGCACGCCCCCCCACCAGGGATCAAGCCCACAACCCAGGCAGGTACCCTTGACCGGAATCGAACCCAGGACCCTTCAGTCCGTAGGCTGACGCTCTATCCACTAAGCCAAACCAGCTAGGGCAACACCCTTGCCTTATTCCAGATATCAGGAGGAAAGTTTTCCATATTTCACTGACCATGTTTGCTGTGGATTTGTTATAAATACCTTTTATCAGATTAAGGAACTTCCCTTCTATTTCTACTTTGCTGAGAGCTTTTATCATGACGGGGTGTTGAATGTTGTCATTCCCCCTGCATTTATTGAGACAACCATGTGGTTTTCCCCTATTATTTTGCCAAATGTGGTGAAATACATGGACTGATTTTCAAGTGTTAAAACTAACCTTGCATTCCCGTAGCAAACCCAATTTGGTTGTGAGGTATTCATTATTCTCTTCATATATTGCTGGTGGTAAGTAATATTTAACACCACTAGGCGGGGTTAGTGTTAAATGGTGGATTTTAGGAAGAAGTTGGGAGAGTTTAGTATGAAGAAGTCAGGGCTTAAATCTGTAAGTACACATTTAATACTCGAAGTCAATGTTTTTAACGAAAGATGTATGATTTTGGCTCCAGCCAGAGTGGCTCAGTGGTTGAGTGTTGACCTAGGACCCAGGAGGTCACGGTTTGATTCCAGGTCTGGACATATGCCTGGGTTGCGGGATTGATCCCCGGTATGGGGCTTGCAGGAGGCAGCTGATCAATGATTCTCTCTCATCACTGATGTTTCTCTCTCTCTCTCTCTCTCTCTCTCTCTCTCTCTCTCTCTCTCTCCCTCTCCCTTTTTCTCTGAAATCAATAAAAAATAAATAAATAAAATAAAAAATACATGATTTTGGCCCTGGCCAATGTGGCTCAGTTGGTTGGAGCATTGTCCCATGCACTGAAGAGCCACAGGTGTAATTCCCAGTCAAGGCACATGCCTGGGTGACAGGTTCAATCTCCTGGCAACCAAATTATTTTTCTCTCTCAAATTGATGCCTCTCTCTCTCTCTCTCTCTCTCTCTCTCTCCCTCCCTCTCTCCCTACCCCTCTCTCTAAAATCAATAAAAACGTATCCTCAGGTGGGTATTTAAAAAAAATAGATGATTTTGAAACTCGATTGCTAGGCAGAGCATGAAGAAGAGGTGGGTCTGAGGCTAAGTAAGCAACAGGGTTTATCCTTCAGAAGTGGGCCTCGAACTAAGGGACTGGCTTTAGGACTGGAAATTCAGAGGATACATTCAACAGCGAAAGTCAGGATGAACTTGCAGGATGGGGACAGGGCTGATGAGAGGAGTTTTGACACAGAGAGTAGGGCTTCAAAATAAGAGGAGAGCCGAAACTGGTTTGGCTCAGTGGATAGAGCGTCGGCCTGCGGACTGAAAGGTCCCAGGTTCGATTCCAGTCAAGGGCATGTACCTGGGATGCGGGCACATCCCCAGTAGGAGATGTGCAGGAGGCGGCTGATCGATGTTTCTCTCTCATCGATGTTTCTAACTCTCTATCCCTCTCCCTTCCTCTCTGTAAAAAATCAATAAAATATATTTTTTAAAAAATAAAATAAAAAAAAATAAGAGGAGAGATTTAAACCAGAGGGAGAGTGATTCTGAGCCCGAAAGTAGGTCTTAAAGTGAAGAGCTTGGTGTGAACTATAATAAGGGATTTATTTTTTTAAATATATTTTATTGGTTTTTTTACAGAGAGGAAGGGAGAGGGATAGAGAGTTAGAAACATTGATGAGAGAGAAACATCGATTCAGCGGCCTCCTGCACACTCCCCACTGGGGATGTGCCCACAACCAAGGTACATGCCCTTGACCGGAATCGAACCTGCGACCTTTCAGTCCGCAGGCCGATGCTCTATCCACTGAGCCAAACCAGTTAGGGCTATAATAAGGGATTTAAAAGGAAAGGAAACAGCCCTGGCTGGTGTGGCTCAGTTGTTTGGCGCATCATCCTCTACACCTAACGGTCGTGGGTTCGATTTCCGGTCAGGGCACATACCTAGGTTGGGGGTTCGATCTCTGGTTGGGCCACATAAGAGAGGTAACTGTTCAATGTTCCTCTCTCACATTGATGTTTCTCTCTCTCTCTCTCTGCCACACACACACCTAGAATATTCTCTCCCCAATCCTGGAACTCAGCAGCGGTTGGATCCCGGAGCACTTACATCTGTCTCCCAGCTTTGGTGGAAGGATGAGTCCAGGGGAGGGCCCGGCCATATCCTCGGGTGATTATTGAAAAAAAGGAGAAAAGAAAAGGGAGGAAATGAGAGAAGGGGAGGAGCTTGTGATAAAGTGAGAAGTACTTCAATCTGTGGGAGGGGCTTCAATGCCCAAAGGGTCTCCAGGTGGACCTGGAGTGGAGAGTGGGGCTGGGGGCTTGGGACAGGGACGAACGTACCTGGGGGGACCCGAGGTGCAGCAGGTACTCCAGGGTCTCTCTCAAGGTGCCCAGCTCCTGCTCCAGGCCGCTGTACGTGTCCCAAACCCGCTCTCGCTCCTCGGGTCCCAGAAAGGGGAGACACAGGGTTAGCATGCCCGCCCGCTAGATGGTTCCTACTCCAAATAAGGAGGAAGAAGGCAAGCCTGGTGCCTGGTGTCCTGCGGCAGTACCTGGACTACAATTCCCAAAGGCCTTTTGGCTCCAACTACCGGGAACCCCAGCGCCTATAAGGAACCTGCCACTCCAAAGAGCTGCTAGTGGAGAGAAAGAACAGCTGTCTCTGAACCCTCACCTCTGTGCCGCCCTGGGGCACACCTGGTGAATCCCTGGGCTAGTCAAGACCACACCCCGATGCACTCCTGGGCAGCAGAAACCTCCTCACCCACAGTAATAATTATAGCAGCGAATATTTATCAGGCACTTCATGTGTGTTAGGCACCGTTCTTGGCACTCATTTAAGTCTGTGCTACAGGTACTATTCGTGTTTCCATTTTACAGATGATAATATTTATAGCTAACACTTAACTAGTGCTTATCAGCTGCCAGGTACCTACGTGTTAAATATTCATTCATTCATTTACGTATATTTATGGAATCTTCACAGTGACCCTATGAAGTAAATACTGTATTTTCCATCTCGAGTTTACATAAGAGGCATCTGATGGGATCTAAGGCCCAGAGGGGTTAAGTAACTTTTCTAAGCTCACACAGCTTCCGTGAGTGGGAGCTGAGGTTCAGGAATCCTTATCAAACGCACCCTCTTAAACCATGCAATTAAGTTCTGCAGCTTCCTGGCTGCTCACCCTCTGGGACAGACAAGAGCACGGGATTAAAATTCGGGGAGCGGGCGATTCTCAAGAACTACCTTCCCATGAGCCCTTGGGGTTCGGTCCCCTCCAGGAACCACCTGTTGAGTCCTGGGGCCCCCTGGGAGGGTAGGTCCCTTCCCAGATGCTCACCTGAGTCAGGTGACAAAGAGTGGCCCTCACACTGACCAGTCTGTCCTGCAGGAGGCGCTGGCGCCCCCAGGCCCGCGGGGGAGCCGCAGCCTCCCTGGCTGCTTGGCCCAGCTGCTGTCTGGTCAGCTCCAGGGCTGCTTCTAGCTGCTCCTGCACCGAGAGGGAAAAAGATGACCTTCACCCGGCCAGTGTGGCTCAGTGGTTGAGCATCAACCCATGAACCAGGAGGTCACGGCTCAATTCCTGGTCAGGGCACATGCCCGGGTTGTCTGCTCCATCTCCAGTAGGGGGCGTGCAGGAGGCAGCCAATCAGTGATTCTCTCTCATCATTGATATTTCTCTCTTTCTCTCTCCCTCTCTTTTCCTCTCTCTAAATTCAATAAAAAACATATTTTTTTTAAAAAAAGATTAACCTTCTGAAGTCACACCCAGCCCCAGGGAGAGAGGAAAAGTGTCTTCCCACATCCTTGTCACCCCGAATGCTGAGGATCAGGAAGGGCTAAGGGCG
>NW_005370276.1:811773-812546 GCF_000412655.1 Myotis brandtii
GAGGGTGGGGGGTGAGGTGTGGGGGCTGGGTGTCTCTTCCCAGCCCAGAGCCCCACCTTCTCCTCCTGTCTCTGGTCTATCTCCTCCTGCAGCCTCTTCAGGAGCCGGTCCTGCCCACACAACTTGGTCAACAGGGTCTGAAAGAGGAGAACGGGACCAGATCTGGCTCTTACCTCGCCCCCCCACCCCACACACACAACCTAGAATATCTCTCCCCAACCCTGGAACTCAGCAGCGGTTGGATCCGGGAGCACTTACATCTGTCTCCAAGCTTTGGTGGAAGGATGAGTCCAGGGGAGGGCCCGGCTGAGGAAGAGGAGAAAAGCCGGGGTCACCTGGGCGGTCAGGGCGTTACCGCAGCTCAGAGCTGACCCCGCTCCGCTTCTACCGACAGACACCCCCCTCCTTGTTAGCTTCATTCCAAGCGTTAGCAAACCTCAGTAAGCCCATTGTCTACTTCTTGGCTTTAGGAAGATACCATGTGCTCTCTTAACAAATAGCTATAACAAATATTATCATTAATGGGAAACATTTAGACATTTCCTTTACTGCTGAGACTAAACCAAGGATGCCCACTACCACTGTTACCGTTTAACACAGTGTTCGAGATCCTGCCCAATGCTGTGAGACACAGAAAACAGCCCAGCCAGTGTGGCTCAGTTGGTTGAGCATCATCCTGTGCATCAAAAGGTTGTCAGTTTGCCCAACCGGGTGGCTCAGTGGTTGAGCGTCAACCTATGAACCAGGAGGTCATGATTCGATTCCCGGTCAGG
>NW_005370276.1:815362-815767 GCF_000412655.1 Myotis brandtii
GATTGAAATTTCTTTTGAGAGCCAAATTTTTTAAACTTAAACTATATAGGTAGGTACATTGTTATTAACTTCATTAGGGTCCTCCTAAGGCTTAGGAAGAGCCACACTCAAGGGGCCAAAGAGCCGCATGTGGCTCTTGAGCCGCAGTTTGCCGACCACGGGGTTAGAGCATCATGCCAAGGTTGGCAGCTTGATCTCCAGTCAGGACACATACAAGAATCAACCAATGAATGGAATGAATGAGTGGAACAACAAATTGATCTCTCTCTCAAAAAAAAATAAAAACATATTTTTTTTAAAAAAAGATTAACCTTCTGAAGTCACACCCAGCCCCAGGGAGAGAGGAAAAGTGTCTTCCCACATCCTTGTCACCCCGAATGCTGAGGATCAGGAAGGGCTAAGGGC
>NW_005370276.1:816689-819496 GCF_000412655.1 Myotis brandtii
CTTCTTATATAATAAAAGCCTAATATGCTAAGTGTCCGACTGTTTGTTCAACTGTTCGACCAGTCGCTATGATGTGCACTGACCACCCGGGGCCGACGCTCCCACCGGTAGGTTAGCTTGCTGCTGGGGTCCAGCTGATTGGGACTGGGAGAGTCAGGCTGGACACGCCCTGGAGCCCTCCAGCGTGCACCGGTGGGGTCCCTCAGCCTGGCCTGCGGGGATTGGTTGCCAGTTTGATTCTTGGTCAGGGCACATGCCCAGGTTGCTGGCTCCATCCCCGGTGAGGGGCGTGCAGGAGGCAGCCAATCAATGATTCTCTCTCATCATGGATGTTTCTCTCTCTCTCTCTCTCTCCCTTCCTCTCTCTCTAAAAATCAATTTTAAAATCTTAAAAAAGGAAAAGAATAGGAAGGGGAAAATAAAAACCATAATTTACAGATGACATGCTCATCTACCCAGAAAAGCCAACCAACAGAATCAAAGATTAGAACGAATAGAATTCAGCAAGGATGTCACATGCAAGATGAAGCTATAAACATTAATAGCATATCTCTAGCCCTGGCCGAGGTAGTTCAATTGGTTAGACTTCAGTGGTCGGCAAACTCATTAGTCCACAGAGCCAAATAGCAACAGTACAACGATTGAAATTTCTTTTGAGAGCCAAATTTTTTAAACTTAAACTATATAGGTAGGTACATTGTTATTAACTTCATTAGGGTCCTCCTAAGGCTTAGGAAGAGCCACACTCAAGGGGCCAAAGAGCCGCATGTGGCTCTTGAGCCGCAGTTTGCCGACCACGGGGTTAGAGCATCATGCCAAGGTTGGCAGCTTGATCTCCAGTCAGGACACATACAAGAATCAACCAATGAATGGAATGAATGAGTGGAACAACAAATTGATCTCTCTCTCAAAAAAAAATCAATCAAAAAAAAATTTAAATAGCATATCTCTACACCATCAATAACTAGAAAACATAATTTAAAAGATGATGTCATTCAAATAGCTATAAAAACTGTCAGGTAGCCCTGGCTGGCTTGGCTCAGTGGATAGAGCATCAGCAGCCCAGAGCCCCACCTTCTCCTCCTGTCTCTGGTCTATCTCCTCCTGCAGCCTCTTCAGGAGCCGGTCCTGCCCACACAACTTGGTCAACAGGGTCTGAAAGAGGAGAACGGGACCAGATCTGGCTCTTACCTCGCCCCCCCACGCCACACACACACCTAGAATATTCTCTCCCCAATCCTGGAACTCAGCAGCGGTTGGATCCCGCCTGTCAGGTATTTGGGCGTTATCTTAACTAAGAACACATAAGATCTCTATGGAAAAACTTTAAGACTCAAGTAAAAGATCTAGAAGATGCTATGACTGAATGGAGAGATAGTCTGTATGTATGCCACCCGGTTTGCGGCAGCCTGAGGAAACTAATGAAAGCCCTTGCCCGAGGCCCTTGAAACACCCGCCCTGGTCTAGGCTCACTAGTCCACATGAGGTTCAGCTTAGCCAGGAAAACAAGGGAGGGGCTCTGGCGGTTTCAAGGTGCCCCAGGATATTTACCAATAAAACCATGGAAGCCCGAGTCCCAGGAGATCTTGGGGGCAGCTGGATATAAGTGGAGGAGCCAGAGGGGGCCTGGGAGGAATATTGAAAAAGATGTTCAGAAATTGGCATGTCTTAGCAACACATATGAAAGTGGGGGTGCCCAGCCCTAGCTGGTTTGGCTCAGTGGATAGAGCATCATCGGCCTGCAGACTGAAGGGTCCTGGGTTCGATTCTGGTCAAGGGCACATGCCAAGGTTGCGGGCTCGATCCCCAGTAGGGGGACGTGCAGGAGGCAGCCGATCAATGATTCTCTCTCATCACTGATATTTCTATCTCTCTCTCCCTCTCCTTTCCTCTCTGAAATCAATAAAAATATATTTTTTTAAAATAAAATAAAGTGGGTGTGCCCAGAACTGAAGTGCCCTGAGAGGCCCTTTGAGGTTCAAAACTGGGCCCCCTAACTTCCTCCACTACCTGCTCTCCGGCCCTGTGTCACTGTAGGGACACGCAGGATGATAATAAAGAGACAAGCCTGGCCTTGACCGGTTTGGCTCAGTGGATAGAGCGTCGGCCTGCGGACTGAAGGGTCCCAGGTTCGATTCTGGTCAAGGGCATGTACCTTGGTTGCGGGCACATCCCCAGTGGGGAGTGTGCAGGAGGCAGCTGATCGATGCTTCTCTCTCATCGATGTTTCTAACTCTCTATCCCTCTCCCTTCCTCTCTGTAAAAAATCAATAAAAAATATTTTTTTAAAAAAAAGAGAGAGAGAGACAAGTCTGGCCAAACAGCCCCAGGGCAGATGGGAGCTGCCCTCTGCCCTCCCTCTCACTCTTGTGGTTAGCTGCGGATATTCTGGGCTCCAATCCCGTGATGCCCAGAGAAAATAGCAGGCGGCCAACTTGGAAAGACAGACTGGAGACAGGAGGCAGTTGCAACCCACACCACTTCTCACGCCCTTGTCTAGGCGGAGGGTCCTCCGGACTATAATCCCCCAAATGCTGAGGGTGTAATGGCCCGAGGCCAGCCCGGAGCTACAGCCCCATCTCCTCCCTACTCACCTGCGTCCTGGCCTCCGGATGCCAGGGCTGGGGGCTCCGGGGGGGCCTTCCTCCCCCAGCCTCGGAGGCGGGTCCTCGGCGGGGAGTGGGAGGCCGGGAAAGGGCCTGGCGCTGGGGGCCCCATTCGGAGGGAGGGCGCACGTCGATGCGACTCAGTGGGGTATGGGGTCTGGCGGGGAGTGGGGTGTCACCCGAGGAGGGAGGGGGCCTGCG
>NW_005370276.1:819536-820345 GCF_000412655.1 Myotis brandtii
AGGGGGCCTGCGGGCAGGGGCCGCCCGGGGCCGGGGGAGGCTCAGAGGGGAGGGCGGACGAGAGAGGGGTGTGAACAGGCTGCGGGGAGGAGAGAATCGGGGGGACTGAGAATCGGGGGAACTGGCTCAACTCGAGCCCCCTCGCCCCACCACCCACCAAGTCAGCCTCAAAGACGTGTCTCCCTTTGTGGTGTCTCCCTGTCCCTCTAAGACAGTGGTTCTCAACCTTCTGGCCCTTTCAATACAGTTCCTCATGCTGTGACCCAACCATAGAAATATTTTCGTTGCTGCTTCATCACTGTCATGTTGCTACTGTGATGAATCGTCATGTCAATATCTGATCTGCAGGATGGTCTTAGGCGACCCCTGTGAAAGGGTCGTTTGACCGCCAAAGGGGTCGCGACCCACAGGTTGAGAACCGCTGCTCTAAGAGCAGAACCCTCCTCTTGGCCAGATCCCGCATAATCCCTCCCCTTTTGGCATCTCCTCAAGGCTCCCCACCCCCGCACCCCCAGGCTCTGACCCCACAGGAACCCCAGCAAGTCCTACTCAAGAAAGCAAGCGCTAAGCCACGCCTCCAGCCAGTCCCAGTCCCCGCCCTTCTCTTAGGCCACGCCCCCAACCCAGCTTTTCCCTCGCGGACTCCCCAGGTCCAACTCACTCCGGGCTCCTCGTCCTCTGAATCCCGGGTCCAGATTGGAGGTCGGCATGGGAAGTGGGAGTGAGCGGCCCGGGGCGGCCACGCTCTCTGGAAAGCCGAGCCCCTTGCGGCGATTCTAAGCCGGGCCCCTCGTCCCCCGTGTTCACCT
>NW_005370276.1:821341-821872 GCF_000412655.1 Myotis brandtii
GTCGCCCACTAGCGAGTGAGCACAGAAAAAGACAACACTCCTTGGCACCTCATAACAGCCCTTATTCTCAATGCACAGACAAAGGCACAGGGACCTACACGGAAAAAAAAGGGGGGGGAGGCAGTGCACTATCAATCATTGTGTCCATTTTGCAGATGGGGAAACTAAGGCCCGAGTGTGGAAGACTGGTAGAGGGCCACCAAGTGGGACCCCAATGCCCCAGACTACGAATCTCCAGCCTGAGGACTCGGCCAGACCTGGGGAGAGACAGTCTGAAGCCTTAAAAAAAAAAATCTGACATTATAGAGAAAGACAAGTATCACATGATCTCACTCACATGTGGAATCTAATTGATAAAATAAACTAATGAAGGGATTGGATCCAGAGACATGGAAGCATAGGACAGAGTGCGGGATCTCAGAGGGAAGGCGGGGGAGGGTGGGTTGGTGGGAGGTAAACAACCAAAGACCTTGTATGCATATATGCATAACCCATGGACACAGACAATAGGGTACTGAAGGCCTAGGATGG
>NW_005370276.1:822001-844507 GCF_000412655.1 Myotis brandtii
GGGGTGGCTCAGTGGTTGAGCATTGACCTATGACCCGGGAGGTTGAGGCTTGATTCCTGGTCAAGGCACATGCCCGGGTTGTGGGATCAATCCCCAGTAGAGGGCGTGCAGGAGGCAGCTGATCAATGATTCTCTCTCGTCATTGATGTTTCTATCTCTCTCTCTCTCCCTTTCCCTTCCTCTCTCTGAAATCAATACATTTTGATCAAAATATTGTGTCATTTTTTTTTAAAAAAAACTGACATGTGTAGGGGGCAACCTCTGGGTGCAGACTTCTGAGGGAGCCAATCAGAGTGTGGAATGTTGATAAGGGGGCCTGGACAACGTGGTGGGCAGAGCTTAGAGGAAAAGACTGCTAATTGGAAAAGTTGGCCCTGACCGGTTTGGCTCAGTGGATAGAGCGTTGGCCTGAGGACTGAAGGGTCCCCAGTTCGATTCCGGGTCGAGGGTGTGTACCTTGGTTGCGGGCACATCCCCGGTGGGGGGTGTGCAGGAGGCGGCTGATCGATGTTTCTCTCTCATGATGTTTCTAGCTCTCTATCCCTCTCCCTTCCTCTCTGTAAAAATCAATGAAATATATTTTTTAAAAAAAGAAAAGCTGGATTTCTTGCAAAGCAGGGGCCTGAAGGACCGAGTCTCTTTTGCTAGGAGACTGGTGATTGGGTGCTGAGGGCCTCCAGGGGAGGAGTTGGGGATGAACAGACACCCCAGGTTGGAGCAGCAGGGCCAGGTGCGTGGCCTGTAACTCACCCATCATCTCCCTCCGCGCGGGAGGCCCTGCCCAGTGCGCGTATCCATCCGCGCAGGTCCTCCAGCGTGTCGGCCGCCAGGACGTAGGTCCTCATGCCAGGATGCTCCGCCTGCGGGGAGAGAAAGCTGGCCACTGGGACGCCCGGGGTGGCATCCATCCTGGCCAAGATCTTTGATCTACAATAAAGGTGCCCCAAAGCCTTCCGCATCGCCTAGTGCACAGCGCATCGGGGGATGGAGGGACTCACGGTGAAGGTGAAGCGCCGCCCCCGGGGGGCTCCTGGCCCATCGGGCCGGACGCTGTAGCTGGGGAGCAGAACGCTGCCCAGGACACTCTCCTCACGGCTGTCTGCAAAGAGAAGGCCTGAGGTCAGGGGTCACGCAGAGATCGGAAGGCCACGAGGCTCCGTTCTCAACCTGTGGGTCGCGACCCCTTTGGGGGGCGACCAACCCTTTCACAGGGGTCTCCTAAGACCATCGGAAAACACATATATAATTACATATTGTTTTTGTGATTAATCACTATGCTTTAATTATGTTCGATTTGTCACAATGAAAAGACATCCTGCATATCAGATATTTACATGACGATTCATAACAGTAGCAACATTACAGCTATGAAGTAGCAACGAAAATAATTTGATGGTTGGGGGTCACCACAACATGAGGAACTGTATAAAGGGCCGCGGCATTAGGAAGGTTGAGAACCACTGGGCTAGAGGAAAGGGAGGGTGGGAGGCGCGTCCCTCCCCCATGCCAGCTGCGGTACTGACCCTTGTAGTAGAAGAGGCAATGGCCAGAGAGAACGAACCAGCGGCGTTTCCAGAGCCGGAGCCCGGAGCTGTCCTAGGGGGAGAGAGGGAGGAGAAGATGAGGAGTGGGTCCGGGAAAGGAGATGGAGACGGTGACACTTGGGTACAAAGACTCGGAGAGAGGGGAGGACGGAAACACGTCTGATGCAATAGAATCAGAAGGAAGGCAGGAGGTTGAGAGGAGGGAAGATTCTGGACACAGTCAGACCTGAGTTCGACTCCCAGTTCCACCACTTGCAGACTACGCCCTTACACAGTCATTTTCCCATGGGGACCCTGGGGTGTTCCCATCTGTCAACTGGGGGTTGAGAAGTTAAGGAAGCCATAGCCGGTTTGGCTCAGTGGATAGAGCAAGAGCCAGCAGACTGAAGCGTCTTGGGTTCGATTCTGGTCAAGGGCACGGACCTCGGTTGGTTGCAGGCTCAATCCCCAGCCTCAGGTCGGGGCAGGTGCGGGAGGCAACCAATCAATGTGTCTCTCTCACATCAATGTTTCTCTCTCTTTCTCTCTCTCTCTCTCCCTCGCTTCCACTCTCTCTAAAAAAATCAATGGAAATATCCTCCGGTGAGGATTAACAAAAAATAGAGTGAGAGAAGTTACGGGAAAGTTGGAACAGATACATGCCTCCCGTGGTCAGGGGCTGGATATATCTGATGATTCTGGAGCCTGAGACACAGAGAGGCCAGGAAGGTGGCACTGAGTTACAACCCGCATCCTGCATCTCCCCATCCTCTCTCTGCCAGCACTACTCCACTGCCAACCTGGGCCCCTCTTCTCTTCAATCCCTGCCCACGGAAGCAATAGAATCTTTCAAAGTAAATCAGATCATGTGAGTCCCCTGCTCAAAAACAGAGCTTACCATCACACTTAGAATAAGTCGCCAATTCCTTACCCTGGCTCACTGGCGTCCAGGGTATTTGAAACTTGGGCGTGCAGAGGACTCACCAGGAGGCCTTGTCAAAACCCGGTTCCTGGGCCCAGTCCCCACGGTTCAGAGTCAGTGGACCTGGGATGGAGTTTGACAGCTCGCCTGTCCAGCAAGTGCCTGGGTGCTGCTGGGGCTGCCAGCCTGGGACACACTTTGAGAATCACTGCCTCTCTGTCCCCTTGGCTTCTCCAGGCACCCAGCGTTGGCCTGTGGTGGGGCCTTTTGCTTTCGGATTCCCTCTGCCCCCCAGATCTTAGTATGAGGGGCTCCTTCTTGTCATTCAGTTCTCAGCTTAAATGTATGTCACCCCCTCAGAGACGCCTTCCCTGACCAACTGACAAAGGTAGTTTTCATCCCTCAACCACTTTAGAAAACATCCCTGTATTAGTTCTTCACAGCACCTCATTTCACAGAAATTCCTATGATCTGAAATCATCGATTTCACATCGACTTTATTTACATACTAGAGGCCCAGTGCACGAAATTTGTGCACCCAGGGGGGGGAAGGTCTCTCAGCCCAGCCTGCGCCCTCTCGCAGTCTGGGAGCACTCGGGGGATGTCTGACTGACGGCTTAGGCCCGCTCCCCACAGGGGCATCCTTATCGCTGCCACAGAGGCAGGAGAGGCTCCTGCCATCGCCACTGTGCTCACCAGCCATAAGCCCATCTTCTGGCTGAGCAGCGCTCCCCCTGTGGGAGCGCACTGACCACCAAGGGGCAGCTCCTGCGTTGAGCATCTGCCCCCTGGTGGTCAGTTGCTTGTCACAGCGACCGGTTATTCTGCCGTTTGGTCTATTTGCATATTAGCCTTTTCTTATATAGGATTATATACAACGTATTATTTCACTCCTTCCATTTATTTGTATACTGATTTGTTAACCACCCCTGCCCCACCCCCATCCTGAATGGACTATGGATACTTGGCCTATTTGCGTGGTATGTGGCCCTGGGCTTGGCACACTGCCATGTCCAAGAAGTTCTCATTGAGTGAAGGAATGGATGAATGAAACCATGACAGAATAAGGGGGAGAATGAATGAGAGCAAAAGCAACACAAAACAAAACAAATGTGGAGGCTTAGAAGGAGAGAAAGAGCAGGCAGCCGGGGGCACAGCCTCTAGGTCACTCGGACTGTCTGGTCCCTTCTCCCGCTCACTCCACCTGCTTATGCAGCCAGCCTCTGATGTGCACCGGGAGGTTGGGGTCCCTTCGGAGCGCATTGCCTCTCTTCCCGAACGCGTGCACCTTGCTTACTGCCCGGGTGGGCTTCTGAGGAGAGAAGGAGACAAGTGAACAAGGCTTGGGGGGGGGGGGCAGTGCAGGGGGAGGCGGCTGACCCCCTCGTCTGGTGCCCATGGAGACCAGGTGCAGGAGGGAGCTGAGCTTTGAGGTCAGAATGGGCGTGCACAGTGCAGAGCTGAGACACTTATCACGTGTGGAGAGAGGTGTTCAGAGGCAGGGAAGAGGCTGGCCCAGGAGGAAGGAATTTTGGAGCGAAGGGTCCACCGCCAAGGAGAGGATGCCCTTGGCCACCGGAGCCGGAGATGTGGGGCAGCCTTTGAGATCTGAGCTGGAAGTATTGCCTGGGAAGTCCCCATATCAGGAGGCCTCCATGCGATGAGTCAGAATCAAAGGACGCTCAGGGCCAGAGAGAGGCATCGCTCAGCAACCACGTCCGGGGTGGAGGGGCCCCCCGAATCACTCCATCCCAGTGGTCGGCAAACTGCGGCTCGCGAGCCACATGCGGCTCTTTGGCCCCTTGAGTGTGGCTCTTCCACAAAATCCCGACTTCTGCGCATGGGCCACGAAGTTTCAACCGCACTGTACGTGCGCCTCTTCCACAAAATCCCGACTTCTGCGCATGGGCCACGAAGTTTCAATCGCACTGTACGTGCGCACCCGCACGTGGCATTGTGTGGAAGAGCCACGCTCAAGGGGCCAAAGAGCCGCATGTGGCTCGCGAGCCGCAGTGTGCCGACCACTGCTCCATCCCAACAGGCAGAGCCCCTCTCTCTCCTGTGCACACAGGGTCTCAGGCATCCACGGCCGCATTCCCACAGCTGCCCTCAGGGATGGTGCTGAGCAAGGTCAGGTTGGAATCTATGGACTCGGAACTTGGGAAAGTGGGAATGAGGGAGGGGCATGGCGGGAGGACAAGGGAACCCGGTGTCACCGAACTCTGGGCTGGGCGACCAGGTGGGATGCAAGTATCTTGGGCCTCATGGGGCCTGACGGTCAGAGAAAGGTCTCTCCTTGTCGGATTTCAGCCCTGGGCGCATGGATGGCTAGAGATTGGGCAGGGAGCTCAGGAGCCACTGAGCCGCCACTGCATCCGAGGTCCTGGGGGGCGTGGCTCGTGGCTGGGGCGTGGCCTGTCTTAGCAGCCAGACTCGATCCGGTGGTGCCTCTGGCTTTGAATCAGGAAAATGCAAGGGGTGGGGACGGCTGCAAGTGCGTCGGAATTCCTAGCTGCAGCGGGTGGTCAGTGCGGGCCCTAACCAGGCCTGGCCGACCCTGTTGCTAAGGATCTTTGCTCTTGACAACCGGAGTCCCTGGGGTGGCCCCCACCCAGGGCTAGGAAACCGGAGGAGGGGGCAGCCCGCGCCCCGCCCTCCTCCCCGGCCCCCCCAGGAAGCTCCCACCTTGGTGCTCAGGCTACTGAGCGACGAAATGGTAGAGGCGCTGCTGGCCAGGCTGAGGCTGCTCCGAGGCCGGCCCTCCTCCATCGAGGGCGAGAAAGAAAGGGACTGTGTGCGCGTCCCTGCAGCTGACCCGGCTGGGGACAGAGCCGAGGTCAGGGGCTCGCAGGTCGGAGGAGGCTGCGGAGAAAGAGCCTGTTGTTTGGGGGCCGGGGGGGCTGGGCGAGGCCCGGCCTGGGCCCGCATACCGAGGGTGATGCCAAGAGAGAGGTGGGCGGCACTGGCAGCTGCGGGGAGGGGGCAGCTGTCCGTGGCCCAAGACAGAGAATAGGGGCTCCTTTATTCTTGGCACCCCCCACCCCCACCCCCCACCCCCGCACAATGGCCAGGAATTTGACCCTCTCCCCTCTCTGTGCTTAGGGACCCCTCTTTCCGGCTTCCCCCAGCTACTGTCTCCTGCACCCCTTCACCCCTCCCACAGGCACCCCAAACCATCCCTGCCAAGCCCTGGGGCACCAGGAATGTGCACCCCTTTCAGCCCAGCCAGGGAACTTACCAGCTCCGGGTCCCAAGGACAGGGGGCAAGAGGGTGGCGTGGGTGCTGGGCGCAGCCGCAGCTCATCCAGTGCCCCTCTGGGGCTGCCCCTCATAGGCCTGTCTCACTTCTCTGCTCTCTCACACACTCTCTGTGTCTCTTATGGCCTCTTCTTCTCGCTCTCCCTTTCTTTCAGACTGTCCCTGTCTCCCCGTCTCACCTCTGTCTCTCTCCCTCTCTGATCTCTGTCTCTTCCAGTCTCTTACTCATTTCTCTCTCCCTCCCTCCTTCCCTCACACACACACACCCATATCACTTTCTCTCCCAATCCTTGTTTCTGTTTCTGTCTAAATCTTTTCCTCTGGGACTCCAGTCTGTTCCTTAAATCTCTAATCTTGTTCTTTCCCTCTCTCTCTCTCCGTCTAGCCCAAGTCTCTCTCTCCCCCTCCCATTCAATCTCTCCCTCTTTCTCTCTCCTCTCTCTCTCTAGCCCTCCACTTCTGCTGTTTCCTCCTCTCCCTGCTTCTCCTTTTCACTTTCTCTTCTTCCCTCTCCCAGTTTCCTTCTCTCTGCTGGTCTTTCCCTCCCTCCAGCCGCCCACGCTGCTGTCTCCCCTCCCAATCCCCGCTGACCCCGCCCCTCTTGGCCTCCCCACCACAGCCTGACCCCTGGCTCAGCTGCCCCCACAGCTGAGGGGAGGAGCTGGGCCACCCTTGACTCCTGGCTCCCTGCTGGGCTGGGGCCTGGAGAGCCCGGGTCCCCTAAGGGCTGAGGCTGGTCATCCCAAATGTTTGTGGAGAGTAGGAGCTGGGCCTCAACGCCAGGATCTCCACGGGCTGGTTGGGGTCAGGAGCCTGAGAGACGGGTCCCCAGAATGGAGATGGCTTGGCTCTTGGGAGGGGTGGTGTTTCAGAGCCCTGGGTACCTGGAAAGGTGTGAGCTAGGACTCAGGACTCCTGAGTTGTGAGTGGAGCCTGGGTCAGGAAGTGGTGGCTCTGAGGGTGGGTCCCGGTCCTCCTGGGAGGAGGGAGTGGCCTTGAAGTCCTGGATTCTGGCTCTAGCAGGGTCAAGTTGATTCTGGCTATAGCGGGTCAGAGATCCACCTCAGATCCAGGTGAGAATTCTGCTCCGGGCTAAGACTGACCCCCCCAGGAGGGAGACGTGGTTCCTGGGCATATTTTGAGGAGCAAAATGATGGACCAGGTAGGGAGGGGTGTTACCAGGAAGGCGACCTGTCCCTGAGAGGGTCTGCCTAGGGCCGGCGGTAGTGTGTGGGTTTTTGACTTCCTGCAGGAAAAAATTCACAACAGGAAGCCAGGTGAATTTTAGATGCTTTTTGTGGACGCTGGGGACAGTGAAACACGGAAGGGCTGGGGAAATGAGCTGGGCTGGGCTGCTCTGGCTCACTAAGAAGTCAGAGAAAGGGGGGCTTGGGGGACAGGGTCAGGGGGTTGGCCCGGGATGAGCTGCCGCTGCCCATTGCTGCCATGGTTGCAAGCCTCCTGGGGTCCCTTAGAGTTTAGGGGGTGCAGGCCTGTGGGGGGAGAAGGGGTGGGAGGGGAAGGCGAGGGGGTGCTTCTGGGAGGAGAGCACTTGTTAGGACCTTTGTGTGTGTGTGTGTGTGTGTGTTTCCCCCTGGTACCTCCCCTAAAATCTCCACCCTTAAAACCCTTAGAACAGAGGACCCCGAGGGCTCTCCCTCCCAGGAGCACTCCTTTGCCTCCCTCACTCCGCTACCCCAGGTGTCAAATATATTTGTATTTAATCAATACAAATATATTTGTATTGATTTCAGAGAGGAAGGAAGAAGTCCTAAGCCTATTTCTTCTACGAATTACTTCTTCCACCTTCATGGTTTTTTAAAAATATATTTGTATTGATTTCAGAGAGGAAGGAAGAAGGAGAGAGAGATAGAAACATCCACGATGAGAGAGAATCATGGTGGATCGGCTGCCTCCTGCCTGCCCCCCACTGGGGATCGAGCCCACAACCTGGGCATGTGCCCTTGACCGGAATCGAACCTGGGACCTTTCAGTTTGCAGGCCGACGCTCTATCCACTGAGCCAAACCGGCTGGGGCCACCTCCATAATTTTATAAATAAATATTCTCTTATAGTTTGAGTCTTGGCTCTGAATTCTTTTGTAGCCAGAACCCAACAACCAAGGTCGCTGAACCCAAGTAGGGCCTGACCCCAGAGGTCTAACACCTGTGCCCTTCCCGCTGCCCACAGAGGTACTAGTTGCTCCAATGTGACATCACCCCAACATTTGTCGGGAGGCGTCTTTGTTTACATCAGCATTTTATCCCACAAAACACAATGTGGCCCCTAAGTCTAGTGGTAACCCTTCTGTGGAGCCTCCTTCATGTTTACTCAGTTGACTGCTCCCAGCAACAATACTAAACTCTTAACCAGAAGACACCTCGTGTTGCTGTTCAGACTGGAAAGCCCACACAGGATACATGTGAGCTCTAGCACATTCACCGTGCTGCTGTGGTAATTCCCCTTCACTCAGGAAACAGTACTTGACCTTTAATATAAGTTTTGCTATGAATTATGAAAGAGAAAACGGGGGAAACTCAGTTTGCGGGCGGGGTTAACAATTCTAACTGGAACAGATGAGCCAATGAAAGGAGATTTATTATCTTAATCTCATCTGTCTTTGGGTGTGGTTGGCAAATGGCACTGATTGGATTTCTGCCTGTCCCACCTACTTTTCTTTTTAAAATATATTTTATTGATTTTTTACAGAAAGGAAGGGAAAAGGATAGAGAGTTAGAAACATCGACCAGCTGCCTCCTGCACACCCCCTACTGGGGATGTGCCTGCAACCAAGGTACATGCCTTTGACCAGAATCGAACCTGGGACCCTTCAGTCTGTAGGCCGACGCTCTATCCCAGTGATGGCGAACCTATGACACGCGTGTCAGAGGTGACACGCGAACTCATTTTTTTGGTTGATTTTTCTTTGTTAAATGGCATTTAAATATATAAAATAAATATCAAAAATATACATCTTTGTTTTACTATGGTTGCAAATATCAAAAAATTTCTATATGTGACAAGGCACCAGATTTAAGTTAGGGTTTTTCAAAATGCTGACAAGCCGAGCTCAAAAGGTTTGCCATCACTGCTCTATCCACTGAGCCAAACCAGTTAGGGCCCCACTTATTCTTTTAAATGTCCTTGGTTTAGGGAAGATAGGATTTACTAGGTGGCTGCTATCTGAGTGCCTCGGTTTCCCTATTCTGCTTGTCCCGGTTTACTCACCTCCCAAGGGGATTGGGCTAGGCCCGTGGTCAGCAAACCGCGGCTCTCGAGCCAGGCCCTAGGCCTGGAACTTTTGGCAGAAGACCCCCGCTCCCATCAGGTTCATTTGATGCCACCCAACCAGGATTTCAGTTTGTGTAATCTTGGATGATTTTTGAAGCGGGTGAAATCCAGGCATGGAGCCTTGTGCATGAAACCGGGAAGGGGTGTCCACTCACTAAATATTGGTTGAGTACCTACTATGTGCCAGGCACTGGGAAGAAAGCAGTGAGCAAAATAAAGGATCTACCTTCAGGATGCTTACATTCTAGTTTTCATTTGCTGCGAATCTACACTCTGCTGTAGCCACCTTGGGCAGGCGCACTCCATTCTCAAGACTCAGTTTCTTCATCTGTGAAATTAAAAACAAGAATACTGCCCTAGCTGGTTTTGGCTCAGTGGCTAAAGCGTTGGCCTACGGACTGAAGGGTCCCAGGTTCAATTCCAGTCAAGGGCACATGCCTGGGTTGCGGGCTCGATCCCCAGGCCACCTTGGGCAGGCGCACTCCATTCCCAAGACTCAGTTTCTTCATCTTCGAAATTAAAAACAAGACTACTGCCCTAGCTGGTTTGGCTCAGTGGCTAAAGCGTTGGCCTACGGACTGAAGGGTCCCAGGTTCAATTCCAGTCAAGGGCACATGCCTGGGTTGCGGGCTCGATCCCCAGTTGGGGGCGTGCAGGAGGCGGGCCGATCAATGCTTCTCTCTCATCATTGATGTTTCTATCTCTCTCTCTCTCCCCCTCTCCTTTCCACTCTGAAATCAATAAAAAAATATATTAAAAACAAACAAACAAAAAAACAAGAATACTCTCCCATACCGGGGAGGAAGCCCACGGGATGCGAAGGTGGGAGACTCTAGACTGGGGGCTGCGGGTTCAATTGGGGTCAGAGAGCTCCCTCACGGCTAGAGCCCACGACGCATTTGATTGACAGCTGGCTTGTGTCGGGGCGTGGTCACGCTGAAAATGCCGCGGTGACGACGCACAGCCCGGAATCCCCGCGAGAATTCCAACCTTATTTCCCTTCCTGTTTCTCTGCTTTTTCGTTTCGAAGCTCCGCCCCTTTTCGAGACGTCAGCACGTCCGGTGGCGCAAGACTATAAAAGGCCTCGCGGGCGGTGGCGCACACTCATTGGCTCCCTTCCCAGTTCAGTTGTTGACTTCATGCGCCACGCCGCGAGACCCCGCCGCTCCTCGAGACCCCGCGCCCGTTTGTCGCGACCGCGCTTGCAGCGACCGGAGACAGTTTGAGCGCCGAGCCCCACGCCGCAGGGCGAGATGAAAGCGCTGGCCTCCCGAGCCGTCCGGACCCGCGAATGCTCCTGGCAGCCCAAGCCGGCGCTTTTGCCCCCGAGGTGACGCGCAGCCCGCATCCGGTGAGTGAGGGACGGGAACGCACGGGTCTCCGCGGGCTGGGGGCGAGGGCTCAGACTTTCGGTCGTTAAGGAGGAGGGAGCTTGGACCTCTGGGTAATGCGACAGGCATGTTCGGGGCCGGGACTCCTGGGTCCTGAGGAAGAGGCCTGGGAACCGGAATTCCTGTGTCCGGTTGGGGGCGGCGGGGCGGGGCGGGGCCAGGCCCCAGGGCTCGGAAGTGAGTAGAGGGATTGGGAGCGTGGAGTGCTGAGCCGGGCCCCAGTGAGCAACCAGGGGGCTGAGGAGGCCGGAATTTTTTTTTTTTTTTTTTTGCTTAAAAAAATTTATTTCCGCACAGTTCTGGAGGCTAGAAGTCTGCAGTAAAGATGGCAGCAGGAAAAAAAAAAAAAAGATGGCAGCAGGGCCACGCTCCCTCTGAAGGCCCTAAGACAGAATTCTTCCTTGCTTCTTATTTTCTGGTGTTTTTTGTCAGTTCTTGGAATTCCGTGGCTCCTAGCTCTGCCTCCGTTGTCACATGGCCATCTTCCCTCTGTGTGTGTGCCTCTGTGCCTCTAGTGGCCTTGTTTTGTTATTTTTTAAATGTTTATCTTTATTGTTGAGAGTATTACAGATGGGGGTGGGGAGGTCCGGGGTCGGAATTTTTGAGTCTCCAAGGGTGGCGGGTGTTGGGGGCCTGGCTTGTCAATCCTCAGGAGGATGAGAGAACCAAAGACCAGGACTTTATCCCGAAGGGGAACTAATAGAGGACCTGTGTTCGGCCTGGGACTTGTGGGTCTGAGGGAAAATGGGGGCCTTGGACTTTTGGGTCTAAGGAAGGAGGGAATGGGGACCTGGGCTCCTGGGTATTGAAAGGAAAGAGAGGCAGGAACCTACAGACCGAGATGGGAGTGGCTGGTAATCGGAAAGGAATGTTGGCAGGGACTCATGTTGCTATTTGTGTTAGCATTTCCGTTGCTGATTCAAGGTCATCCCCTGATGCTGTTTCCTAAATGGCTTCTTACTCCCTTTTCCCCAGCCCAGACAGATGGCTCCAGGCCAAGTGCCCCAGCCCCTCCCCTGGAGGGATGCCCATCCCTTCTTCCTCCTGTCCCCGCTGATGGGCCTCCTCAGCAGGGCCTGGAGCCGGCTGAGGGGCCCAGGACCTCTAAAGCCCTGGCTGGAGGACGCAGTAACGAGTGCAGATCAGGGAGATGCTTGCCTGGAGGAAGCGACTAAGGCTGCTTTGGCCACCCACTATGCCCCATGGGGTGGGCACCCTCCGCGGGAGCCTGGAGACAGTGGAAGAGCTGTGGAGGATGGCGGGTCGTCCTGCCCTGACCGAGAGACCAACAGTTCTCTTCTTGAAGCCTGGGATCTTTCAGAAGATGATGAAGAATATGGTGGGGAAGAAGCAACCAGCATCCCTAAAGAGCAAGGAAGTGACTATATAGGTGGCCAGCCTGCTCCCATGACCCTCAGCCTTCTGAGAACCCTGCAAGATCCTCCTGGGGAAGAGGAAACTGAGGAAGGAGGAGTTGCTGAAGATAAAGTGATGACATTCTTCTCTTTCCCTCCGTCACACTGGGAGCACTGTCCAGGGATGGAGGAGGAGGAGGATGGAGAAGGTGTAAATAAAGTTCCCACAACATCTACTTCCCCCTCATCCCCAGGATCCAAGCCCAGTGCTTGGGTGTGTGCTGCAGGGGCAGAAGAGGCTGGAGCTAAGGAGGAAGAAAGAACGGAGAGTGAAGACACCGGGAAGACCTCCATTACCTCTTCATCTGCAGGCGCCCGCCCCAGCGCCTGGGAGTGTAATTCAGGGGAGGAATCTGAGGAAAAGGATGGAAAGGCTGAGAAAGAAGCCGACCCAGAGCCACACTCCTCAGTTCTAAGCCACAGGCCCCTGCTCAGGACCTGGCAGCATCAACCCAATAAGATCACAGAGGATGATGAAGAGGAGGAGGAGGAGGAGGACAACGCTTCAGGGGAAGCTGAGGGTCTGTCAGCCATCCCCACCACAAGTACCTTCTTGAGGGCCTGGGTGTACCAACCAGGAGAGGACACAGAGGAGGAAGATGAGGACAGTGATTCAGGAGTATCTGAGGAGGAGGGAGAAGCTGAGGGTCCCTCTTCGATTCCCCCCACAAGTACCTTCTTGAGGGCCTGGGTGTACCGACCAGGAGAGGACACAGAGGAGGAAGATGAGGACAGTGATTCAGGAGTATCTGAGGAGGAGGGAGAAGCTGAGGGTCCCTCTTCGATTCCCCCCACAAGTACCTTCTTGAGGGCCTGGGTGTACCGGCCAGGAGAGGACACAGATGAGGACAGTGATTCAGGAGCATCTGAGGAGGAGGGAGAAGCTGAGGGTCCCTCTTCGATTCCCCCGACAAGTACCTTCTTGAGGGCCTGGATGTACCGACCAGGAGAGGACACAGAGGAGGAAGATGAGGACAGTGATTCAGGAGCAGCTGAGGAGGAGGGAAAAGCTGAGGGTCCCTCTTCGATTCCCCCCACAAGTACCTTCTTGAGGGCCTGGGTGTACCGGCCAGGAGAAGACACAGAGGAGGAGTATGAGGAGAATGAGGATGAGAAAGATGATTCAGAGACAGCTGGCTCGGACCCAAGTTCTTCCCTTCAGGCCCAGAGTGCCCTCCTCAGGGACTGGACATACCCACCTGGAGAGGAGGCAGAGGGAGTGGAAGCTGCTGAGGAATGGGGAGAAGCTGAGCCCTTCCGAGTGGCCATCTATCTACCAGGAGAGAAGCCACCACCTCCCTGGCCTCTTCCTCGGCTGCCCCTCCGACTGCAAAGGCGGCTCAAGTCTGCAGGAACCCCCACCCAGCATCCGGACCCCGAGACTCCCGAAAAGGCCAGAAAGGTTGGTGCTGAGGGCTCTGATTCCCTTATTTTTTAAAGCTGGGGACAGTAAAACAAGGGCTTAGGATAGAAGAAACAAGAGGGCTGCTTTGGCTCACTAGAAAGTATGAAAAAAGGGGGCTAGAGACAGGTTCGGGGGTTAGCCCAGTATGAGCTGAGAGGCGTGGGCGTGCCCCGGGAGGGAGAGCACCTGGGATTCCTGAGTGTTAGGGGGGAGGGAACTGGGACTGGTCCCCTGTGTGTTACAGAGGGTTGCATGTGAACTCCACTGGGAGGGCTGTGCTCATTGTAATGCAATCCTTTGCAAGAGGCTGGGCTCCCCTGGGAACAGCTGTGGTACTTGTCAGCCCCAGAGAACCACCTCCGTCTTCAGTGAGTCAGACGGAGAATTTGGTGGCAGGCAGGTGACTAGACAGATAGCAAGCATTTTTGTGTAATTTTTGTCTGGTTCTCTCTTCCCTCTCCCCCCTGTGGCCGTGTGTATCCTGTGTCTGTATGTCTGTGCCGGTCTGTCTCCAGGTGCACTTCTCTGAGAAGGTCTCCATCCATTTCCTGATTGTCTGGGCTGGACCAGCCCAGGCTGCCCGCAGGGGCCCCTGGGAGCAGTTTGCCCGGGATCGAAGCCGCTTTGCCCGCCGAATTGCCCAGGCTGAGGAGAAACTGGGCCCCTGCCTCACCCCTGCAGCTCGGGCCAGGGCCTGGGCACGCCTCGGGGACCCTCCCTCTTCTCTGGCTGCCATACCTGCCACGACCCAGACCTTGCCCACATCCTGTGTCCAGGCCACACTCTTGAGCCATACTGTGGCCTCTCCCTCCCCTCTTTGTGTGTCCGTGTCTCCTGCCTTAGACCTCAGTGGGAGGCGTGGCTAGGATCCTGTGGTTTTTGTGTTATTCACTATTTATTTTTTTACCAGTTGGTTTAAGAAATAAAATCTTTTGGTTTGTACTGAGCAATGTCACCTTGTGTATCTGAACTGACAGTATCTACCTCTCCTGGGTCCTGGAAGTAGTTGGGGGGAATAGGAAAGAGGCGGTGCCTTAATAGAGGATAAACTACATTTCTCATCATCCCTCAAATTTGCCTCTTCTCCTGAGGCTTCTTTTGAACAAAGGCGGGGGAGTTTTGTAGTTTTTCTTTGGCTTCCACCTAAATTTTATTAGACTTGGGACAATTATCTCCTCAAAGGGGGCTGGGAGCTAGACTCACTGGTCTCTAACCAAGGGTTAAGCTCCAATTTTCTGCATCTTCCGGGAATATACAAACATCCTCCTACAGGCCTTCACATGGTGAGTTCCTTAAGGTTTTTCAACTGCCCCGATTTAACATTTACAAGCCCTGTGCCCATTGCCTCCGTTTCCTTATCTGTGGCAAACAACTGCATATACCTTAGGGGATTACAAAGGCCCCAAAGGAGTTTGTGTTTAAAGTAATGCTTGTTGCCCAGCCAACTCAGTGGTTGAGTGTTGACCTATAAACCAGGTCACTGTTCGATTCCCCATCAGGGCACATGCCCAGGATGCAGGCTTGGTCCCCAGTGGGGGGTGTGCAGGAGTCCGTTCCTCTCTGAAATCAAAGATATTAAAAAAAAAATGCTTGTCAGTTCAATGTGTTAGCGGGTATTGTAATTATTCTCCCTCACCCATGCATGTCTTCAGTTACCACCCAAGTTTATGTCTCCAGCTTAGAACTTTCTTCTGATCTAGTAAGATCTGTCCAGCAAGGGCACCCTGTCCAGCCTCCCGCTCCCCCTCCTCCATTTGTTCCCCAGGCTCCTACCTCACTAGCCTTTCATTTTCCCAAACAACCTAGCCCCCTTCCACTTTATGATCGTTGCATGAGCTCTGTCTACTATCTGATGTTCCCATTCCTGACCCCTGGTGAATCAGCTAGTTCCTTGTGATTCTATAGGTGTAGTATGAAAACTTCTTTTAGATGCCTTGCTTTGAGCCAGCTGACTTGTGCCTCCATGGGCTTTTCTCCTTCATAGCGGAGGAGTGGTTTGGTTTTTTGTTAAGACCCTGTCTCCCATGATGCACTGAGTGCCACCAGAGCAGGTGCTGCTCAACAGCCCACTCCCTAGAACCCAGAGCACGTCTAATAGGTGTTGGTTAGTAAGGTGGTGCAAGAAGGCATGCTGGAGGCCGTTTTCCAAGTGAGCAGGCACAGGCGCTGTGGAGAGTATTATATTTTATTGGATTACTCGCACGCCAGTTTCCCATCGAAACTGGACAAGCAGATAGCAAAGGCTTGAAGTGGGCAAAGAGGGAAGCAGAAGTCCATGGTGAACATGTCTGGGGCCACGCGGCCGAACTGAAGCACCAAGTAGTCGGCTGAGGAGCAAGTTAGAAACCTAGTCAGACTCTTACCCTGCCCGGGCCCTATGAGCTGAGAAAACTAAGAGGCTGTAAGGCGCCCTTACTTTGCCGGGAAATCCTATTAGTGCCCCATAAACTACAGTTCCCAAGAGGCTTTGCAACAGCGTGGCGTGGGCCTTGCTGAGAGAAAACCTTAAGTGTTGATGGGAGTAGTAGTTCTTGTCCGTTGGTATCCCCGTTCCCTCCGCCCCCCACCCCCCAGCCGGGTTCCTAGGAGCTCACGGTCATCTGGATACACAATCTGGAAGTTCTTGACCGAGGCCTGAGTGACTCGACCGTGAAAATTCAGCACGTAGGCGCCAGTCTCGTAGCTCCACGATGGGGCTTTGTTTTGCAGGAGGACCAGCCCCTGGTTGGCCCCCCGTTGGATGCGACTCATAAGGCGGTCCCGCTCCTAGAGGGCAAAGCAGGGGGCGTGGTTAACCTACCACAAACTAGGCTTTTTTTTCTCCGGACACACAATTTTGAGTTTTTAGCCTCCCCTCCCTGAGACATAAATCTGACAAGATCCTCCCAGCTGCACATGTGAGCTGCAACCATGGGCCCCTCCTCCCTTAGGACCTAGGGCCTGTGACATAGCCCTTCCTCCCCTATCGACCCAGAGATTCTCAACCTCAGCCAACTCACATTTTGTGGCTGGACGCTGATTCTCTTGTTCTGGCCATCAATTCCTGGAATGATCACAGACATTTTCCGGGGCCCTCGGAATCCCAAGACGTTGGTATCCTAGGGTATCATGCTCCAGTTGGCCTGGCTCTTTCTCCCTCCCCACCATCTGCTCCATTCACTCTCTAGTCTCCGGGATACTTACATAACACACAACGCCCAGCTCCTCCCTGATCCGGCCAGTGTCTGGGATGAAATACTTTTTTTCAGGATTCACCCCATTGTCGAAAATGGTGAATTTGGTGCCGAAGACATTAGATCTACTCCAGGAAGGCCGCGGCCAGAATAAAATAATCATCGTTACCATTATGCTGTACATTAACTGCTTTCCCATGCCATCTTATCAATTCTTCCCATCAGTCCTCTACTACGTAAGACTCATTTCCATGTAGCCACAGTCCCAGCTCTGCGATCCATAATTTCCTGCCTCGGCCCTTTAGGAACCCTCTTCCCTCTAATACCTGTTGGTTAGTATTAGAGGAGTCCCAGCCCCTGGCCTTTCAAGAAGTCAAATGTCTTAAAGGCCAGCCTGTGCTCCAAAACCTCCAGTTCGATTTCTAACCACCCTGGGGCTACAACCTGAAGAACTCCAGAGCCCACCAGTCCCTACGAGAAAAGGTCCTTCCTAGAGCAGGTAGGACTTGTGCTCTATGGCCTGTTGGGAAATGTAGTTCAATTCTCCCCCTTCTTCCCCCGGGTGCCCTATCACCTGCCATCTGTTTCCCACACACATCAGGGCTCTGCCTACCTGACTTTGCCCACAAAGCTCTGCCCATCCCGAGACAGGTCTGTGGGGTCCAGGGAAATTAGATAATTAGAGGTTGTGCTCATTTTTCTCTTGCGCCCAGCGAGAAGGAAGTGCTGTGGATCAGAGAACAGCCCATCAGATTCGATTTCGGGGATTGGGCGAGGGCTAGGGGTCTAAAGATAAGGAAACGTTATGTCCGTGGCGGGGGGGCGGGGGGGGGCAGAGGAAAGGGTAACGGGGCAATAAGCGTCCCCAGGCTTGCTGGGAGGTGCAGTTCCCACTGAAGGAAGTCACAGCTGGGTCCTGAAGGGGAGCTACACATCTTAATGTCTCCCCTTCAGGCAGAGCCCAGGCAGGAGAGAACCTGACTAGCAGGCCTGACTCTGGACCACAGGGAAGAGCCTCCCTTTGGACATTGCACCAGGTCTTCAGTAGGTGTTGCATCCTGGAAAAGTGGATCTGG
The DNA here is from genome assembly GCF_000412655.1 of Myotis brandtii. Classification (NCBI taxonomy): domain Eukaryota; kingdom Metazoa; phylum Chordata; class Mammalia; order Chiroptera; family Vespertilionidae; genus Myotis; species Myotis brandtii. The sequence continues at coordinate 839,457 of NW_005370276.1, forward strand.
CTCTGAGTAGGAAAAGCCCTTTCTGGGAGATTTAAAGTGCCTTGAGGGGCAGCCACAAAGAGAGGGGCGTGGCTAGGCTGAGAGGGGCGTGGCTTGGCTCTGCATAGGCAGAATACATGGTCAATCCACCAAGGGAGGGGCTTGGGTGGGGCCTTATCGCAAAGGCGGCTCCGTGAAGCGGCCAGACTCGGACCTACAAAGATGGGTTCTGGAGGGTGTGTAAGGGTGAGGTTTTGGACCCCGGTAGGGCGTGGTCTGAGTTTGAAAAAGCCGGGCCCAGCTCCACCGTGGGCAGGTCCTCGGCTGTGGGACGGGTAGGGCCTTTGCCACTGGGCTCTAAGGAGCTCGGTTCTGTGACGTTTTGGAGTTGGAGTGGACAGGTCCCAGCTCAGTGATGAGCAAGGCCTGGGTTCGTGAAAGTCAAGCCCCTGAGAGGTGGGGGCTGGCCCCCGCCGCCAGACGGCACCTTCCGGCTGTGGCCGTTGATCGCCTCCAAGTAGAGATAGTAGAAAGGGAACATGCCCTTGTCTATGCCACGCTTGTCGCGGCTGATGCAACACTGCATCGTGCAGCCGCGCACCGCTGGCCGCAACACATATTCTTCCAAGTCCGCGATGAGCCGCGGGTCTGGGGCGAGGAGAGACGAGAGGGGCGAGCTCCGCGCACTGCCGAAGCCCCCGACGCCCTCGCTTTCCAGGGCCTCGGACATCTTCCCGGCAGCCAGCCCTGGGAAATTCCTCACTGTGGACTCCGACTCCTCTTTCTTTTCCTCCAGGTCTTCTCCCTGGTCCACATGCCAAATGCAAGTTGAGGTGCAGCCCAGACCCGCCCCAATCCCCCGCTAGTAAAACACTGATTGGCCATCCCAGCTCAGGGTTACACCCACTCTCGATCATGTATTCTGCCTATTGGTCAAACTTCTCGGCCACTTGCTGATCCCTTTCAGATTTCCACCCTGCCAAGCCCCACTAGCTTCCCTCTGCGGCCTGGCTCACTCCATCTACCGATTGGAGAATTCCTTTTGCAAGGCCCGTTCAGCTAAAACATGTGTTGATTCGATCTAGATAACTTAATATGGCCCGGATCTACCCAACTGAAACTATTTGTTGTTGTTTTTATTCTTAATCCTCATCGGAGGATATATATTTTTTCCGTTGATATTTTTAGAGAAGGGAGGGAGGGAGAGAAGGGGAGAGAAGAGAAACATCTATGCGAGAGAGACACATCTACTGGCTGCTTCCTGCACCCACCCTGGCGGGACAGGGGATCAAACTTGCAACCCACGATGCTCTAGCCACTCAAGGCACTGGCCAGAGCCCAACTGAAACTATGTATCTCACTTTCATCAATGCCAAAGTGAGTGCCAACTGGCCCTTCCCTATGGCTGTGTCACCCTCCCCCAAGCTCACAGCCTTTCGGTGGGCTGGGTTTTGATGTGCTCACATCTCTTCAAACCGCATAATGGTCAATGGGGCACTCAGAGCCTCTGCGAGCTCAGTGAGCACAGGTTCTACCCACCAGGAAAAGGGGCCTCTGATTGGGCTGCAGAGTTTTAGCACCACCCTCCTCTTCCTCTGTCTTGATGGGCTGTGCCACCTCTCACCCTGTTGGAGCTCGAGTCTCCACTTCCCCCATCATCATCCCTTCCAGGCGACTCGCATTCATCTCCACCATCCTGCGATTCGTTATCGTCCTCTGTACTGGACCCTAAAGAATGGAAGAAGCCGGAAGCAGACTGAGCTCGGGACACCTGGGTCCCAGGAGCTCGGGACGAGGTCACCAGTGGTAGCTCATCGCCCTCACTTGCCAGACCCCTCACCTCCCTCACATTCAGGGGGTCTACACAGGTCAAGGAGTCTCTGCCTGCCCTAAGGACAGAGCAGGATTTGAGCTCCCCCTTCCCTTTGTGCCAGAGAGAGCAGAGCAGAGACTGGGGATCTAGGATGGGGGTGGAGAGAGAGTGGAGTTTCGGGGTGATAATTAAGATTCCTGTTTTGCAATAGCGAAATAGTCCTTTCGTGAGAATAAAATGTCATTACAATGAAATATTAAAGAATAAAAGGGAAGCCCTAGCTGGGATGGCTCAGTGGATAGAGCGTCAGCCTGTGGACTGAAGGGTCCCAAGTTCGATTCTGGTCAAGGGCACATGCCCAGGTTGCAGGCTCCACCTCCAGTAGGGGGCGTGCAGGAGGCAGCCAATCAAGGATTCTCTCTCAATGATGTTTCTATCTCTCTCTTCCTCTCCCTTCTCTGAAATCAATGTATATATATATATATATATTTTTTAAAAAAGAATAAAAGGGAATGAAGTACTGATAATACTACAACATAGATGAACCTTAAAAACATGCGAACATGAGAAGCCAGTTATGAAAGATCATATTGCGTATTATTCTGTTTATCTGAAACATCGAGAATAGGCAAATCTAGGATTAGTGGTTGCCTAGGGCTAGGAGAAAGGGGGGTGGTGATTGGTAAGAGGTACAGGTTTCTTCTGGGGGTGATGAAAATGCAGGAAAATTGATTGTGGCGATAGGTGCGCATCTCTGTAAATATACTAAGAACCCTGGAATTGTAAACTTTAAATGAGTGAACTGTATGGTATGTGAACTATATCTCCAAAAGGCTGTTACAAAAGGGGGGAGGATTTGCCACTCGGAGCAGAGGGCCTGACGATGTCCCCCAAATTACCACGTCGTCCGTGGGGTATCCAACCCCTGCATCTTATCCTTGGGGGCCCTTTGAAAGGAGGGCGGAAGGTGGGAACATCCTCCACGAAGACCTCCTCCAACTCAGGATAGGACGTGTCTGGTGGGCAGAAGAGAGAAGGCACCTGGAGGCTGGGATCCCAGGGGAGGGAAGGGCTGGAGACTGAGATGACTGGGTGTTGGAGAAGGAGAAGGTTCAAGACCCGGTTTGGCTCAGTGGATAGAGCGTCGGCCTGCGGACTGAAGGGTCCCAGGTTCGATTCCCGTCAAGGGTACATGCCTGGATTGTGGGCTCGATCCCCAGTAGGGGGCGTGCAGGAGGCAGCCGAGCTATCATTCTCTCTCATTATGGATATTTCTCTTTCTCTCTCTTCCTCTCTGAAGTCAATAAGAAAAATTTTTTTTAAAAAAAAGACCTGGACTTGGTGTGGATTTCAGAGCCCCTGGGGCGGGGGGAGTGGGGGTCTGCACTCCAGGCTCTTTTGGAGATCAAGGATTGAGGTTCCAGACGCCTGGGTTCTAGAGGGAGTGGAGTTCTAGTATAGGCGGTCCAAGGGCTTGAGAGTACCTTCTTCCGTCGGGGATGCCAAGGGGCTGGGCTCCGGGCGGCCATCGCCACCACAGCTCATGATGCCCTGGGCGCTGTGGGTACCAGCGTGCAGATGTGCTTCTGGCACATTCTCCCGGAGGAAAGGGTTCCGGAGGCCTGGGAGACAGTGCAGAGGGCCCTAAACGGCGAAGATCTGCCTCCGCCCTGGGCTCCCACACACAGCCCCTGATTGAACGACCACCCAAACCCCCGAGACGCATGCAGAACCCACCCTTCATTCCAAGGCTCCGACCAGGACGGCCCGACCACTAAGTTGTGGCTCCTCGCGAACACCACCCCCGCCGGGTTCTCCGTCCGTAGCACCTGGTTTCTAAGTCACCCAGGTCCCCGGGCTTTGCCAATCTCAGCCCTGGTCCTGCTTTTCCAGGCCCCGCCCCCCAACTCTACCAGGCCACGCCCCAGTCCCCTAGGCCCCGCCCTACGCTTTTGGTTGGTCCCCGGCTCTCGCAGGCTCCGCCCCAGAACTCTAACCAGCCCCGCCTTCCCGTGGCCTTAAAGGGCCCGCACCCGCGCTCTGGGGTTCCCATTGGCTGTGACTCGGGCTTTTCCGGGCTCTGCCGGGCTCCCACAGGCCCCTCCCTTCCAGGTGGTCGGACCCTTTCCTCACCGCTGTTCCCGGCGAGGCGCTCCGACCTCTGGCGCGGTCGGCAGGACCGCAGGGAGGTGTCAGGATTGGCCTGAACCATGAGGAAATCTTGGCGTTTCCGCCGCTGCTTCTTCTCAAATAGCCGCCGCTGCGGGAGCGGGAAAGGGGTGTGTGGGGGCCAGGAGTCCTGCGGAAGACTCGGGTGAAAATGGGCCTGGGGAAGGGGAGCCCTGGGGAAGGGGCGGCCTGCATCCGTGGGAGAATTTTTGGAACCCAAGCCCTCAGTCCCTCGTCTCCTCCTTCCTCAGAACCAGGGGTCCTGGCACCTGGTCCCCTCCGCCCCCAGGACCTGGGGGTCCTGCCCCCAGGGCCCTTGTTCCTTAGAAGTTTTGGAGCCTCATCCCCAAGGTTTACTTCTCTAGGATCCCGAGTTCCTATTTTCTCACTTCCCAATTGCGGAACCTGAGGCTCAAGAGAGCCACGGAGGGCCAGCCCGCCCAGGGCGATCCCTGGGGATGGGGCTCCTGGGGGGCTATGAAGGGGCCCCGGGTTGGGGGGCGGGGGTGAGGACTCCCAGCACAGTACCTGCTGTTCCAGCTTCTGCAGCCTTATGGCGGCGAGCTCGTCCCACAGGACCCTGAGGGAGAGGCAGGCTTATGACAAGACTAAGCAAGGCACCCTGGATGCCCGAGAGCCCCCGTAAGTTAGGATTCTAGGTACTTGTGAGGTCACAGAAGGGGTAGATTCTAAAGCTCTTTCCCCCGGCACTGGCCTGTCTGGATCCAGGAGCCAGAGATCCCAGGGCCCTCGGGTCTCAGCACTCAGGAGTCCACGCCCCTCCCCTTTCTGACCGCTTAGTCCTCATCCCAGGCTGCTCCCTTTAGGTAGGACTCAGAGGTCCAGGCCCCCAATCCCTCCCAGCAAGGCTGACGGTGCTGAACCTGCAAACGCCCTTATGAGGCCAGAGCTGAGTGTGTGTGGGCATAGTCAAACGCTCAGTGCCCCGTGCACCCCTTTTCTCCACTCCTGCCCACTCCGGTGCCTTACTCACTCTTTTTTCCATGTGTCATTCTCCTGAGACATTCTAGAGAAACAGGAATGAGAAGTCAGGACTCAGACCCCACCTCCCAATGGGCTCTGTGTGCCC
>NW_005370276.1:845350-846796 GCF_000412655.1 Myotis brandtii
CCCCCCCCCCCCCCCCCCCCCGCAACGTCTGATCTTAAGCGCTACATTTTATTCAGCAACCAGGAAGCCTGAATTCCAGCACCTCCTCCCGTCCAGGGAAACCGCAGCCTTATTCCAGTTTTTTGGCACTAACAGGGGCCCAGGAGTCCAATTCTCTCTCCCCCAAATACCTCTCTCCTGCACCCAGGCGTGGGAACTCAGAAATCTGGGCCCCAAACACCAGACCGCCAGCACCCCTCTACCCTCCCCCGTGCCTGCAGAGGCTTTTCACATTCACGCCCCAGCGCTCTGCCCCTCTGGCCAATTTCTAAACATACCTGACTACTTTTGGGGGGAGCTGGGGACCTAATCTCTGGGTCTCCGGGAAATAAAGCTGGGGAATGAAGAGGGCTCCGAGGGAGGAGGGATTCCCTCCCTCCAATTCCCTCAGGCTCAACTGCCAACAGAGCAATGACCCCTGGCTTCTGCCGCAGCCAGGCTACCCTGCTCTGGGGGTTCTAAATTGGAAGGGGGTGCGAGTGTTCCTTAAAGGGACCCCGAAGAGGTCGCAGCGCAGTCTCTCGCTCTACCCCTCTCACTCCTATAAGAAACTTAGAAGGCGACCTGGACGATTGCTATTGATCTGTAACTTGCCGACGCCACTTCTAGGGCAGAAACACAAACGAGAAAACTACAACTCCCATGAGGCAAAGGGGCCAAGATGGTGCGGAAGTTACGTCATCTTACCCCGGACCGACGGGGAGTTGTAGTTCTCTTTGAAAGTCTCCGTACCGCTTTCGCCTAAATTTTAGGCCCTAAAAGGCAGGAAATGTGTCGTCAAGAATCGGAGCTTCCGCGAAAAGGAGGCAAGCCTTTCGAGAAAAGGCGAGCGACTTCGACAAGGGGCGGGGCCACGAGGCAAGAACCGAGCGGGCGGGAGCTAGCGTGGACCAATCAGATAGCGGGAGGCGGGTCTTCGGCGGGGAAAGTGGGCGGGGCCTGGGGGGAAATCGCCTAGAACGCAACGGAGGTCCCAGCCCGGGAGAACGCCCTCTGCGGAGAAGGAGAGGTGAGGGGCCGGGGTCTCTAGACGCCTGGGTCCCAGGAAGGAGGGGCGGTGGGGGACTAGAGGGGCTGGAGGCTGAGATCCGGAGGAAGACGGGCTGGGCACCAGCTCTCCGAGGTCCCAGGATAAAAGGGGGCTGGGGGCTTGGATCGACCCAGACCTGAAATCCGTGAGTGAGCGAAGAGGGTGCAGGGAGCCCGGACGCTTGGGTCTGAGGAAGGAAAGGCCGGAGGCTCGTTCCGGGATGTTGGGTCCCGGGAAACGAGACGCTTTGATTCTTGACTCTTGGGAGGAAGAAGAGCGTGCGGCGCTGCGGGCCTGACCTCTGGGGCCAGGGAAGGAGGCGGCTTGGGACAGACATTCTCCACTCTCCGCCCGCACAGGTCACGCCGCCATGCCTC
>NW_005370276.1:847095-860893 GCF_000412655.1 Myotis brandtii
CCATGTCCCAGTCCCTGAGTCTGAACTGTGGGAAATGAGGCCAGATGTTAAGTGAAAAGTCGGCATCAGCTCCCGCCCCCCCCCAACACCCCACCTCTACACACACCCCTAAACCTCTCTGTTTGGGGGAGTGTTTTTTATTTATTTTATTTTTTAAGACGCCCCTCTCCTCAAGCAGGAATTTGAACAAAAGAACTACATTTCCCAGTAGCACCTTACACAGGTGTTGTGTTGTTAGCTAATTGGGCAGTTCTCACTTCCTGGAGCTCCTGGGAGTTGTAGTTCAAATGACAAAGAGGCTTATAAACCACCCGGTTAGGTAATTCCAGTAGGTTTTTATCCAAGGCTGGGAAACCTTTGGTCTTAGGGCAGCGGTTCTCAACCTGTGGGTCGCGACCCCTTTGTGGCGGCCGAACGGCCCTTTCACAGGGGTCGCCTCAGACCATCCAGCATATCAGATATTTACATGACGATTCATAACAGTAGCAACATGACAGTTATGAAGTAGCAACGGAAATAATTTTATGGTTGGGTCACAACATGAGGAACTGTATTTAAAGGGCCAGCAGGTTGAGAACCACTGGTCTTAGGGCATTTGGTACTTGGAACTTGAGAAATTTCCTCAAGGCCAGCGTCCTGATTTATGACCGGAATCCTCCCACTAGGAACCGGCACGTCACTATCTCTGGGACAGACTGTGCCAGGCTCCTGTGTGGCAGGTCCCCACCCAGTGACTTAGACCTCTGCCCAGAGAAATCTCTGCAGAGACAGAAGGGCACCCTTTCCCTCATTCATTCCACACATTTCTTTTTAAATATATTTTATTGATTATTTTTACAGAGAGGAAGGGAGAGGGATAGAGAGTTAGAAACATCCATGAGAGAGAAACATGGATCAGCTGCCTCCTGCACACCTCCCACTGGGGATGTGCCTGCAACCAAGGTACATGCCCTCGACCGGAATCGAACCTGGGACCCTTCAGTCCGTAGGCCGACGCTCTATCCCCTGAGCCAACCCGGTTAGGGCTCCACACGTTTCTTGAGCATCTTCTATGAGCCAAGCACAGCCCTAACACAAGCCCAGTCCCGTCGCAGGCCAGCCAAGCTCGCTGGGCTCCTGCGAGTGGACAGGAGGGGTGATGGCCATTGAGGTGAGATGTGAAGTTCGGGGCGGAACCTCAGATTCCAGGCAGAGGGAGCAGCCTGGGCAGAAGAAGTCAGTGTGGCTGGAGCTGACTGAGCAAGGGAGGGGACGGGATGAGGCAGGTCCCACGGGGCCTTGTGGGCCATGATAGAGAATGTCTTTACACGGAGACTAGTGGAAAGCACCGAATGTTATAAACATCAACAACAACGGGTGGATGGGGAAACTGAGGCACAGAGGGATTAAGGAACTTGTTCAGGGACTAAGATTGCCAGACTTGGCGAGTACAAGCACAGGACACTGAGGCATCAGGGCAGTCCTACCTAACAAGATTTCAACCCACCGTGTGTGGCTGAAAAATGGTCCCCAAAGACGTCCCCTCCCTAATCCCTTGAACCTGGGAATATATCACCTCCTGCGGCAAAAGGGTGTCCCCGGGTGTGACTGAGTTGGCATCTTGAGATGGAAGCGTTATTCTGGGTCATGTAGGTGATCCCAGGGTCCCTCTAAGACAGTGGTTCTCAACCTTCCTCATGCTGCGACCCTTTCATACAGTTCCTCATGTTGTGGTGACCCCCAACCATAAAATTATTTTCGTTGCTCCTTCCTAACTGTAATTTGCTACTGTTACGAATCGTCATGTAAATATCTCATATGCAGGATGTATTTTCATTGTGACAAATTGAACATAATGAAAGCATAGTGATTAACCACAAAAACAATATGTAATTATATATGTGTTTTCCGATGGTCTTAGGCGACCCCTGTGAAAGGGTCGTTCGACCCCCAAAGGGGTCGTGACCCACAGGTTGAGAACCGCTGCTCTAAGAGGAAGGCAGGAAGGGCAGCGTCAGAGGATGTGATGGTGTGAGATGTCAGAGTGAGCAGGGCCATGGGCGAAGGAGTGCAGGCAGCCCATGGGAGCGGGGAAAAAACAAGGAAATGCTCTCCCCTGGGGCCTGGGGAACCCGCTGAGCCCCGCCAACCCATGTTGCACTCTGACCTCCAGACACTGAGAGAATAAGCTGTGTGTTGCTCTAAGCCACTTACTTTGTGATACTTTGTTTTAGCAACAGTAGGAAAGAGTGCACCCACAGTGGCATAGCTGGGGGATTCGCTCACCTTGTATTAAGCACCTACTGTGTGCTCCTCAGCTGATGTAGTGAGAGCCAGAGCAGGCGAGTGTCTTCTGCATCCTTATCATCGGGCCAGGCTGTGTGTCTCATTTTCTTTTCTGCGCAGCTCTGAGCAGTGGGGCCAGAAGCCCAGAGCTCCAGTCTGTCTTGTTCACTTGCTGTATCCCCTAGAGCAGCACCTGCCACGTGGTAGGGGCTCAGTGGATGCTAATTGAATGAATGAATGAATGAATGAATGAACTCTGCTCGCCGACAAGTACCAGTGTGTCTGCTGGGTAAGCCCCACCCTGTGAGCGGTGTTGGGCTTGTGTTTGCCCTTGTGACACATTTTGTCTCCACGACAGACCTGGGCAGAGGTGAGAGCTGTGGCCTGGAGGTCAGCAGGTTCCTGGGTTACAGAGCAGATGGGGGTTAGGGCCTGTCTGCTGGCTGCAGAGCCTTGATCCAGGGGGCGAGCCCCCAGCTCCAAGTGGGGGCTCTCTAGGTCCCTCCGCAGATGCCTCGGGGAGCCGGGTCTGGGCCCCCCCTTTAGGCGGGGACTGAGCTGCTCTGTTCCTCTTTGTCTCCGCAGGACACAGGTCTGTACTATCACCGCTACCTCCAGGAGGTCATTAACGTGCTGGAGACGGACGGGCACTTCCGAGAGAAGCTGCAGGCCGCCAACGCCGAGGATATCAAGGTGCGGCCGGGCGCGAGGGGCAGGAGGGGACACGGGCTCAGAGGCAGAGTTTTGGGAAGGACCGGGTTCCTTAAAGGGGCCACGTGGCTCCAGATCTCGCAAGGGGAGAAATCGCTTCTCCAGGTCACACACCTGGGAAGGGACTTGGGGAAGACAGAGTGTGTGGTTAAGCCCCGGGGCAGATGTCGCAGGCTCCCAGCCTCAGCTCTGCCACGTATCAGCTATGTGACCACCCCTTGCTGTGCCTCAGTTTCCCCATCTGTAAAATGGGGTATCACAGAACCTGCCCCCGGGGTTCCAGGGTGGATGGTCCCAGGTCAGACTTGCACAGGGTTTGGACAGCCACATGGCGTCCTTAGCGTGTGCGCGCGCTCAGCACTGAGCACAGCGCTTTCTGCCTGAGAAGGATCAGCCCTGAGGATCTCCATCTCACAGAAGAGAATGCTGAGGTCCTGAGCGCAGGCTTTGTCCTTCTGTGGGCCCGGCTCACCCCCTGAGCCCAAAGCCCACGCCCTGTCCCATCCCCCTGGCAGCGCCCCAAGTCCCTGCCCCGCTCCGTCTCCCCATCCCACCACACACACTCCTCCCTGGGTGCTGTCAGAATGTCCCTTCTGCCCGGCCGGTGTGGCTCAGTGGTTGAGCGTCGAACTATGAACCAGGAGGTCACGGTTGGATTTCCAGTCAGGGCACATGCCCGGGTTGCGGGCTTGATCCCAGGTGTGGGCGTGCAGGAGGCAGCCGATCAGTGATTCCCTCTCATCACTGATGTTTCTCGCTCCCTCTCCCTTCTCTCAGTAATCAATAAAAATATATATATTTTTTAAATGTCCCTTCTAGAGGAGACATCCCAAGTTCTCCAAAACCTGGGCCCAGGAGAGGCCCCAGGACCTGGAACTGGTGGGGAGGCAGCCCTGCTCCCCCCAAAAAACCTCCCAGCATTCCCGGGGCCCTTGTCTGTCCTTGTCCACTCTGCCCCTGAGGAGAAACACATAACAGCAGAGACAGTTGATCCCAACCCCTCCCACTGCCCATCTGGGGAAACTGAGGCACAAGAGGCCCCTGGGCTTGCCCCAAGCTGCACCACTGAGAAGCGAAGTCAGAAACAGAGGCCACTGGGCGGGCAGGTTCAGGGCGGGCCGGTGCCGGGTTCCAAGCCCAGCCTCGCCTGCGCTCCCGGGGGCTGTGCTGCACCCCGTGTGCCTTGCTTTCCTTCTCAGCAAACGGAGGCTGGTAACACCCTCTCCGTTGTGAGGGTGGTTGTGCAAATCAGCATTGATTTCCCCAAGGGCCGTGCCAGGCACGTCGGGAGCCTGCGGGAAATGTCATCATCGGTGGCGGTTAGGGTTAGGGGGTTAGGACCACCTGAGCCCGTCGTGAGGCCTAGCAGGGAACAGGGGTGGAGGGACCGGTCACGCAGGGAGGGGGCTGGCGCTGGGATTGCACCCTGGCTGCCCAGCCTCGCTGAGGGGCCTTGGGCAAGAGGCTTGTCCTGGGCCTCACTTGGTTCGCCTGGAACATGGGGGTGTGGGCCGACCTAGAGGACAGGCCCAGGGGGTCCCGCGCGGAGCTTGGCTCAGAGACTGTGCTGAGGGCTCCGGGGACCCACTGAGTCATGAGTGACAGGAAACCATCTGAGATCTGAGCGGTGGTTTAGGCGGGGGCCCCGGGGGGTGGGGCCCTGGCGTTTCAGACGGAGACGGGAGGAACTGTGTGTGCAAACCAAGCTTCCGGTACGTTAGCTGCTGGCGGTTCCTTATAACTGACAGAGACCAGCAGACGGAGCTGGGGCGGTGGGTGAGTGCGGAGCCCAGGAATTCTTTTTTTTTTTTTTTAATATAATTTTAGAGAGGAAGGCAGAGGGAGAGAGAGAAACATCAATGATGAGAGAGAATCACTGATCAGCTGCCTCCTGCACGCCTCCTACTGGGGATCAAGCCCGCAACCCAGGCATGTGCCCTGACTGGGAATCAAACCTGGGACCCTTCAGTCCGCAGGCCGAGGCTCTATCCACTGAGCCAAACTGGCTAGGGCAGCAGTTCTCAATCTGTGGCTCGCGACCCCTTTGGGGGTCGAACGACCCTTTCACAGGGGTCGCCTAAGACCATCGGAAAACACATGTATAATTACATATTGTTTTTGTGATGAATCACTATGCTTTCATTATGTTCAATTTGTAACAATGAAATTGGGGGTCACCACAACACGAGGAACTGTATTAAAGGGTCGGGGCATTAGGAAGGTTGAGAACCACGGGGCTAGGGCAAGCCCAGGAATTCTGTCCTGGGGTCTTTGGAGAGCCCTGGGGGCTCGGATTGAGAAACAGAAATAATCCTAAGTGGTAATGGAGGCAGCTCGGCGAAGGCCTCCTGCTCCGCACAGTGTGTGTGTGTGTGTGTGTGTGTGTGTGTGTGTGTGTGTGTGTGGCAGGGCCCAGAGGGTTGTTGGGGGGATTCTTCCCAAGGGAGGTGCCATCTGCTTTGAGTCTGCAGGACAGGAGGGTCTGGTTAGGCTTGGGAAGCAGTGGTGGAGAGCTTTGCCGGCAGAGGGCCCAGCGTGTGCAAAGGCCCTGAGGTGGCAAAGGGCCTTGAGCTTGGGGACCTACACCCAGTGAGAGTGGCTGGAACCGAGTATGATTGGATGAGTGACGGGAGGTGGGGCTACAGGAATGGGCGGGGCCTCGAAGGCCACGCTGAGGGGCTGGGACCTTGTCTCAGGGCCTCTGTGGAGCCCTCGGAGGCCTGAGAGAGCTTGTGGAAGGTTCCAGGGAGGCCAGAGACCGTGCCCGTCCCGGGCCTCCAGCCTCACCAGTGTCCCCTCACTCTCTGGCCAGAGCGGGAAGCTGAGCCGGGAGCTGGACTTTGTCAGTCATCATGTCCGCACCAAGTTGGACGAGCTCAAGCGGCAGGAGGTGTCGCGGCTTCGGATGCTGCTCAAGGCCAAGATGGACGCGGAGCAGGAGCCCAGTAAGCAGGGGTGGAGCGGGGGGGGCGGGGCCCAGTGAGCAGGGCTGGGGCTGGGGAGCAGGGCCCAGTGAGCAGGGCTGGGGCTGGGGAGCAGGGCCCAGTGAGCAGGGCTGGGGCTGGGGAGCAGGGCCCAGTGAGCAGGGCTGGGGCTGGGGAGCAGGGCCCAGTGAGCAGGGCTGGGGCTGGGGAGCAGGGCCCAGTGAGCAGGGCTGGGGCTGGGGAGCAGGGCCCAGTGAGCAGGGCTGGGGCTGGGGAGCAGGGCCCAGTGAGCAGGGCTGGGGCTGGGGAGCAGGGCCCAGTGAGCAGGGCTGGGGCTGGGGAGCAGGGCCCAGTGAGCAGGGCTGGGGCTGGGGAGCAGGGCCCAGTGAGCAGGGCTGGGGCTGGGGAGCAGGGCCCAGTGAGCAGGGCTGGGGCTGGGGAGCAGGGCCCAGTGAGCAGGGCTGGGGCTGGGGAGCAGGGCCCAGTGAGCAGGGCTGGGGCTGGGGAGCAGGGCCCAGTGAGCAGGGCTGGGGCTGGGGAGCAGGGCCCAGTGAGCAGGGCTGGGGCTGGGGAGCAGGGCCCAGTGAGCAGGGCTGGGGCTGGGGAGCAGGGCCCAGTGAGCAGGGCTGGGGCTGGGGAGCAGGGCCCAGTGAGCAGGGCTGGGGCTGGGGAGCAGGGCCCAGTGAGCAGGGCTGGGGCTGGGGAGCAGGGCCCAGTGAGCAGGGCTGGGGCTGGGGAGCAGGGCCCAGTGAGCAGGGCTGGGGCTGGGGAGCAGGGCCCAGTGAGCAGGGCTGGGGCTGGGGAGCAGGGCCCAGTGAGCAGGGCTGGGGCTGGGGAGCAGGGCCCAGTGAGCAGGGCTGGGGCTGGGGAGCAGGGCCCAGTGAGCAGGGCTGGGGCTGGGGAGCAGGGCCCAGTGAGCAGGGCTGGGGCTGGGGAGCAGGGCCCAGTGAGCAGGGCTGGGGCTGGGGAGCAGGGCCCAGTGAGCAGGGCTGGGGCTGGGGAGCAGGGCCCAGTGAGCAGGGCTGGGGCTGGGGAGCAGGGCCCAGTGAGCAGGGCTGGGGCTGGGGAGCAGGGCCCAGTGAGCAGGGCTGGGGCTGGGGAGCAGGGCCCAGTGAGCAGGGCTGGGGCTGGGGAGCAGGGCCCAGTGAGCAGGGCTGGGGCTGGGGAGCAGGGCCCAGTGAGCAGGGCTGGGGCTGGGGAGCAGGGCCCAGTGAGCAGGGCTGGGGCTGGGGAGCAGGGCCCAGTGAGCAGGGCTGGGGCTGGGGAGCAGGGCCCAGTGAGCAGGGCTGGGGCTGGGGAGCAGGGCCCAGTGAGCAGGGCTGGGGCTGGGGAGCAGGGCCCAGTGAGCAGGGCTGGGGCTGGGGAGCAGGGCCCAGTGAGCAGGGCTGGGGCTGGGGAGCAGGGCCCAGTGAGCAGGGCTGGGGCTGGGGAGCAGGGCCCAGTGAGCAGGGCTGGGGCTGGGGAGCAGGGCCCAGTGAGCAGGGCTGGGGCTGGGGAGCAGGGCCCAGTGAGCAGGGCTGGGGCTGGGGAGCAGGGCCCAGTGAGCAGGGCTGGGGCTGGGGAGCAGGGCCCAGTGAGCAGGGCTGGGGCTGGGGAGCAGGGCCCAGTGAGCAGGGCTGGGGCTGGGGAGCAGGGCCCAGTGAGCAGGGCTGGGGCTGGGGAGCAGGGCCCAGTGAGCAGGGCTGGGGCTGGGGAGCAGGGCCCAGTGAGCAGGGCTGGGGCTGGGGAGCAGGGCCCAGTGAGCAGGGCTGGGGCTGGGGAGCAGGGCCCAGTGAGCAGGGCTGGGGCTGGGGAGCAGGGCCCAGTGAGCAGGGCTGGGGCTGGGGAGCAGGGCCCAGTGAGCAGGGCTGGGGCTGGGGAGCAGGGCCCAGTGAGCAGGGCTGGGGCTGGGGAGCAGGGCCCAGTGAGCAGGGCTGGGGCTGGGGAGCAGGGCCCAGTGAGCAGGGCTGGGGCTGGGGAGCAGGGCCCAGTGAGCAGGGCTGGGGCTGGGGAGCAGGGCCCAGTGAGCAGGGCTGGGGCTGGGGAGCAGGGCCCAGTGAGCAGGGCTGGGGCTGGGGAGCAGGGCCCAGTGAGCAGGGCTGGGGCTGGGGAGCAGGGCCCAGTGAGCAGGGCTGGGGCTGGGGAGCAGGGCCCAGTGAGCAGGGCTGGGGCTGGGGAGCAGGGCCCAGTGAGCAGGGCTGGGGCTGGGGAGCAGGGCCCAGTGAGCAGGGCTGGGGCTGGGGAGCAGGGCCCAGTGAGCAGGGCTGGGGCTGGGGAGCAGGGCCCAGTGAGCAGGGCTGGGGCTGGGGAGCAGGGCCCAGTGAGCAGGGCTGGGGCTGGGGAGCAGGGCCCAGTGAGCAGGGCTGGGGCTGGGGAGCAGGGCCCAGTGAGCAGGGCTGGGGCTGGGGAGCAGGGCCCAGTGAGCAGGGCTGGGGCTGGGGAGCAGGGCCCAGTGAGCAGGGCTGGGGCTGGGGAGCAGGGCCCAGTGAGCAGGGCTGGGGCTGGGGAGCAGGGCCCAGTGAGCAGGGCTGGGGCTGGGGAGCAGGGCCCAGTGAGCAGGGCTGGGGCTGGGGAGCAGGGCCCAGTGAGCAGGGCTGGGGCTGGGGAGCAGGGCCCAGTGAGCAGGGCTGGGGCTGGGGAGCAGGGCCCAGTGAGCAGGGCTGGGGCTGGGGAGCAGGGCCCAGTGAGCAGGGCTGGGGCTGGGGAGCAGGGCCCAGTGAGCAGGGCTGGGGCTGGGGAGCAGGGCCCAGTGAGCAGGGCTGGGGCTGGGGAGCAGGGCCCAGTGAGCAGGGCTGGGGCTGGGGAGCAGGGCCCAGTGAGCAGGGCTGGGGCTGGGGAGCAGGGCCCAGTGAGCAGGGCTGGGGCTGGGGAGCAGGGCCCAGTGAGCAGGGCTGGGGCTGGGGAGCAGGGCCCAGTGAGCAGGGCTGGGGCTGGGGAGCAGGGCCCAGTGAGCAGGGCTGGGGCTGGGGAGCAGGGCCCAGTGAGCAGGGCTGGGGCTGGGGAGCAGGGCCCAGTGAGCAGGGCTGGGGCTGGGGAGCAGGGCCCAGTGAGCAGGGCTGGGGCTGGGGAGCAGGGCCCAGTGAGCAGGGCTGGGGCTGGGGAGCAGGGCCCAGTGAGCAGGGCTGGGGCTGGGGAGCAGGGCCCAGTGAGCAGGGCTGGGGCTGGGGAGCAGGGCCCAGTGAGCAGGGCTGGGGCTGGGGAGCAGGGCCCAGTGAGCAGGGCTGGGGCTGGGGAGCAGGGCCCAGTGAGCAGGGCTGGGGCTGGGGAGCAGGGCCCAGTGAGCAGGGCTGGGGCTGGGGAGCAGGGCCCAGTGAGCAGGGCTGGGGCTGGGGAGCAGGGCCCAGTGAGCAGGGCTGGGGCTGGGGAGCAGGGCCCAGTGAGCAGCAGTGGGGCCAGCAGGGCAGGGCCTCCTCCCTCCTGGGCTTCTGGATGGTTTTGTACTAGGCAGGTGGGGCCTCCTGATAAAGTGCATGGGAGACTGATAGAATATTCTTCCTAGAACAATAACTGTTATTGGCTGGTTGCTTTTCTGTTTGGGGGTTTTATTCTTATATTTTTGAAATCATGGTCGTTTAAAATTTTGATGTAACTTCAGCCCTGGCTGCTGTGGTTAGAGCAGTGGTCGGCAAACTCATTAGTCAACAGAGCCAAATATCAACAGTCCAACCATTGAAATTTCTTTTGAGAGCCAAATTCTTTAAATTTAAACTATATAGGTAGGTACATTGTTATTAACTTAATTAGGGTACTCCTAAGGCTTAGGAAGAGCCACACTCAAGGGGCCAAAGAGCCGCATGAGGCTCACGAGCCGCAGATTGCCGACCATGGGGTTAGAGCAGCCGTGGGCAAACTACGGCCCGCGAGCCGGATCCGGCCCGTTTGAAATGAATAAAACTAAAAAAAAAAAAGACCGTACCCTTTTATGTAATGATGTTTACTTTGAATTTATATTAGTTCACACAAACACTCCATCCATGCTTTTGTTCCGGCCCTCCGGTCCAGTTTAAGAACCCATTGTGGCCCTCGAGTCAAAAAGTTTGCCCACCCCTGGGTTAGAGCATTGGCCCAAGCGCTGAAGGGTCGCAGGTTCCGATTCCTGGTCAAGGGCAGGTTTGATCCCAGGCCCTGGTTGGGGCATGTGCAGGAAGCAACCAATTAAGGTGCCTCTTTCACATCGATGTTTCTCTCTCTCTCCTCTCTCTCTTTCTCTGCCCCTCCCTTCCTCCTTCCCACCCTCTCTAAAACCAATGGAGAAAATATCCTTGGGTGAGGACTCACCAAAAACAAAAACAAAATTTTTTGATGTAACTTCAAACTTACAAAAAGTTGCAAGAAAAGCAGCAAACATCGCCTGAATACCCTTAACCCAGATCCTCGATTGTTAGCATTTGCTCCACTCGCCTTCAATGCACATTTGCCAGTTCCTTGCGGCCACCATGTCCCTGACGCCCACATATTTCAGTGTGATTGGCCTCAGAACAGTGACATCTGCCTACATAGCCACAGCCCCGTGACCGGCTCAGGACATGTAGCAGGTTACACTATATATATATATTTTTTTTTAAATATATTTTTATTTATTTCAGAGAGGAAGGGAGAGAGATAGAGAAATAGAAACATTGATGAGAGAGGAAGGCATCAATCGGCTGCCTTCTGCATGGCCCCTCCCGGGGGGATCAAGCCCACAACCTGGGTATGTGCTCTGACCAGGAATCGAACCGGCAACCTCTTGGTTCCTGGGTGGACACTCAACCACTGAGCCACACCAGCCAGGCAGGACATGACTTCTTTATTGCGATTCACCTCCAGCTTCTTTCATCTCCTGACACCCCGGGGGCTCCTGTGTTACAGACGGGGGTTCTGTGCGTTAGTGGATGATGCTGAGGGTCTGTGGGGGGGCTGGCCTTAGTTTTTATTTCTGTCTGACTCCATTTATCCATAGACCAAACAGGTCTTGAGAGTCCTGTGTGCTGGAGCGGGAAGGTGAGCAGACAGGCTCGGTCCCGGCCTCTGCGTGACCACCACGCCCTCTCTGCCCTGCTGGCTCATTATTAGTGTCAGAGCCCGCTCCCCTTTCTGGGCAATGAGAGCCCCCGTCACTCACGAGAGAAATGTCTCCTGGCGACACTCTGCTTGTTATGTCCCAGGCACCACGCTCTAGCCCCGTGGTTCTCAACCTTCCTAACGTCTCGACCCTTTAATACAGTTCCTCATGTTGTGGTGACCCCCAATTTCATTGTTACAAATTGAACATAATGAAAGCATAGTGATTAATCACAAAAACAATATGTAATTATACATGTGTTTTCTGATGGCCTTAGACGACCCCTGTGAAAGGGTCGCGACCCACAGGTTGAGAACCGCTGCTCTAGACTTTGTCCCTTCGACAACTCAAGATAGCTCCCGAATCGGCCACTTCACTTCCCTCTTCACTCGGGTCCCGCTTGGATCTCTGCTCCCCCGCCCCCCCCCCCTGTTCTCCCTGTTCTTTCTTTCCCACGGGGCAGCCAGCGGGACCCTGTCAGCACCCGTGTTCATTCCCTGTGGCCACTGTCACAAATTACACACACTCAGTGGCTTAAAATAACACACATCTGCCCAGCCGTGTAGCCCTCAGAAAGCACTGCCCTGACCATCGTGCACGAAGGAGCCTCTGTGTGAGTCCTTCGTGGCCCCGTGTTTGTCCCTTAAACACCTGCTCTCGGCCTCTGGGCTGGGAGCTCTGCGGGCAGATTCTGTCGCCATCTGGCCCCTGCTGTGGCCGCGGTGCCGCATCTGGGGCGTGAGAATGAATCGTGCGTTTCAGCTCCTGAGCTCCTGTCCCTCCTCTGGGCTCGCGGCGGCCACGCTGCTCTGCGGGCGGATTCTGTCGCCATCTGGCTCCTGCTGTGGCCGCGGTGCGGCAGAGCGAGGGGCAGGGGGCTCACCACATCTGGGGCGTGAGAATGAATCGTGCGTTTCAGCTCCTGAGCGCCTGTCCCTCCTCTGGGCTCGCGGCGGCCACGCTGCCTCCAGGGCACACAGGGCGCCTGCATTCGGGCCGCCTGGCTGTGTCTTCCACCCCCTGCTGGCCCTGGGCATACTGGGGGGCCGGCCCAGCCCGATTCACATCTGGGCCCCTGGGAGGCCTGGGAGACGAAGTTCAGTGACTGAGTGCGCGCTGCCCTCCTGCCCGAGCCCTGCCCTGCCCTGCCCGCTGGCAGGCCCTCCATGGGGAGTTGCACCCTTTCCTAGGGCTTGTCATCAGCTACCGCAGACTAAACCACAGTCACCTGCTGTCACAGGTGTGGAGGCCAGAAGTCGGGTCACGGTGTGGGCAGGGCTGGCCCTGCGGGGGAGGAGGGAGGATGTGTTCCGGTCTCTGTCACGGGCTTGTAAACGGCCACCTTCGTCCTGTGTCCTTTCACATCCTGCCTCTGTGTCCGGATGTTCTTCTTTTTTTTTTTTTTAAAGGCTACCAGTCAGACTGGATTTGAGTCCACGCTAATGACCTCACTGCCACCTCCTCGCCTCTGTAAAAGCCTTCTCTCCAAATAGGGTCACATCCTGGGGTCACGGGTTAGGACATCAACCGATGAATTTTAGGGCCCACAATTCAACCCGTAACAGGCTGAGCGCATGTGCCCCAGAGCCAGGCGGCTGGGTCTAATCCTCGCTCTGCCACTTTCTAGATGGTGGCTGAGACAGGCCACTTCCCCTCTCGGGGCCTCAGTTTTTGTATCCATAACATGGGAGACCATAGAACCTCTGTTGTAAGATACCTGTGAAAAGTTAATGCATTAATATAATTAATGTGTTTAGTGCTGGGCCTGGCATATTGTAAGTACTCATACATGTTAGTTGTTGTCATGGTTATTATTGTCGAAAGCATGACACTTGGTTGTGGCATCACCTCCTCCAGGAAGTCCTCCTGATTGCCCTCCGGTTCAATCAGGCTGCCCTCTGGGTTTCCTCAGAGCCCTCTGTGACCTCGTTTAGAGCACATCTGGCCCAAGATAGGGATTTTGAAAGCAAGAACATTCTATGAAGTGGGCTTTTTCCCTTCTTTCCCCTCATCCAGATGTACAGTTGGATCACCTGAGCCTCCTGAAGCAGTTTGAACACCTGGATCCTCAGAATCAGCACACGTTTGAGGCCCGAGACCTGGAGCTGCTGATCCAGACGGTAGCGTGAGGGGGGAGCGACAGGCAGAGGCCTGAGGGAGCTTTGCGGAGGGGGAGAGGGGAGCAGAGCCCGGGACACAAGCCCGCTCACCTCTGCCTGGCGTTCTCTGAGGTCGGCAGCTGAAGAGGGCCTGGTGGTGTCTAAAAACCCTTCCCAGAGTCTCTGCAGGAGAGCAGAGGTGTAGGCAGCAGGGGCTCAGTTCCACCAAGACCTGGTTTCAAATCCCTCCTCGGCTTTGTCTTTCCCATGTGCCTTGGGGTGAGGGCTGTTCCTTTGTGCCCTTGTGGTAGGCAGAGTAATGGCCCTCACCAAAGATGTGCCCCCCGCCCTGCTGGTGTTGCTCAGTTGGTTGGCTTCGTCCTGCACACTGAAGGGTTGCCAGTTTGATTCCTGGTCAGGGCACATGCCTGGGTTTCAGTTTTGATTCCTGGTGGGGGGCAGGCAGACGAAAGATGTCTCTCTCTCTCTCTCCCCCTCTTCCTCTCCCTCTCCCTCTCCCTTCCTCTCTCCAAAAACTCAATTCAAAAACCTTTAAAGCCCGGCCGATGTGGCTCAGTGGTTGAGCTTTGACCTATTAATCAAGGTCCCCAGTTCAATTCCTGGTCAGGGCACATGCCCAGGTTGCAGGCTCGATCCCAGTGTGGGGCCTGCAAGAGGCAGCTGTTCAATGATTCTCTGTCATCATTGATGTTTCTATCTCTCCTTCTCCCTTCTCTCTGAAATCAAATTTTAAAAAATATATATTTTAATCTTTA
>NW_005370276.1:861105-867889 GCF_000412655.1 Myotis brandtii
ATATATACACACACACACACACACTTTTTAATCTTTAGAAAAAACAAAACAGGATGTCCCACCCTCTTCCATGGAACCTGTGGATATGTGACCATTACAGGCAGAAGGGATTTTGCAGACGTGACTAAGTTGAGGGTCTTGAGCTGGTGGGATGAGCCTGAGTCACCCAAGTGGGCCCCAGATCTCATCACAAGGGCCCTTGAAAGAGGGAGGCGGAAGGAGATTTGAGTACAGGTCTCAGCAGCTGTGTGACCCCTGATGCCAGACGCTCCCTGCTGGCTTTGAAGGTGAAGGAAGGAGCCACGGCATGGAATCCGGCTCTAGAAGCTGGAAAAGGTTCTCCTCTAGTCTCTGGAGGGAGCACAGCCCTGCCGACACCTCCAGTCCAGTGGAACTCATTTCAGGCCTCTGGCCTCCAGCCTGTAGGATGATAAATGTGTATTGTTTTAAGCCACCAAGTCGATGGTAATGTCACAGCAGCCACCGGAACACATGCATCCTCCTCTGAGAAACGGGATCTGCAGCCCCGCCCATTGCTAAGGCCAAGTGTGGGAGGGATGCCCCTGCCTCTCCCTGCTCACTGCCCTCCTGTGGGGACAGAACCCACCCCGCAGCCTGGCCTGGGCCCTGCTTTCCTGGCCGCCTGGAGCGCCACCTAGTGGCCGCGAAGATAATAGCAGCGGCTATTTGAGTCCAGCCCAGCACTTGGCTGTTTTTGCCACTTGTTTCCAGAACATTCGAGAAACTGTCTGCTTTGCTCCAGCCCCACTATCACTCCCCTGGTCTCAATTCCCGTCGGCTGCCTCTCATCGCTGCTTCCTCACCAAGCACCTTGCTTCTGCCTTCCATGCTCGCCAGCAGGGTTTCCCAGCTCAGCCCTCTTGACATTTGGGGCTGGATGATTGTTGTGGGGGCTGTTCGTGCATTGTATGATTTTTAAAAATATATATATTTTATTGATTTTTACAGAGAGGAAGGGAGAGGGAGAGAGAGTTAGAAACACCGATCAGCTGCCTCCTGCACACCCCCTACTGGGGATGTGCCTGCAGCCAAGTTACATGCCCTTGACCGGAATCGAACCTGGGACCCTTCAGTCCGCAGGCCGAGGCTCTATCCACTGAGCCAAACCGGTCAGGGCACATTGTATGATGTTTAGCTGCATCCCTGGCCTATGTCTGCTAGATCCCAGGAGGCCTCCCTTAGTTGGGACAACCAAAAAATGACTTTAGACATTGACGATTGTCTCCTGTGGGCCACAGTGGTCGTGTCCTCTCACAGTTCTGGAGGCCAGAAGTCCAAAACTGGTATCACTTGGCCAAAGCCAAGGTTTTGGCAGGGCTGTGCTCTCTTCAGAGGCTGTCGGGAGAAACCTGCTCCTTGCTCTTCCAGCGTCTGGAGGCTGCCAGCATTCCTTGGCTTACAGACACATCACTCCCGTCTCTGCCTCCATGGCGTTCTCCCCAGGTCTCTCTGGGACTTCTCTGTAGCTTCCTTATAAGGAAACCAATCATCGGATTTAGGGCCCATCCTGATCCAGTAAGTAGGACCTCATTTTAACTGATTACATCTGCAGAGATCCTACTTCCAAATAAGGTCACGTTCTGAGGTTCTGGGTGGACATGAGTTTTGTTTTGTTTTTCCAATATATTTTTATTGATTTCAGAGAAGAATGGAGGGAGGGAGGGAGAGAGAGAGAGAGAAACATCAATGATGAGAGAGAATCATTGATTGGCTGCCACCTGCATGCTCCCTACATGGGATCAAGCCCGCAACCCCGGCATGTGCCTTTAACTGGAATCGAACCTGGGGCCCTTCAGTCTGCAGGCTGATACTCTATCCACTGAGTCAAACTACCTAGGGCTGGACATGAATTTTTGTGTGTGGGGGAGACACTATTCAACTCTGTGTAGTATTATCATCTCCATTTTCCCAGAGGTAGAAATTGAGGCACAGAGAGGCTGAGTTAGTTGCCCAAGATCACACACTGGGATTTGTTCACACAGCAGAGCCTGGATTTGAATTCTGAGCAAAATAGTTAGAGACCTCATCTTCCTTACCCCCAAGCTATGCTGCTTTTCATATTCAATACACCTTTTTTATTACTTATTCCTTCAAGATCTTGACATTGTGGGGAACTTGAAAGAGGTGAGTTAAAGTAACCCTCCTCATCTCTTTTGAACAAAGAGGCTGTGTTATGGGACAAGAGTGGGTCAGAGACCAAGTGCTGTGAGGTCAGGACATGCGACCCAGGACAGGGTGGAGGTTGGGCCAGGTTCAGTGTCAAAGGCCTGGCATTTGGAGGTTGGGCATTTGGTGCTGGCATTTGACCCTGGACGTAGAGGTGAGACGAGAGTGACTGTCTGCCTTTCCCCAGGCCACCCGTGACCTTGCCCAGTACGATGCAGCCCATCATGAAGAGTTCAAACGCTACGAGATGCTCAAGGAACATGAGAGACGCCGTTACCTGGAGTCGCTGGGAGAGGAGCAGAGAAAGGAGGCAGAGAGGAAGCTGGAAGAGCAACAGCGACGGCACCGAGAGCACCCCAAAGTCAATGTGCCTGTAGGGACCATCATTCGTACCCACCTTCCCCGTTCCCCCCCACCCCCCTATGTCTAATTCCCTAAGTTCCATAAAGCAAGAATGTAGCTGAAAAACTACAACTCCCAGCAGACCCCGAGGCAAGAGTCCCTTTTAATGTACCTACCTCTTCCCAGGGGCTTCTGGGAGTTGTAGTTTTCTTGCTTGAGGGGAATGACTGAGAGATGGGAGCATAAAGCGTTCTCTAGCTTTATCCCATAGGACCTAGACTTCTTACTCATGAGCCCCTCACTCTTACCTCCACAGGGCAGCCAAGCCCAGT
This sequence comes from Myotis brandtii, assembly GCF_000412655.1. Taxonomy (NCBI): domain Eukaryota; kingdom Metazoa; phylum Chordata; class Mammalia; order Chiroptera; family Vespertilionidae; genus Myotis; species Myotis brandtii. The sequence goes on from NW_005370276.1 coordinate 863,967, forward strand.
TGAAGGAGGTGTGGGAGGAGCTGGATGGATTGGACCCCAACAGGTTTAACCCCAAGACCTTCTTCATACTGCATGGTAAGGTGGGGAGGGTGTCCTAAGACCCAGGCTGAATTCTGAGGCTCTGACCTTTGGAAATGAGGACCACAGGATTAAGAGCCTAGAATGACAATTTTTGGTAGCCTGGTCGGGGAAGGTTTTCTAGACCAGCATTGTCTAGTAGAACCTTCCACACCAATGGAAATACTCTATGTTCAAATGGTCTTTGTACAGCAGCCACCAGCCCCACGTGACCATGCAGCACTTGAAATGTGGCTCTTACAACGAAGGAATTGTGTCCTTAGAGTCGGTAAATTTTTTAAGACTTGTGAGCCTGGTAAAATACACGTAACATAAAATTTCCCTTCTCAGCTATCTTTAAGTGTCCAGTTCAGTATGTTAACTACATTCCCATTGCTGTGTAACTGGTCCTTGTGAAACCGAAACTCGAATCAACCGGAGGCCCGGTGCACGGATTTGTGCACCGTTGGGGCCCTCGGCCTGGCCTGTGGGGATCGGGCCGAAACTGGCAGTCCAACATCCCCCGAGGGGTCCCAGAGTGCGAGAGGGCACTCTGCAAAGTTGCTGTTGCTCAGCAGCTCCTGCATTGAGCTTATGCCCCCTGGTGGTCAGTGCGTGTCATAGCTACTGACCGGTCACTTAGCCTTTTATATATATAGACTAGAGGCCCGGTGCATGAAATTCGTGCACTGGGGGGAGGGAGCGGGGCACGCTGGCATGGTGCCCTTGGGGATGTCTGACTGATGGTTTAGGCCCGTTCCCCGCAGCAGTTGAACATCCTTAGCGCTGCTGTGGAGGCGGGAGAGGTTCCCGCCACCGCTGCTGCACTTGCCAGCCATGAGCCCAGCTTCTGGCTGAGTGGCACTCCCCATGGGAGCGCATTGACCACCAGGGGGCAGCTCCTGCGTTGAGCATCTGCCCTCTGGTGGTCAGTGCACATCACAGCAGCCGGTCGTTCTGCCGTTTGGTCAATTTGCATATTAGCCTTTTATTATATAGGATAACTTCCCATTACCCCTCCCCCCAGCTTCCGGTACCTTCTATTCTTATTTCTGTCTCTGTGAATTTGACCTCAAATAAGTAAAATCACACAGTATTTGTCTTTTTGTGACATAATGTTGAGGAAATGAGATTTTAATTAGATGGTTATTGATTGGAATTAATTTGCCCCATGTGGCTAGTGACTGCTGTGTTGGACCGCACAGTTCTAGAGAGTTGAGATTTGAACAAAGACCTCAGTGATTGAGGGGCTGCGGCTTGCAGAGATTTGCGGGAAGAGCATTGTAGGTGGAGGGAACAGCAAGCACAAGAAGAGTGAGCTTGGTCCATCTAAGGTCACAGCCAGGATAAGAAATTTGGACTTTGTTGTGTCATGTGACGCCACAAAAAGGCTTTGAGCAGCGGACTGACACCCTCTGCCTTAAAGGTTGGCAGACTCCATCTGGCTGCCGTGTCAAGGACAGACTGTAGGTGTGAGGGCCAAAGCCAGGAGCCTAGTTAGAGAGCACGAGGTGCTGGTGGCTGGACCACCGGAAGGAAGAGTGACCAGTTCCTGGACTCATCTTGCAGGTCAAGCTAGTACGACTTGCAGATGGACCGGATTAGAGTTATGAAGGAATAAAAGGGTCAAGGGTGACTGCAAGGTATTTGGCCTGAGAAACTGGAAAAACTGAATGGAAAGAGCAAGCATGTTTGGCAGGGCAAATTGGGAACGGGGTTTCCGTTACATTAGAGACGGCTGGTAGACATGTGCATGGAGATGAAGAGTAGACAGTTGGATATTCTGGTGTGGAGGCCGCTTGTGGATGGCATCGAAAGCTGAGGGACTGGAGGAAACATCTAAGAAAGTGCCGGCCAGGAGCACTCGCTTTGTGCCCTGGCCGTTGTGGCTCAGTTGGTTAGGGGTCATCCTGCGCATCAAAAGGTTGCCAGTTCCATTCCCCAGTCAGTGCACATGCCCGTGTTGTGGGCTCAGTCCCCAGTAGGCAGCTGATCAATGTCTCGCTCTCACATTGATGTTTCTCTCCCTCTCCCTTCCTCTCTCTAAAAATCAATAAATTTTAAAAAAAAATAGCACTCTCTTTGTAATGATGGAAAGCCACATATGGCTAATCAGCATTTGACTTGTGGCAAGTAGGCTGATAAGCTGAATTTTTTTTCAATTTTTATTTATTGAATTAAGAAAGAGAGAAATGCTGATTTGTTGTTCCACATATTTATGCATTCAATGGTTTCTTGTATGTGCCCTACCCAGGGATCAAACCCGCAACCTTGGTGTATCAGGATGACGCTCTCACCAACTGAGCAACCCGGCCAGGGCAATAAACTGAAATTTTTATCTTATTTAATATTAATCTATTTAAACTTAACAGCCCATGTGGCTAGCGGCTCCCTTATTGAACAGATCTGAACACTAGACAGAGACGAGGCCCCGGGCCTGAGCCCGTGGATGTACCAAGGTGTAGAAGTCAGGAGGACGAGGAAGCCAGCAAGGGAGAGAGGGGGAGCGGGAGAGGAGAGAATGATGTTCTGGAAACCACAAGCAGAGTCAAGTTAGACGTGAACTAAAAATTAACCACTGGCCGAAACCGGTTTGGCTCAGTGAATAGAGCGTCGGCCTGCGGACTGAAAAGTCCCAGGTTCGATTCCGGTCAAGGGCATGTACCTGGGTTGCAGGCACATCCCCAGTAGGAGGTGTGCAGGAGGCAGCTGATCGATGTTTCTCTCCTATCGATGTTTCTGACTCTCTATCTCTCTCCCTTCCTCTCTGTAAAAAATCAATAAAATATATTTTAAAAAAAAATTAACCACTGGTTTTTCAGTGGTTAATTGGAAACCCCATTCCCAATTTGCCCTGCCATAGCCCATGCGCTGTATGAGCGGGATTGGCAGGGACGACTAAAAATTAACCACTGGTTTTTCAGGGTCAGGGGTTCCGGCCACCTCAGCAGGATGAGGGCAGGTGCTGACCTGAGTGAGCAGAGGAGGTGGAGCAGTGAGCATAGCCCATGCGCTGTATGAGCGGGATTGGCAGGGACCGGCTCTTCTGGCACCTGGAGTTGGCCCTGGCCTGGCTCTCTGGGAGGCAGAGGCCCCCGAAACCCCAGGATCCTGTGCACAGAGGGGTTGATCCTGGCCCATGTCACACCAGGTGCTAGGGATCAAGGCATCCTGCATGACAGCGGTCCCAAGAACGGTCCCACCTTCATCTACTCCATTCTTGGGACCCTGGTTAGAAGGGAATGGACTGTCCTAGCAGCAGGCCTGGGGGGCACTAATGCTGGAGGCCACCATTCTACCATTGGAGACTTGTTACCTGTCCTCTAAATAAAACAGATCCCGTATCAGCCCAGATTCCTCCTCCAGCTGGTCCCTCGGGGACCTGACCCACCCCATCCTCAGTCCCCTAAGATATGTCGTCTCCCCTCAGATATCAACAGTGATGGGGTCCTGGATGAGCAGGAGCTGGAGGCCCTCTTCACCAAGGAGGTGAGTGCCCGGGAAGCCCTGGCTGCCGGGGATGCCCGGATCAGCCACCTGGTCCTTCCTTAGCGCCCCCGGAGGTAAGTTCAGGGAAAACTACAACTCCCAGCAGCCCCAGGGGCAAAGAGTAAAAAAAAAAAGGCTGCCAAGAATGTCAGGGTGCCCCAAGGGCTAATGGGCGTCAGCTGGGGTGGGGAGGTGGCGTGGCTTGGGAAAGAGGTTACCCCGGACCTCAACCTGTCCCGCCTCCCGCTGGCCTCTGCAGCTGGAGAAGGTGTATGACCCGAAGAATGAGGAGGATGACATGCGGGAGATGGAGGAGGAGCGGCTGCGCATGCGGGAGCACGTGATGAAGAATGTGAGGAGGGACCAGGCCCTGGAGG
>NW_005370276.1:868439-873425 GCF_000412655.1 Myotis brandtii
GGCCGCCTGGAGGCCCAGAAGCGAGAGCTGCAGCAGGTGACGCCCCTGGGCCTGGGCCTGGGTGCCCAGAAACTGGGCAGCCTGTGGTCCGCATATGGCGGCCGCCATCTTGAGTGAGGGCGGAAGTCCCGCCCTGACGCCTCCACAGCTGCCATGTTGGATAAGGGCACGGGGTTGTGAGAGGGCGAAAGTGGGAAAAGCGGGGACAAGGGCAGGTTCCAGTAAGAGCTCAGGGAGGGCTTTTCTCTCCCAAGGCGCAACCCGGGCCGTGACGAGGGAGGCTGCACGGGGTTGTTATTATTCAACCCAACTGTCAATGAGGAAGAACTAAGCCCCATAGAGAAGGGACTACGAGCACTTGGCAGGATGGGGAGACTCACAGCCTCTTGCCTGTGTAACCCCCCATCCACCCTCCACCCTCCACAGGCGGTTCTGCAAATGGAACAGAGGAAACAGCAGCAGCAGCAGCAGCAGCAGCAGCAAGGCCAACCAGCCCCAGCCCCTGGCCCCGAGGGACAGCTCATGTTCCAGCCCCACAACACAGGTGCTGGCCCTGCACCCAGGTGGTGGGAGGGGCCTGGGCCTGGACCCCTGGGTCTGAGGGAGGAGGGGCTGGGGGCCTGGACGCCTGGGTCTGAGGGAGGAGGGGCCGGGGGCCTGGACCCCTGGGTCTGAGGGAGGAGGGGCTGGGGGCCTGGACGCCTGGGTCTGAGGGAGGAGGGGCCGGGGGCCTGGACCCCTGGGTCTGAGGGAGGAGGGTGGGGGTGTCTAGTGCTACCTTCCCTCCCTTCCTCTCTAGATGACGCTCCTGTCCCAGCTCCAGCCGGGGACCAGAAGGAAGCAGTTGCTTCAGAAAAGAAGGTCCCTGAACAGCCCCCGGAGCTGCCCCCGCTGGATGCCCAGCACCTGTGACCCTGCAGGAAGGTGGCATCTGGGCTCCTACGGACGCAGCTGCTGGGAGGACGGGGAAGCGTCACAATCCGCCTCCTCTGAGGACAACACGGGGCCTCCTAGGGAAGTGGGATGAGGCGGCCCTTCCCACTTTGCTACCCAGGCCCCTATCTGCTGCTTAGCTTCCAGCCTCCGGGTGTGTGGTCCCTGGTCTCTGTCCCCCTCCAGGGACCTGCTCCTGGTGTTCAGTGGGGGCACTCACAGGGTCAGCTAGCTTAGGGGCCGCCTCCCTCCTGGGGGGAGGGGGTCCGCCATGTCCCTGCCTTGTAGGTGGACCGGCCTCGCTGCTCCGGGTTGGGGCCACTCCAGCATCCTGCATCCCACAGCTGCTGCTCTGGGCCCGTTTCTGCTGCTTTATGGGGCGTGGGTGGTCCCTCGAGACCTTTCTCTGCCTTTTGTGGGACCAGCGATGCCTTGAAGACTGTGTAGCCCACGGCTGGGCCGACTCCCTGACCCCTGGCTTTCAGCCTCCTCAGCCTCGGCCCCTCGCCCACTCAGCCACAGGAGGGTCCCAGAGCTGACCCCGCCCAGGATCAGGTTCCCGCCCCTCAGCCTCCGTGGGAGGCCCAGGCCCTCCTTCCCGGCCTTATCTCACTGCTGTGTGGCCTGCTGTGTATCCCGCTCCATCCAAATACACTTCCTGGAACAAGCCCACGCCTCTGTCTTTGTACGCGCCGCGCCGTTCCCTCCGAAACCCCATCCCCGCGCCACCTGCCAACTCCTCCTCATGCTTTAAGATTCAATTCAAGCTTCTCTGAGAGGCTGCCTCCGGGCATCTTTCTGTTCTCTCCTGATGAGTCCGCTGCCTACACCCACTCACACAACACACACACACAGATACTTCATGGGATCCTTTCAGCCACAAGGACAGAAAACGCAAACCTAGACTTACACAATAAGGAAAAGTGTACAGTCACCCAAACAAAAAGTCCCAAGGTCGGGCGGCTCCAAACCCTCAGGGAACCAGGGTCTCCCATCCGGCCCCTCTGTGGTCATGGAGGTGCTGCGCTCCTCTCGCCCCAAAGTGGCTGCAGTTGCTCCGCATGTCACACCTGTCTTCCCCGACGGCCGATGGAGGAAGTTGACAGAGGCTACCCGCCCCGCCCATTCCCCTAGAGCTGCTGTGCCAACCAGCACCCGACCTGGGGTCGATAAAGGAGGCCCCGCTAGAGATTACCGGGGAGGCCCATGGCCGTGTCCTCCCAGATCCTGGGCTGCCCAAGGGAGGGCCTGGGAAGTCACATGTGCCACACCATCCGCCCACCCTCCTCCGCTGAACTTGAATGACAATGATCTGCTTCTCTTGGAAAACGGAGCTGGACTCTGATGTAAGTGGACAGGGGTAGCGGCCCCAGCATTCCTTAAAGGACTGGATCATGCACACGCTGATGGGGCTCCTGGCCAGAAATTTGAGATCCGTGTTTAGGAACCTGCGCCTGGCTCCCATCCCTAAGGAGACCTGTCCAGCCCCCACCATTTGCGATGCTTCGTTGGCAAGTATCTCCCCCAATGGACGCCAAAAGGAACGAGGAGAGGGAGGCTCCCGTGTCAGGTCGCCACCAGGCAACCCGGAGGCCCTGCACGCACCGGCCAGAAGGGAGCCCTCTGCCCTGGAGCAGCCCCACCCATCTCCGCCTCCTGCCCCACCTTTACTTCTAGGCTTAAAGTTGCAGAATCAGACCTCATGGGCCCTTTATGTTCATCTGAAAATGACTCCCTTTTTGATCTGTGTGTGCAAAGGGTTTAACATGGCTGCTCTCTCACCCTGGCCGGCGTAGCTCAGTTAGAGCATCATGTGCACAAAAGGGTTGCGGGTTCGATCCCTGGTTGGGATGTGGACAGGAGGCAACCAACCCATGCTTGTCTCTCACATCCATGTTTCTTTCTCTCCCTCTCCCTCTCCCTCTCCCTCTCTAGAATCCATGAAAACCCTATTCTCATAGCCTCGGCTGGGGATTAAAATATATATATATATATATATATATGTTTTAAGAGAACACCTACCAAAACACTGTGGTTTCTTTATTTTTATTTTTTTCAATATATTTTATTGATTTCAGAGAGGAAGGGAGAGGGAAAGAGAGAAACATCAATGATGAGAAAGAACCATCGATCGGCTGCCTCCTGCACGCCCCCCACTGGGGGGTCGAGCCCACAACCCGGGCATGTGCCCTTGACTGGAATTGAACCCGGGACTTTTCAGGCCACAGGCCGACGCTCTATCCACTGAGCCAAACCAGTGAGGGCGAACGTGGGTGTCTTTGGTGGGGACATCAGAAGGCCAACCACATAGGGTGCCTGTTCCCCCACCAGAGGGGGAAGGGAGTGGGCTGAGGTTCATTGCTGGGCCCCCAGCATCGCCCAGCACAGGGCCAGGTCAGGAGTAAGCCTGTCAACGGAGTGAATGAGTCACATCCACAATGGACGCCACAGCCAGAAGCTCACGGGGCCCCCTTTGCTCCTGCTGCTCGAATGGAAACGCCCCGGGGCCCCCTCCCAGCCCGTGGTGGCTTCCCCCCTGCCTGCCTCCCCAGCTCCAGCTCCTATCTCCCTCCCTTACCCCTGCCTCCTTCCTTCTGCCACCCGGCCTTTTTCCACACCTACAACATCCCTAGGTCTTTCCCACCTCTGAGCCCTCGCTCATTCTGTTCCCTCTGTCGCTGTTCCCCACACCATCACCTCCACTGGACTGACCTAACGCCATGAGGACACAGAAAGCATCTGTCTGGTTTCCGCGGTGTCCCTTGTAAATATTTGTGTTGCATTTGGCTCTTTCTGGAATTCCTGGCTGCGCGCTGTCTGGGGCAGGGCCTTCACCTCTCACCGTGATTTCAAACTCCCCCCTCTCCCCCCCCTCAGGCCTCTAGATGGCATTGCCAGCAGGTCCTGGAATGTGCTGGCTCACACGAATAGGTGTCCAAGCTCAGACGGGGTACCTTCTAACATCATCCTTTTGCTTGTTTCGAAAAGAGAGCAAGGGGGCTCGGAAGCAGGCATGTTTCTCGGACTCAGGCCCACAGAGCGGCCGGCTGAGGCCAGCCAGCAGCCCCGGCCGGTGGCGTTCGCGGACCCTTCGCCTCTAAGTCCTGCTTCGGGCCTGTGCCCTCTGTTAACACCCTGCCTCTCACCCTGGGTCCCAGACACGCTGTCCCGGGCGTAATCCTGTGGTCTGCCTCCCAGGGAGAGAAGGTGCCCGGCCCTGCTGAGCAAGGCATTCCGGTTTCAGGTCGGTGATTTCCGTACTTAATTATGGAGTAAACCAGACACACGGCGGACACGGTTCAGGACATGGTTCAGTGCGTGGGCTCTGGGGCTTGGCGGGCTGGGTTTCAACCGGATCCTCCCCTTTGTTTAATGTGTGACATTGGGCAAGACTCTTTTTTTAAAAAAAAATCTATTTTTATTGATTTCAGAGAGGAAGGGAGAGGAAGAGAGAGAAACATCAATGATGAGAGAGAATCATGGATCGGCTGCCTCCTGCACGTTGGACCGAGCCCGCAACCCCAGGCATGTGCCCTTGACCGGAATCGACCCTGGGGCCCTTCGGTCTGCAGGCCGACACTCTCTCCACTGAGCCAAACCAGCCAGGGCTGGGCATGACTCTTGACCAGTCTGTGCCTCAGTTTCTTCATCTGTGAAATGAGGCTAATAACATGACAGAGGGGGACTGTGAAGATGATCTGAGCTCATGTTCAGGAAGCCTTCAGAACAGAGGCAGGCTTCGGTGAGCCTGTATGAGAGCTTGTGGACCAGATCCACAGACAGGAAAACACACGGACAAGCACAGAGAAGGTGCAGACAGTCTTGGACACATTGCCTAGGTTTTCCAAGCCTTCTGATTGCTGTTCTTTTATATATTTCAGAGAGGAAGGGAGAGGGAGCGAGAGAGAAAAACATCAATGATGAGGGAGAATCACTGATCGGCTGCCTCCTGCACGCCCCCCACTGGGGATCGAGCCCGCAACCTAGGCATGTGCCCTGACTGGGAATAGAACCGTGACCTCCTGGTTTGTAGGCTGATGCTCGACCACTGAG
>NW_005370276.1:873621-877250 GCF_000412655.1 Myotis brandtii
CTTCTCGCCATCAGGCCTGATCAGGGTGTTGACCTTGGCCACATCAATGTCGTAGAGCTTCTTCACAGCCTGTTTGATCTGGAACTTGTTGGCCTGGACATCCACAATCAACACTAGTGTATTATTGTCTTCTATCTTCTTCATGGCTGACTCGGTAGTCAGGGGGAATTTGATGATGGCTTGTTTCTCCTGGGTGCGCTCTTCCGAGGGTATTTCGGCTGCCTCAGGAGCCTTATTGTCTTTGGCTGTCGGAAAGTGGGTGACGTGCGGATCTTCTTTTTTGTGTGCCTGTGGACGCCTTTCAACACTGCTTTCTTTGCCTTCAAAGCCTTTGCTTTGGCTTCGGCTTTGGGAGGGGCAGGGGCTTCCTTCTTAGCTTTCGGCGCCATCAGTTAGGGCTTTTCTTTTTCTTTTTTAAGTGATTTGAGACAGAGAGAGAGAGAGAGAGACATCGATGTGAGAGAGATACATTGGTTGGTTGCTTCCTCGAGACGCCCTGACCTGGGCATGTGCCCTGACTGGGAATCTGACCGGTCACCTCTTGCTGTGTAGAGCAATGCTCCAACCCACTGAGCCACACCGGCCAGGCACGTGCTTTTTACCCGGGAGATCTGAGATTCCGTGTAAACAGTGTGGAGTTAGCGCATTCGTTTTCCTCGCTCCGTGGCATCCGGTGGTTAGAATCTGCCACCGTCTATTTGCCGTTGTTTTGTTACCGATGGCTGTTCCCAATTTTGATGACCACTCCCGATGCTGCAGTCCATGTCCTCTCACGTGTCTTCTCGGGCGCAGCTCTGAGCGCTTCTCAGGGGTACAGATCTTCTGCCCGGGATGGAAATCGCTGGGCCAGGCCATGCCCTCATTTTAACCCTCACCCGAGGGTATTTTCCCATTGACTTTTAGGGAGAATGGAAGAGAGAGGGAAAACAGATATATATCGATGTGAGAGAAACACAGCGATCGGTTGCCTCCTGCACGCGCCCTGACTGGGGCCCGGGCCAGGGAGGAGCCTGCGACCGAGGTACATGCCCTTGAGCAGAATTGAACCCGGGACCCTTCGGTCTACAGGCCGACGCTCTATCCAGTGAGCCACACTGGCCAGGGCCATACCCTCATTTTACACTTTACCAGATATTGCAAAATGACTTCTCTGGGTACGCAAACTCACTGCCAGCAATTTAATTTTTTTAATTTTTGTTGTTTTGTTAATCTTCGCCCAAGGATATTTTCCCATTGATATTTAGAGAGAGGGAGAGACGGAGAGAAACATTGATGTGAGAGAAACACATCGATTGGTTGCCTCCTGCAGGTACCCCGACCAGGGCCCAGGCCGGGGAGGAGCCTGCCACTCAGATACCTGCCTTGACCGGAATCGAACCCGGGACCCTTTGGTCTGCAGGCCGACGCTCTAGCCACTGAGCCAAATCAGGCCTGCCAGCAATTTTAAATTGTAAGTTTTTATTTGAAATCGTTTTTAAGAAGTTGCAAAAGAATAGAACAGAGTGTTCCTTTGACCCCAGCACCCAGCTTCCCCCAGTGACATCTGAGGTAACTATAGTCCGTCCTGAAGGCCAGGAATTGATATTCCTGTTATGTAACCAGTTTCAGGCCTGACTCATGTCTTCAGCACTCAGAGCTCTAAGAAATGTTATCGAATGTGAGGGTTTGAGTGTCTAGCACCACAGTCCGTATACAGAGCTGTTCCTTCTCACAAAGACACTCCCGTGTTACCCCTAAATCAACGCCCCCTCCCCCAAACCCTACCCAGCGGTGGCTTGTCTGTTCTCCATCGCTAACTTTGTCACTTGGAGAACGTTATATCAATGGGAATCGTACACCATGCAACCCTTCGAAATTGGCTTTTTGTCACTCTACATAATGCCCTTCAGATCCATTCAAGTTGTTGCTTGTATCAATTGTTCATTCCTTCTCGTTGCTCAGCTGTATTCCATTATACCTGTGTACCAGTTTGCTTATCCAGTGGCTGATAAGGGACACGGCTCATTTCAGATTTGAGCTATTACAGATAAAGCTGCTATGAACATTGTACACACATTTTTGTGTGAAGAATAAATACCCAGGGGCATCCATTTTTTAAAAATTCTTTTCTTTTTTCTTTCACCCGGCTGCGGTGGCCCAGCAGTTGAATGCCAATTCAGAAATCAAGAGATTACTGCTCTGGTTCCTGGTCAGGACACATGCCCGGGTTGCAGGCTCGATCCCCAGTTAGGGGCATGCAGGAGGCAGCCAATCGATGATGTTCCTGTCTCATCGATGTTGCTCTCTCTCTATCCCTCTCCCTGCCTCTCTCTCTGAAAATCAATTTAAAATGATTAAAATTCTTTTTTCCTCTCCCCCACCCCCCCAGTAGTGATATTGTGTACTCAGTGCAATCCATTCATATTTTTATTCAGCAGTTTGTGTGAGCTTGGAGCCTGTGAGTCCCTACGGGAAACTCAGGTCTTAATTAAATGTCTACAAGGGAAGGGAAAGGGATTAATTCGCTGTGGGAGAAGTTGGCCAGCTCTTTGCCAGTTGACTTAGAGAATAATCATTTGTTATATTTTACCTACTAAACCCCAGAGCTGTTAATCCTCTTAGCTCTCTATTGTGACCTCTGTTTTTCAAAATAGAAAAGTGAGACTCAGGCCCAGCTGTGGTGGCTCAGTGGACTGAGCGTCATCCCATGGAGGTCCTGGGTTCGATTCTAGTCAAGGTCACACGCCCGGGTTGTGGGCTCGATCGGGCGTGCAGGAGGCAGCTGATCAATGATTCTCTGTCATCATTGATGTTTCTATCTCTCTTTCTCTCTCCTTCCCTCTCTGAAATCAATAAAATAAATTTTTTTAAAAAAAGAAAAAAGAAAAGTGAGACTCAGAGAGGGAAACCGCTCTGCAAAGCAATAGAGCCAGGAAGTGGGAGGAGGGTTTGGGAACATGCCGGCCTGGGTTCGGGGCTCAGACGCTCTGCAGCCCGGCTTCTCGAACCATGGTCTTTGGAGGCAGCCAGTTTGCAGGTCTCATATCTTGGCTGTGAGACCTCGAACAGAATGACGGAGGCGCTCTGAGTCTGCTTCCCTCTGTAAATGGGGGGCAATAGAAGCTGGTGCGCAGGTCCCTGGTGAAAATTAGGGAAAGTAAAGCTTGGACCAGGGACCCTGGGTACAGCAGGTGTTCTATGAATATTAGCAATTATTACTACCTTTGCTACTACTATCCTCTGTGTGTGTGTGTTTTTTTTTAAATATATATATTTTATTTATTTCAGAGAGGAAGGGAGAGGGAGAGAGAGAGAGAAACATCGATGATGAGAGAGAATCATGGATCGGCTGCTTCTTGCACGCCCCCTACTGGGGATCAAGCCCGCAACCCAGGCATGTGCCCTTGGCCGGAATCCAACCTGGGATCCTTCAGTCCACAGGCTGACGCTCTATCCACTGAGCCAAACCAACTAGGGCAGTGTGTGTTTTTTAAAGCATGTTTTTTTTTTCATTTCATTTTATTTATATATTCATTTATTTATTTATCTTCACTTGAGGATATTTTTCCATTGATTTTTAAAGTATATATATTTTTAAAATATATTTTATTGATTTTTTACAGAGAGGAAGGGAGAGGGATAGAGAGTCA
>NW_005370276.1:878391-888000 GCF_000412655.1 Myotis brandtii
GGTCCTGGGGCCGGGCGGGCGGGGGCCGGGACTTCTGGGTCCCAGGGAGTTGGGGTTCGGACTGCCGAGTCCTCCAGGCAGGGAAGCAACGGACTCCGTCCTCTCTCCTTTCTCCACTCCCGACTTACAAACGCGAGCTCCGTGCGGCGTGGGAGGGTCCTCGTCGGAGCTGCTGTGAAGAGAAGGCGTGGAGCGAGCAGGGGGCTTGACCATCGCGTGCCCCGATCGCTCTCCCAGGACCCCAGTGTCCAGCCACCGGTCACCTCCCCCGCCGCCCCCCCAGGACCAAACTCCTCCTCCCCCTTTTGGGGTGTGATTCCTGCTCCCCCACCCCCGGGCCTCCTCCATCACCTCCCTCCCAGCACGAGTCTCCCACGTGTGTCTCAGGTGGTGGCCGTAGCGGCGCGCGACCTGAGCCGCGCGAAGGAGTTTGCACGGAAACATGACATCCCCAAGGCCTACGGGTCCTACGAGGAGCTGGCCAAGGACCCGGACGTGGCAGGTGCAAGGTCCGCGGGATGGGCCCGGCCTTTGGACTTGGGGAGGGACCTCGGCTGGGAGACGGGCCATAGGCAGGGCTTTGGTCTGGGGTTTCCTCCTCTGCTTGCCCTTCTCCGTTTCCTTATTTTTATTTTTATTATTTTTAATATATCTTTTTATTAATTTCAGAGAGGAAGGGAGAGGAAGAGATAGAAACGTCAGTGATGAGAGAGAATCATGGGTCAGCTGCCTCCTGCACGCCCCCTACTGGGGACCGAGCCCGCAACCTGGGCTTGTGCCCTTGACCGGAATTGAACCGTGACCTCGGGGTTCATACGTGGACCCTCAACCACTGAGCCACACCAGCTGGGCTCAGTTTCCTTATTTTTAAAACGGGCAAAATGGCCCGGCCGGCGTGGCTCAATGGTTGAGCTTCGACCTATGCACCAGGAGGTCACGGTTCAGGGCACATGCCCAGGTTGCAGGCTCGATCCCCAGCAGGGGGCGTGCAGGAGGCAGCCGATCCATGATTCTCTCTCATCATTGATGTTTCTCTCTCTCTCTGTCCCTTCTTCTCTGAAATCAATAAAAATATATTAGCCCTAACCGGTTTGGCTCAGTGGATAGAGCATTGGCCTGCGGACTGAAGGGTCCCAGGTTCGATTCCGGTCAAGGGCATGTACCTTGGTTGCGGGCACATCCCCAGTAGCGGGTGTGCAGGAGGCAGCTGATCGATGTTTCTCTCTCATCGATGTCTCTAGCTCTCTATCCCTCTCCCTTCCTCTCTGTAAAAAATCAATAAAATACATTTAAAAAAATAAAAATATATTTAAAAACAACAACAACAACTAAAACGGGCAAAATAATAGTATCTCCCGGTTGGTGTTGTGAGGATTCAGTGATTTCGTGTCATTGCAGGGCGACAAGGATCTGAGAGGAGGGTGATGGTAGCCAGTGGTAGCTCCTTCCTCTGGGAGACTAGGGTTTGACCAAGGCGGTAGGGCTTGGTCCCAGGTTGGGGGGTGAGGGGTACCCTGATTCCTTGGATGCTGGAGGCGAGCCTTGGGGACTTGGCGGGGCTTCTGACCTCTTGACCCCCTTCCTCTCACCCTAGAGGTGGCCTACGTGGGCACCCAGCACCCGCAGCACAAGGCCGCCGTGTTGCTGTGTCTGGCGGCAGGCAAGGCCGTCCTGTGCGAGAAGCCGATGGGCGTGAACGCCGCGGAAGTGCGAGAGATGGTGGCGGAGGCCCGATCCCGAGGCCTCTTCCTTATGGAGGTGAGAATGGAGCGGCTCTTTCAACATCCCAGACAGCTCCCTGCCTTCACTAACCATGGTCGCCCGTGGACATTTTTGGAGGGACACAAGGGAGGGGTTGACCACGAGTTAAGATGACCACAACATGGCCCGGCCCGTGTGGCTCAGTGGTTGCGTGTGGACCTAACACCCAGGAGGTCACGGTTCGATTCCTGGTCAGGGCACATGCCCGGGTTGCAGGCTCCATCCCCAGTGGGGGGTGTGCAGGAGGCAGCCAATCAATGATCCCCTCTCATCATTGATGTTTCTATCTCTCTATCCCACTCCTCCCTTCCTCTCTGAAATCAATAAAAGTACATTTCAGGCAACACCGTTCATGGGCGGGAGACACGGCTTTGGGCCCCTAGCCCTCAGCCACAGGCATTCTTTGTGTTTGGCCTTATCGGGCTCGGATGTACGCAGGGGACTCGGACATCTTGCAGATTGTTAGCAATTCAAGTGGCTGCCACAGGGCCTGAGCAGTGCTGGAGTTAAGATGGCCACCTCGTGGTCCCTAGAAGCTATTTTAGTGTTAAGGAATATTATGGTGTGTGTTTTTTTAATTTATTATGTTTTAAAATATGTTTTTATTGATTTCAGAGAGGAAGGGAGAGGGCGAGAGAGATAGAAACATCAACAATGAGAGAGAATCCTTGATCAGTTGCCTCCTGCACGCCCCACACTGGGGATCGAGCCGGCCACCCGGGCATGTGCCCTGACCAGGAATCGAACTGTGACCTCCTGGTTCATAGGTTGACACTCCTCCACTGAGCCACGCCGGCCGGGCTATTATGGCTTTCATACCTTGTAGGTTCTGACAGTAGTAGCAACAGCTGCCTCTTACTTCCCCACGCCCTACGGAGCTGTCATATGCCTACTCCTGCGGAGCCTCCCGGTCCGTAACGTTCCATATGCCCGAGAAGTGGTCAGGATTTATCAGGGTGACTCAGGGCCTCTGGTTTGCAATGTGCCTGCCAGCGCCAACATTCTGTGAGTTTATTGCTTCCTCGTTTTTTTTATTGGCCCCTAATGTGTGCCACATCCAACCCGAGGACCTGGGAACTCATAAGGTATAAGACGCAGGTTCAGTTTTCAAGGAGTTCAAGGTCTGCTGTGGTCCCGGAAATGGGCAAGCCCAGTGCTCAGCTGCATGGACTTTTGTGGACCTAGTACTGGGCGGGCAGTCGACAGAGAGCCCGGTCAGGGGGTTGGTCAAGGAGCTTTTCCTACAGGGAGGGACTGGCCTGAGCCTTAAAGGGAAAGTCAGTTGCACAGGTAAAGAGGCCAGATGGGGGAAGCGGAAGCAAGATTTAAAGAAAACCATCGTGGGCAGATTTCAACTATTTAGTATGAACTTGATCCTGGATTAGTCAGGATTCCTGGCTTTCGAGTCAGAGGATTCTGGACTCCAGTTTCCCAGTTCCTGGCTCTGTGACCTTGGGCAAGAAACATGACTCAGCGGAGCTTCAGTTTTCTCACGCGTGGAATGGGCATGAGGACAGCTACCTGGCAGGGACGTTGGGAGGATTCATGATGTAAAACTGTGCACAGTGTCTTGTACAGAACACACACAGCCGACAAATGGGAGTTGGTATCCGGCGATGGGGGACCCTAGAGGGGGGCTGGGCAGTGGGGAGGCTGGATCAGCTCCGGGAGACGCGAAGACCCCTCTGGGGCCACGTGGGACACGGACTGCAGGGGAGAGGCGGGGAGTAAGGTTCGCTAGAGCCGCCATAACAAAGGCCAGACTGGGTGGCTTAAACAACAGAGATACTGTAGCCTCTCACACATCTGGAGGCTGGAAGTCTGAGATACAGGTGTCAGCAGGGCTGGTTTCTCCTCAGGCCTCTCTCCTTAGCTTGTAGATGGCCATCTTCTCCCTTTGTCTGCACACGGTCTTGCCTCTGTGCATGTGTGTGTCCTCATCTCTCTCTCTTTTTTTAAAAAATATAGTTTTATTCATTTCAGAGAGGAAGGGAAAGGGAGAGAGAGAGATAGAAACATCAATGATGAGAGAGAAATATTGATCGGCTGCCTCCTGCATGCCCCCTACTGGGGATCAAGCCCACAACCAGGGCATGTGCCCTTGACCTGAATCGACCCCTTCAGTCTGCAGGCCAGTGCTCTATCCACTGACCCAAACCAGCGAGGGCTTCATCTCTTCTTATAAGGACACTAGTCCTACTGGATCCGGGCCCACCCTCAAGACCTCATTGTAACTTAATTGGCTCTTTATAATTACCTCTTTAAAAACCCTATCACCAAATACACTCACATTGGGAGGCACTGGGGGGTTAGGACCGCCACATGAATTTGGTGGGGACAGAATTCAGCCCATAACATTGGGAGACTGGGGTAATGATACAGATAAGACAGGACAAGGCTGGCCCTAACCGGTTTGGCTCAGTGGATAGCGCGTCGGCCTGTGGACTGAAAGGTCCCAGGTTCAATCCCGGTCAAGGGCATGTACCTTGGTTGCGGGCACATCCCCAATGGGGGGGTGTGCAGGAGGCAGCTGATCGATGTTTCTCTCTTATCAATGTTTCTAACTCTCTATCCCTCTCCCTTCCTCTCTATAAAAAAAAAAAAAATTAATAAAATGTATTTTTTTTTAAAAAAAAAAAGAAAGGACAAGGCTAGAGTTGGGGACCTGGGTGTCAAGAGCAGGGGAGAGGGCAGAGAGCCGGACAGGACACAACTTGGGGACTGATGGGCTGTGGAAGGAAGGGGGAGGGTCTAGTTTGGAGACTGGGTAACAGTGGGTACCCCTTCAAGATTGAACCCCATGGGGGGAAAAGGAGACATATGTAATAAATTTACTTTCAACGATAAAAAATTTAAATAATAATAATAATAAAAAAGATTGAACCCCAGAAGGGAGAACTGGTTGGTTAACTAACTCCTGACCCCTCTCTTCCCCTTTCCCATCCTGCTTTCTCCCCTCTGTGGGCCTCAGGCCATCTGGACCCGATTCTTTCCTGCCGTAGAGGCTCTGCGGGCTGCTCTGGCCCAGGGAACTCTGGGGGACCTTCGAGTGGCTCGCGCAGAATTTGGGAAAGACCTCACTCACGTACCGCGGGCCGTAGACTGGGCCCAGGCTGGCGGCGGCCTGCTGGACATTGGTATCTACTGCATCCAGTTCATCTCCATGGTCTTCGGTGGGCAGAAGCCGGAGAAGATTTCAGCCATGGGAAGGCGCCATGAAACAGGTATGGTCTGTTCTGGACGGTATGGTGGTGATCAGAGTGATCCTCTCTTACTGGGTGCACTGACCTGGGAATAAGTCTCCTAGCCCATGAACACCAGGCGAGACTGCTGGAGAAATTTCCTGCAAGAAGTTAAAGAGGAGCAAGTATGGTCAGGCTCTGTATTAGGATTTTGCTGTGTGATCTTAGTCAAGGAACTCCATCTCTCTGAGTCTTAATTAGTTACTTACTGAACCACGTCCAGCCACGTCCAGCCACGTCCAGCTCGGCCAGTGGTGAACCTGAGGAGGGCCGGGGGGAGGGGGGGGCGGGGGGCGGTGAAGGATTAAAGAAAACAGACAAGAGACTATAGCTGGGCCCAGGTGGATCACTGTGCCTGGATGAGGAAACAGAGACACAGCCTGTAAGCCGAGCCTTTATTTTATAGTCAGAGCAAAACAAGGGAGTGGTCAAGATGTTTACAATGTCCTTGAGTTTCAAATCTACTTAATTACAGGCACCTGAGAACTCTATCAAGCTTTGTTTTGGCAGCACCTGCTGCACCTCCCACAGCCCACAGCCCTCAGCAACCTGGGACCACAGGGTCGGACCATAAGGTCAAGCTTACAACCATAGCCTTTGGCTATAATTGTGCTGGGAGGGCTTTGCCCTCCAAGCTGGGACTTGTATGTGGCTTTGCCACAAGAGGACCGTGCCCTCTCATCAGTCTGAGGCTTGAACCTGTCCAAACGCTGTAGCCGCTCTCCACAACTTACTGGTGAAATTTCAATAATAGGGTTGTTATAAAAAGTTAATGAAGTAACTGTTGAGGCAAATTAAGCAGTACATAAATACAAAGGATTATTATTTTTGAAGTTGTCTCAGTTAGCCTCTGCTGCATAACAAACTACCCCAAAATGTAGTGACCTCAGATAACAATCATTTATTCACTTGTGATTCTGTGGGTTGGCCATTGGGCTGGGCTCAGCTGGAGCGGTTCTTCTGCTGGTCTTACTCATGCAGCAGCCATCAGCAGCTGTGCCACTGGAGCTGGATGGTCTAGCCCAGGGGTCCTCAAACTTTTTAAACAGGGGGCCAGTTCACTGTCCCTCAGACCGTTGGAGGGCCGGACTATAGTTTAAAAAAAAACTATGAACAAATTTCTATGCACACTGCACATATCTTATTTTGAAGTAAAAAAACAAATGTTTTCGGCGGGCCGCATGTGGCCTGTGGGCCGTGTAAGCCAGTGGTCGGCAAACTGCGGCTCGAGAGCCACATGCGGCTCTTTGGCCCCTTGAGTGTGGCTCTTCCACAAAATACCACGTGCGGGCACGCACGTGCAGTGCGATTGAAACTTCGTGGCCCATGCGCAGAAGTCGGTATTTTGTGGAAGAGCCACACTCAATGGGCCAAAGAGCTGCGTGTGGCTCACGAGCCGTGGTTTGCCGAGCCGCAGTTTGCCGACCACTGGTCTAGGCTAGGAGGTCAGTGGTTCTCAAGTTTGGCTGCACATTTTTTGTTGTTGTTGTTAATCCTCGCCCGAGGATATTTGTCCATTGATTTTTAGAGAGAGTGGAAGGGAGGGGGAGAGACAGAGAGACAGAAAGAGACATCAATGTGAGAGCGACACATCGATTAGTTGCCTCCCGGGGCCAGGGATCGAGCCTGCAACCAAGGGATCAAGCCTTCAGTCTGTGGGCCAACTCTCTATCCACTGAGCCAAATTGGCTAGGACTGGAGGTCATATTTTAGAAAGCTGCCTCAGTCTACTATCTGGCCAATTTCTAGGCTAAATAGTAGCTCTAACAGATCCCATTTATTAAGTGCTTCCTCTGCAACAGGGTTTTATTATAGGTACTAGGGGCCCAGTGCATGAAATTCATGCACGGGTAGGGTCCCTAGGCTTGGCCGGTGATCAGGGCCGATCAGGGCCTTCCAGCTGCCGGCCAGGGCCTTCCTTCCTTCTGTGCCGCCCCCTGGTGGTCAGCACACATCAAAGCAAGCGGTCAAACTCCCAGTGGGTCGAACTCTCCAGGGGACAATTTGCATATTAGCCTTTTATTATATAGGATGATCTCCCTGAGGTAAATATATTACAGTTGTCCCCATTTTACAGATGAGCAAACTGAGGTTCAGGGACAGGAAGTGACTTGTCTAGGCTCACACAGCAGATCCAGAATTAGAATCTGGGCCTGTCTGAGACCAAAGAAAACTGGCTCAGAACTTCTTCCAGCCATTGCATGTCCGATGGGTCCCAGAACCAGGCTGGTACTTTACCGTGTTTAATTTTTTTGAAGCATTTAAAAAAAGTGTTTTTATTTATTTTAGAGAGAGAGGAAGGGAGAGGGAGAGGAACACTGATCAGCTGCCTCTCCCATGCCCGCTACTGGGGGTGGAGCCCACAACCCCAGGCACGTGCCCTGACTGGGAATGGAAGTTGCTACCTCTCGGTGAATGGGACAGCACTCAACCAACTGAGCCATGCTGGCTGGGGCTGTTTAACTTTTAACTAATGCTCACCTCTCTCTTATTCTGACCTGAATAGACTAAGTGCTTTATGCATTTTACATCCTTTAATGTAATGCTTATAGCAACTCTGTGAGGCCAGTTCCATTACCCTCATTTTAGAGACGAGGAAATGGATTCTCACACGCCTCTACAACAAGTATGTATGAGGAAGAAACTAAAGTTCAGAGAGGCAAAGTCTCTTTAATTTTTTTTTTTTTGTTAGCATTTATTTGTTTATGTGTTTTGGTAACAGCTTACTGAAAGAATTCACATACCATACAATTTATTCATTTAAAGTGTATCATTCCACTGAGCCAAACCGGTTTCGGCTTTAATTTTTTTTTTTAGCATTTATTTGTTTATGTGTTTTGGTAACAGCTTACTGAAAGAATTCACATACCATACAATTTATTCACTTAAAGTGTATCATTCCAGCCCAGCTGGGGTGGCTCAGTGGTTGAGCATCAACCTGTGGAGCAGAAGGTCATGGTTCCTTTCCTGGTCAAGGCACATGCCCAGATTGCATTCTATCTCTCTCTCCCTCTTTGAAATCAATATATATATATATATTTTTTTAAGTGTATCATTCCACAGCTTTAGTGTATTCACCATGTTATGCACTTATCACTAGAATCAATTTTAGAATATTTTTATTACTAAAATGCAAAACAATAAATAACCCAATTCTCCCACACCGCTGAGCCCTAAGCAACCACTCACCTACGTTCTGGCTCTATGGGTTCGCCAAATATTGGACATTTCACACAAATGGAGTCCTACCGCATGTGGCCTTTTGGGTGCGGCTCCATTCCCTCACCATGACTGTTTTCGGGGTTTCTCCCCAGGTGTGGACGACACTGTGACTGTGCTGCTGCAGTACCCAGGGGGCGTCCACGGCAGCTTCACCTGCAGCATCACCGCCCAGCTCTCCAACACGGCCTACGTGAGCGGGACCAAGGGCATGGCCCAGGTGAGGCGCTGCCAGCAGAGCTGGGATGGGGCCCTTAGCACAGGACTGGGCCATCTGAGGCTGTTGGAGCTGGACGTGGGCAGAACCTGTCTTTTCCCACCGTTGCTAAGAAACCCACCCTCCACCAGCAGGCCCCGTGATGGGGTCTGGACCTCGGGGCTCCTTCCTGAGGTGAACCCGTGGGCCTGTTAAAAACCCTTCGTCCTGATAAGAAACCAGTTCTTATCAGCCCTGCCTAGAGGGCAGTGGTGACCTTTGGAACTGCTCCCAGGACAGGATCCAGGGGTTACCACAGAGCGGCTTCCACGCGCTGCCTCTGGCCAAGTTGCTGGAAAGAAATCCTATTCTTAGCAGAAGAATTTGGGCCTTGCCCCAGCTGCATCTCTGCTTTTCCATTTCGGCCTAGAGTTGGGTCTGGGAATAAGCGAGGCCCCCAGGGCTCTGACCGGTTTGGCTCAGTGGATAGAGCGTCAGCCTGAGGACTCAAGGGTCCCAGGTTCGATTCCGGTCAAGGGCATGTACCTTGGTTGCGGACACATTCCCAGTAGGAGGTGTGCAGGAGGCAGCTGATCGATGTTTCTCTCTCATCGATGTATCTAACTCTCTATCCCTCTCCCTTCCTCTCTGTAAAAAGTCAATTAAAAAAAAAAAAAAAGCAAAAAAGCTAGGCCCCCAGGGCTCTGGAGCTAATAAAAAGTCTCCTGGTGGAGAGGAAGGTGCTGGATGGTGTCAAAGTGGAGCTGGAAAGCTAAGCATCTCCTCCAGGCTCCAGCATC
Organism: Myotis brandtii; assembly: GCF_000412655.1. Lineage (NCBI taxonomy): Eukaryota > Metazoa > Chordata > Mammalia > Chiroptera > Vespertilionidae > Myotis > Myotis brandtii. The sequence continues at coordinate 887,610 of NW_005370276.1, forward strand.
CCCCTGGGGACAGGGACATGCAGGCTTCCAGTGAGATGAGACACACACTCCCAGCAACCAGGTTTGGGGGCTCCAACCTCCCTGAGGATGGATACGGGGCAGCCAGCCCTTGACCACCAGGTGAGGGAGGGAAGCCCCGAGCATCAGCAGGCAGGAGCCCCAGCCGCCCGGCTGGTGAGGGCAGTGAGGCCACCTGTTTTCTCGCCCCAGATCCTAGACCCCTGCTGGTGTCCAACAGAACTGGTGGTAAAGGGGGAGCGCAAGGAGTTCCCGCTGCCCCCAGCCCCAGGCAAGGAGTTCCATTTCACAAACGGAGCGGGCATGACTTATGAGGCCAGGCACGTCCGGGAGTGCCTGCGAAAGGGTAAGGACGTGCAAGGCTGGGGGTGGA
>NW_005370276.1:889079-892993 GCF_000412655.1 Myotis brandtii
GAAAGGACCACATTTCCCACATCTCCTGGAGCAAACACCTGTTGGTCTGTCTCCTCAGGAAACAGGGGAGATAGTGCTAACCACCTTCTGGTGAGGATTAAAAGGGGCGGTGGATGTACAGCCCATAGCAGACAGTATGTTCTCAACAAATAATATTAGCTGATGGCCCTTCGCCTGGAGGTCAGGCCTTTCCCATATTGGCCTCCAGCAGCCTCGGGCCTCGTTAAGGCACAGAGAGTCATTTCCATAGGAAAGAAGGGATTTGCCTTCACGAGTTTCTCGGTGGCTTGTTAGTAAAGCCTGGGTCCCATGCCCTCTGTACAGCAGGGGTGAGGTCATTCCCACCCAAATTACCAGCAGTGAGTGAACTATAAGTAGGTGCTTAGTTGGGCCGTTAGGATGAACTCTGTGCTCTTAGGCAAGATCTAACTTTCCTGGTTTCTATAGCAGTGAGTATAGGTTAGGTTATGCTGCCGTGAGAAACACCCCCCAAATCTCAGCATAACAGGGTTTTTTATTTTAGTTTTTATTTTTCATCCTTATCCAAGGAGTGAGGATATTTTTTCCATTGCGTTTTAGAAGGAATGGAAGGAAGGTGGGGGGGGGGGGGGAACATTGATGTGAGAGAGACACATCGCTTGGTTGGCTCCTGCACAAGTCCTGACTGGGGCTGATGATGGGGGGGGGGGAGATTGCACCTGCAACCTTACGGTGCACAGGTCGACACGCTAACCACTGAGCAACGCTGGCCAGGGCATAACAAGTGTTATATTTTGGCTGAGGGTTCTGATCAGTAGAAGTCTGGCACCAGGGCTGGCAGAGCCACTATAATCTAGAGTCCTTGCCAGTCACTGTGGCCAAGGAAAGAATGCCCTGAAGGCTCTTTATTTTTAAGATACTAGTTTTTGTTTTTGTTTCTTTAAAATGTTCTTATTGATTTTAGAGACAGAGGGAGGGAGAGGGGGAGAGAGAGAGAGAGAGAGAATCATTGATGTGAGAGGGAAACGTCAATCAGTTGCCTCCCAAATGCGTCCTGACCGGAGTATGTGCCCTGACCGGGAATCGAACCTGCTACCCTTTGGTGCCTAGGACGACGCTCCAACCAACTGAGCCACACCGGCCAGGGCTTCGTTTCAGTCTTTTATTTTATTTTATTTTATTTTAAAATATATTTTATTGATTTTTTACAGAGAGGAAGGGAGATAGAGAGTTAGAAACATCCATGAGAGAGAAACATCGATCAGCTGCCTCCTGCACACCCGCTACATGCCCTTGACCTGAATCGAACCGGGACCCTTGAGTCCGCAGGCCGATGCTCTATCCACTGAGCCAAACCGGTCAGGGCTTAGTGTCAATCTTTCAATTGTGTGGCAGAGATGGCTGGGTGTCCCCTAAGTAATCACTCACCTGTGATAGGAAAGCTACATTGGAGACTTGGCTGCACAGCTAAGGACGACATCTCCCTGGCTCCCTCACAGCTAGTTTCCCGCCCTGTGAATAGCTTCTGGCCAAAGAGATGTGTGCCGCGTCTAAGTTATGGCCTTCAAAGGCAAGGAGCGTGGCCTCGCCCTTAACCTCTCCCTTCCTTCGGCTGGAGTGGGGTGTGGTGTTGGGCATTGGCTGGACCATCTTACCCTGTAAGGTGGAAGCCCTGTGTTGTGGATGGTGGAGCCAAAAGCTAGAAGGACAGAAGGAAGACATCACTATGGAGGTCGGCCTGCCCCAAGATCTGCCGGTTGAACTGGCAACTGGAGACCCAGGAGAGCTGATGTTTAGTTCAAGTCCAAGTCCAAAGGCCTGAATACCGTATCAGGAGAGCTGGTAATGTAGTTCTTCTTCTTCTTCTTCTTTTTTTTATTGATTTCAGAGAGGAAAGGAGAGAGAGATAGAAACATCAACGATGAGAGAGAATCATTGATCGGCTGCCTCCTGCACGCCCCACACTGGGGATCGAGCCCGAAGCCCAGGTATGTGCCCTGACCGTGACCTCTTGGTTTCTAGGTCGATGCTCAGCCACTGAGCTATGTAGGCCGGGCAAGGTGGCGTAGCTCTCGCCTGAAGGCTGGCAGCTCAAGACCCGGAAAGAACCAATGTTTCCGTTTGAATCTGAAGGAAGAAAGCTGATGTCCTGGCACTAAGGCGTCTGGGAAGAATTCTTTCTCACTCAGAGGAGGGTCAGCTTTTTGGCTCCATTCAGGCCTTCAACGGATGGGATGAGGTCCACCCACCTTAGGGAGTGCCATCTGCTTTGCTCATCTACCGACTTAAATGTTAATCGGACCCAGAAACACACAGAATAAGGTTCTGGTCACCCTGTGGCCCAGTCAAGTTGGCACATACAATTAAATGAACCATTATAATTCCTGACACGGGAACGTTAGTCACTGTGAATATCACTTGGGATTGCTTAGTCTTGGGCTGTTACATGAGAGGGAAATCAACGTCTGTGTTGTTCACGCCCGTTACATTAGCCTTTGCCAAAGCAGTTGGATTGGTATGGCCACCGTATATTTTTCAAAGATGTCTCCTGTCTCCACTCACTTCCCCCATTAAGAGGTGGAGTCTCTTGCCGAAACCGGTTTGGCTCAGTGGATAGAGCAAGTGGTATGGCCACCTTATATTTTTCAAAGATGTCTCCCGTCTCCACTCACCTCCCCCATTAAGAGGTGGAGTCTCACCCTAATCGGTCTGGCTCAGTGGATAGAGCGTCGGCCTGCGGACTGAAGGGTCCCGGGTTCGATTCCGGTCAAGGGCATGTGCCTTGGTTGTGGGCACATCCCCAGTAGGGGGCGTGCAGGAGGCAGCTGATCGATGTTTCTCTCTCATGGATGTTTCTAACTCTCTATCCCTCGCCCTTCCTCTCTGTAAAAAATCAATATAATATATTTTTTTAAAAAAAGAGGTGGAGTCTCGTCCCCCTTCCCTTGAAATTGAGTGGGCTCATGACTCACTTGTAGCCATTGGAACACAGCAGAAGTGACGCTGGATGACTTGAGGTTGAGTCAGGAAAGGTATGTAATTCCTTGTGAGCTGAAATCCTCTTGAACTTCAGCCATCATGCAAGCAGTTCCGCTTCCTTGAAGCCACCAAGCGGTGAGAAAGCCCAGTGTACCCCACACGAAGAAACCATGTGGAAAGCCGCAAGGCTCCATGAAAACAGGTGTTTGATCAGATCTTGATCAAATCCAGGCTAAGCCTTTCCCAATGTCATCAACCATAGGCCAATGGAAGATAATGAAATGACTGTTGTTTTAAACCACTGAGCTTTGGCCTTATTACTTACATGGCAATCGCTAACCAGAAAAACTGGTATAATTTTTACGGCGTGAGAGATCGATTCAGCTTTAAGATGTCTAAGGAGAACTGGAACCCCCCAAATCCTACCCGTTGTACAACTTTGGACTTGCCTCTGACCTCTGGCCTCTGACCTCCTCATCTGTACATAGGCTAATTTATCCTGGGTGTATTCGTTATCTATTGCTGTGTAACAAATTGCCCCCAAACGTAGCAGCTTAAAACAACAATAAATGTTTATTATCTCACACCATCTCTGAGAGTCAGAAATCCATGAGTGGCTTAGCTGGGTGGTTCTGGCTTAAGAGCTCATGAGGTTGCATCAGGGTGTTGGTGTGGACAGGTGTCATCCGAAGGCTGGACTGGGGCAGTAGCATGTGCTTCCAAAGTGGCTCACTCCCATGGCTGGGGACTTGGTTCTGAGAAACATGAATTCTCTAGAGCAGTGGTTCTCAACCTCCCTAATGCCGCGACCCTTTCATACAGTTCCTCATGTTGTGGTGACCCCCAATTTCATTGTTACAAATTGAACATAATTAAAGCATAGTGATTAATCACAAAAACAATATGTCATTGTATATGTGTTTTCCGATGGTCTTAGGCGACCCCTGTGAAAGGGT
>NW_005370276.1:894069-895598 GCF_000412655.1 Myotis brandtii
CCATTTGACACAAAGTAGCAGCCTTGATTTTCAACCCAGGTGCAAAGCTGCCAAGGGATTCTGGACCCAGCAATACACTTCTCCATTCATCTTGTCGTTTCCAAGGGTACAGGACCCTGGAGGGATGCAGGACCTGGTCCTTCACAGTCCACACTGGATGTTGAGCCTGCTTTGCTCTGAGCCCACCATCTAGCTGTCACCTAAATCCCACCCTTCCTCCAGACTCTATAACCCTACCTTCTCCTTGTGTGTCAAGATGCTCCGTGGTGGCCCTAACCGGTTTGGCTCAGTGGATAGAGTGTCAGCCTGTGGACTGAAAGGTCCCGGGTTCGATTCCAGCCAAGGGCATGTACCTTGGTTGGGGGCACATCCCCAGTAGGGGGTGTGCAGGAGGCAGCTGATCGATGTTCTTCTCTCATCGATGTTTCTAATGCTCTATCCCTCTCCCTTCCTCTCTGTGAAAAATCAATAAAAAAATATATTTTTTAAAAAGATGCTCCATGGTTGCTGTTGCACGGGCTCCATTGTTGCAATGGGTCCAATAAACTTGACTTTATCAGACTATGTTCCTGGTGACTTTAGGCTGATGGACCGGAACACCAATAATCTTCTATTGCCGTGGCTCCCAGCCACCTTTGGGACATAGATCCCTTCTCTTTTTTCGCCCAAACCCTTCATCATCTGACCCCAGCCTATTTTCCAAATCCAAATTCTTTCTTTTTATTATTATTTCTTTGTAAAAGAGATGTGATGACTTCCACATAGTAAAGTGCACGTTTTATGTGTACGGTTCAGTGAATGTTTATTTTATTTTTAAAAAATATATTTTTATTGATTTCAGAGGGGAAGGAAGAGGGAGAGAGAGTAGAAACATCAATGATGAGAATCATTGATCGGCTGCCTCATGCACGCCCCCTACTGCGGACCAGGCCTGCATCTTGGACATGTGCCCTTGACCGGAACTGAACCCAGGACTCTTCAGTCCGCAGGCTGACGCTCTATCCCCTGAGCCAAACCGGCCAGGGCGTGAATTCTTAAACATGTGTATAGCGAGCAATCACCACCCAGACCCACATATGGCACATTTCGGGCACCCCCGGGAGCCCCACCCTGTCTGTACCCATCCAATCTCTCACCAGAGATTAGTTTTGCGCTTTCAAAGTTAAGATTTCTTTTATTTTCACATAAACATTCACTGGCTTTCGTCATCCCAGGCGTCCGTACCTCAGTGAATGGTATTTCTGGCCTCTGCTGTTCCTCTCTGTTGTGCGCTGGATGTTTCTTCTGCCCTGGAGGGTTCAAGCCACGCCCCAAACTTCTGAAAATATTGCAATGACGAACGAACGAATGAATGAATGAATGAATGGATGGATGGATGAATGGATGAATGAATGAATGACAGCTATACTGTGATTGCATGGGTGGCAGGTGGCATGGCGCCAGGACCAGCTCCTGAAGGGCAGTGCTGATTGCACAGTCACGTGACGAGCGCGGCCGGTGCGGCGCAGTGAGCGGCGGCCCTGCGGGGC
>NW_005370276.1:896417-900927 GCF_000412655.1 Myotis brandtii
CCCCTCCAGCTGCAGCCAGGACCAAGCAGAGCACATGGGGGGAGAGGCGTCCCAGCTGCCCCTGGGGCCCAGGGTGCCCCAGGACGCATCCACCAAGAAGCTCAGCGAGTGCCTCAAGCGCATTGGCGACGAGCTCGACAGTAACATGGAGCTGCAGAGGTGTGGCCCCCGGAACCCAGGAGTCCCAGCCCCCGGCCCCCCCTTCCCTGAGGAGCACTGAGTCCAGGTCCACAGCCCCCGGTTCCTGCAGACCTGGCGGTCCGGGGCCCCGCCACTCAACTCAACACTCTGACTCCCAGCCCGCCCCTCCCCGAGGATCTTTAAAAAAAAAAAAAAAAAGATTTTTATTGATTTCAGAGAGGAAGGGAGAGAGAGAAATATCGGTGATGAGATGGAGTCATTGATGGGCTGCCCCCTGCATGTCCCACACTGCACGTGCCCAGACGACCTATGACCTCCTGGTTCATAGGTCATCGCTCGACCCCTGAGCTAGGCCGGCTGGGCCCATAGGATCTTGAAACCCTCCTTCGGGGGTCATTTTCATTTTCCCACTTTTCTAAATGTCCACCTGGTCCCTTTCCCCTGCGTTGGCTTCTTGCTTTTCATTTCAAATTGGCCTTGGGCCTCAGTTTTCTCATCTTTGGTCTATGGGGTGGAAGCCACAGTTTGCATGCTCCGCCTGATCCCCTCCGCCACGGGCTCCCCTCTCTCCTGCAGGATGATCGCGGCTGTGGACACAGACTCCCCCCGAGAGGTCTTCTTCCGAGTGGCGTCCGAAATGTTCTCCGACGGCAACTTCAACTGGGGCCGGGTTGTCGCCCTCTTCTACTTTGCCAGCAAACTGGTGCTCAAGGTGGGTGGCTGCAGGGTAGGGAGCCCAGGAAGGCTCCCCTCAAACCCGCGGGGGACCTGGGAGGTGTGACGTCAACCCCTGTGGCAGCCCAGATGGACCGAAGGAGATAGCTATGAGCCCGTTGTCTGTTCCTGCATTCATGTATTCATCCAACAGATATTTATTGGGCCTACTATGTGCCATCCTGTACTCTGCACCCAGGATGCAGCACCAAACAAAGCGGGTTAGGTCCCTGCTCTCAAGGCGCTCACATCGAGCGACGGGTGCTGAGAGGAGTAAGCTAGGGTGATGTGGTTCGGGGCGAATTGACCAGGAAAGACTTCTCAGGGGAGGTGACATGAAAGCCCAAGTTGGAACGACAAGAAAGGCGCAGTGACATGTAAGGATTGGGGGAAAGGCATCTGGAGCGGGCGCAGCAAGTGCAAAGGCCCTGGGGTAAGACCAGACCTTATGGGTTGAGGAGGCCCTTGTGGTTAGAAAAGAGTGAGGAGGGGAAAAGGGTAGGAGATGAGGGCAGGTTTTGAGGGGCCTGATGGGCCACTGTAAAGACTTCAACTTCACTCGGAGTGAGATGGAGTGATTAGCTGGTTTTATTTTATTATTATTGTTTTAAATATGTTTTCATTGATTTTAGAGAAAAAGGAAGGGAGAGAGAGAAAGAGAGAGAAACATGGATGTCAGAGAAACAGCGATTGGCTGCCTCCTGCATGCACCCGAGGGGGGAGAGCCCGCAACCTGGGCCTGTGCCCTGACCGGGAATGGAACCCGCAACCTTTCAGTGCACAGAGGACGCTCACACAACTGAGGACCCCCGCCAGGGCAATTGGCTGATTGTAAACAGGAGAGTGAGGTGACCTGATTTATACACTTAACATATTATTCCAGCAAGTATAGCAAAATGTTAATTGTAGAATCTAGGTTGCAGGTGTGTATGGTTGTTCACTGTGAAATTCTTTTAACTTTTCTCTGAAGATTCTCATGATAAAATATTGAGGGAGGCCCCAGCCAGTTTGACTCAGTGGATAGAGCGTCAGCCTGTGGACTGAAGGGTCCTGGGTTCGATTCCTAGTCCGGGCACATGCCCGGGTTGCGGGCTCGATCCCCAGTGTGGGGTGTGTAGGAGGCAGCCGATCAATGATTCTCTCATCATTGATGTTTCTATCTCCTTCTCCCTTCCCCTCTGAAATCAATTTAAAAATACATATATATCGGGGGAAGGGAAGCCCAACAAATTGTCTGGCCATTGTGAGTAGAAAAAGGGATTATGGGACAGAAGGGCAAAAGCATCTCCTCCCTTCCCCTCTGAAATCAATTAAAATATATATATTGGGGGAAGGGAAGCTCAACAAATTGTTCTGGCCATTGGGAGTAGAAAAAGGGATTATGGGACAGAAGGGCAAAAGCTGAGGAGCTGGGGTGGGGGCACTTGTTATAGATAGTCCCTACAAACAATGACTGACCTGGACTCAGCTAGTAGCACTAGAGGTGTGGAAATATATATATTTTTATATATTTTTTTATTGATTTCAGAGAGGGAGAGGGAGAGATAGAAACATCAATGATGAGAGAGAATCATTGATCGGCTGCCTCCCACGCACCCCCTACTAGGGATTGAGCCCGAAACCCAGGCATGTGCCCTTGATTGGAATCGAACCCGGGACACTCTATCCACTGAGCCAGACCGGCCAGAGCTGGAAATAGATTTTTAAAAAAATATATTTTATTGATTTTTTACAGAGAGTAAGGGAGAGGGATAGAGAGTTAGAAACATTGAGGGAGAGAAACATCGATCATCTGCCTCCTGCACACCACCTACTGGGGATGTGCCCGCAACCAAGGTACATGCCCTTGACCGGAATTGAACCTGGGACCTTTCAGTCCACAGGCCGACGCTCTATCCACTGAGCCAAACCAGTTAGGGCAGTTTTTTTTTTTAAATATTTTTATTGATTTCAGAGAAGGAAGAGGGAGAGAGAGATAGAACCTTCCATGATGGGAGAGAATCATGGATCGGCTGCCTCCCGTACACCCCCCACTGGGGATCGAGCCCTCGACCCACGCATGTGCCCTTGACCGAATCGAACCTGGGACCCTTCAGTCCACAGGCCGACGCTCTGTGCACTGAGCCAAACCAGCTAGAGCTAAAAAAATATATATTTTTACTGATTTCAGAGAGGGAGAGAGAGATAGAAACATCAATGATGAGAGAGAATCACTGATTGGCTGCCTCCCGCACGACCCACACTGGGGATCGAGCCTACAACCCGGGCAATTGGGAATCGAACCGTAACCTCCTGCTTCATAGGTTGATGCTCAACCACTGAGCCACGCCGGCCGGGCGAAATAGACTTGTGTTTGGGATATTGAGCTAGTGGGGTTGACTGTTGGCGGTGAGGTGAGGGGGACAGCAGTCATGGTGATGGTGGGCTGGGGACACCAGGAGGGGAGACGCAGCGGACAGAGTGGGAAGCGGACGTTCGGGGAAATGGAGAGAGGCCATGTATGCAGGCTGTGGAGTCATACCTGGTCTGAAGGCCAGAAGAGCCCTCTCTGGGGACGTGACCTTAGACCCCAGCTTGGAGGGATGAGGGAACGTTCCTCTGGTTGAGGCCCATTGAGGCCCGAGTATCAGCAGGAAGCGTTGGTGGGAATGAGGATGGGAAGGGCATGAGGCCCCGGAGAGCGGCCACCCATCGGATTATGTTCCATCAGAGCCTCACTCAGGGCTGAGCTCTGCCTTCTGCTTTACCCCCGGGCGCTGGGGAGCCACGGAAGGTGTGTGGGCAGGGCAGCTGACAGTGGCCCGGTCCAGGCGACAGTGTATGAAGCTGGTTCTGACCGAGGGGGAAGGAGGCTGCGGGGCTGCAGGAGGAGGCAGAGCTGAGAAGGGGGGCTCGAGGCTCGGGGGACCAGCCTGCTCCTGAGGCCCACCCACTCCCCCAGGCCCTGTGCACCAAAGTGCCTGAGCTGATCAGGACCATCATGGGCTGGACACTGGACTTCCTCCGAGAGCGGCTGCTGGGCTGGATCCAGGACCAGGGCGGTTGGGTGAGGCCCCAAACCCCTTCCCTTCCTCCGGGACCCCCCCCCAGCCCACCACAGCGGTGCCCCCTGCCCTCCGCATGTTCACCTCATCAGATGTGGTCTGTAAATGCATGTCCTCACGTATCTGATCAACCCTTGATTCCTCGGGGACCGGCTGACCTTTATGTGACCTTTGACCCGGTGACCTCTGACCTCCCGGTGACCCCTGACCTGCGGCCTACTCCCTGGTGCCTCCACTTCTTCTGGAATCCTCAAGTTCTGTGATAACCCTTTGACCCCAGCTCTTGAGTACCTGTTAGTCTTCGGCCCTTGGGCCCTTGCCCCGGCTCCCGCCCTCTGACCTCTTCCTGACCCCCCCCACCCCCCGCCCTGGCTGGAGGCTGCCTTGCCGAAGTGACCGATGTCCCTGTCCCCAGGACGGCCTCCTCTCCTACTTCGGGACCCCCACGTGGCAGACCGTGACCATCTTCGTGGCCGGGGTGCTCACCGCCTCCCTCACCATCTGGAAGACGATGGCCTGAGGCCACCGGCTGCCTTGGACTGTGTCTTTTCTGCATAAATTATGGCATTTTTCTGGGAGGGGTGGGGATTGGGGGTCAGGGGCCCTCTTCT
>NW_005370276.1:901331-903355 GCF_000412655.1 Myotis brandtii
TGATCAGACCGTGGGAAGACTCGGGGAGCAGGGGGGAGCTACTGGAGGTAGGAAAGCTGCCAGGAGGCTAGGAGAGGAGGGTGCTAGGGAGCAGACCAGGCCCAAACCTGTGTGGGGGCCACAGCTGGGCTCCCCGGGCTGTGGGGGGAGCGGCTGGAGGAGGAGGCGCTCTGGAGTCTGGCCTGGTAACTGGGTGGGGCGTCCAGAGGGGAGCAGGCCCCGGGGAAGATGGGCTCCTTAAGGCCTAGTGCCTGTAGACACCAAGAGAACAGGGATGAGAGAGAGAGAGGGAGCCCGCTCGGTCACAGGGTCTCGCCCCTTTTCGCCAGGCCCTGTCTCTAACTGTCCCCCTCTCTGTCCCCTTCTTTCTCTCTCTCTGTCCCCGTCTCTCTGGGTCTCTGTCCCTTGCTCTGTAGGTCTGTCTTCCTCCATACTCCAGGAGCTCCAACCCCCAGATGTCTGTCTGTCCTCCCGATCATGTTGGTCTCACCCCTTTCTCTCCTACCTGTGAGCACCCTGAGGTTAAAGGTCTGTAGGCTGCGGCGTGAAACCTGGTGAATGTGTAACTCGGCTCTCGGTGGCAGTGTGCCTGGGGCAGCTCCCCTCCCCTAGGGGCTGTTCCCAGAGTTTCCAAGCCAAGGGAGATCTGTCTGGCAGATAAGATAGCAGGGAGGGGAGACTGAGTCACCGCCCAGAGAGGGGACCATAGGGCCACAGGCAGCAGCCAGAAGAAAATAACGGGGGAACTAAACAGACAGTGAAGTCAGACAAAGCACACTCCAGGCTGCACTTTGGGGGAGGGGGCCAGACTGGGGTCAGAGCCAGCCAGGCCTGGTTCCCAGGGTCCCGGGGGCCGGGCAGCCGCCCGCTGGGAGATGAGGTCAGTCAGCAGCCGGCCCCCGCCCTCCTGCCTGAGCCCCTTCCTGAGCTGAGTTCAGCATGACTCAGCACTGCTGTGCTGGCCACTGGCCCAGACACCCCTGCAGGACCCCAGGCACCGGCCGGGCCCTGCCTCTCCCCGGTCAGGGGCACCCCGCCTGGGCTGCTCGGTGCGGCTCCAGGGAAGTAGTGTGAGGGCCTGGCAGCCTCCCCGAGGGCACGTCCACAGGGTCCAGCGCGTCCTGTCCTTTCCCCCCACAACAGGGCTCTCCCTGGAGGCTCCGCCGCCCAGACCCCAGCCTGGACCTGGCACAGTTGAAAAATGTACTTTGGCCGAAGACAGACGTCCCATCCGCAGGCCCCCCTGAATCCAGGGCTTCCCTTTGTGACTTAGAAGCAGCACGTGTCAGGCGAGGCAGGGACAACCTGAGAGACTGCTTCAGAGCCAGAGGGCGTCCCAGCGCCTCTGGCTGCCCTCCAATCGGTCTCCAGAGACCCCAAAGCTCCCGTGGCGTCTCACCCCACCCCATCGCAGCTCCCAGAAAAACAGTGGGCCTCTGAGAGGGCCCCGAGGCAGTCCAAGGGTCCCAGACTCACTCTCCAGGGCTCTCCAAGACCCCCTTAAAAAAAAATACACCCTGGGCAGTCCAAGGGTCCCAGACTCTCAAGGGCTCTCCAAGACCCCCTTAAAAAAAAATACACCCTACGTACTAAGCTTCCAAAAGCACCCTTCTCCCCCAGTCTTGGGGTGACACCAAGGCTCTAGAACCCCTAAAGACCCTTCCAGAAAAATAGGTCTTCCACTGTGAACATTCAGGCAAAAAATAAATAAAATAAAGTAACCCCACCTTTGAGCGAACCCCAGGGCTCCCCTCCAACCCATCTTCCAGAGAGACCCCCAAGGTTCCAGAAATACCACCTCACTGTCTTCCAAACTTCCCAGTGATCTGGGGAACCCTCAGCTCCCAAAGCAGACCCCAGTAATTTGGAGGCCCCAGGGTTCCAGGAAAGCCCATGCTCCCAGAGAACCCCAGAATCCAACCTACTTTCCTGAGGCACCCCCCCACAGGATCAATCTCCAGGGCTCCCAGTGTCTCCATTAATCTGCCTACTAGAGACCCCCAGAATCCCTTGACTACCCCGAA
>NW_005370276.1:903829-907500 GCF_000412655.1 Myotis brandtii
ACAACCATGAGCTCCCAAATTCGTCAGAATTATTCCACCGAGGTGGAGGCTGCGGTCAACCGCCTGGCCAACCTGCATCTGCGGGCCTCCTACACCTACCTCTCTCTGGTAAGGGTCCCCGGGGCACCCCTGGCCCGCGTTCCCCACAACTACGCACCTCGGGCTCTGGGCCCGCGGGGCCCTCTTTGTTCTGCTGGGCGGAGGGCGGAGTCTGCACGCCCGGCCTGGCCTCCCCGCTAACCACCGTTCCCGCCATCTCTTCCCGCAGGGCTACTATTTCGACCGCGACGATGTGGCTCTGGAGGGCGTGGGCCACTTCTTCCGCGAGCTGGCGGAGAAGAAGCGCGAGGGCGCGGAGCATCTCCTGAAGTTGCAGAACAAGCGCGGCGGCCGCATTCTCTTCCAGGACGTGCAGGTAAAGAGCGTGTGGGCCTGTGGACTACATCTCCCAGCAGCCCCTGCGCGCGCACGGGGTGCCGTCGCCCCCCGCCGTTTAGGCGCTGCGTGGGCTTCTGGGAGATTTTCTGATCTGCGTGGGTTCTTGTTGTGGCTAGAAATGGAGGCGCAGAGTGGTCTTGGGCGGTCGGAGAGGGGTAGGTGGGGGAGTGGTGGTGCTAGACGTCTCTTAGCTTTGCCCCTGCAAATGTTGGGGGATGTAGTTTTTAGTCCTTTGCGGGGTATGTGGCCGATTCTGAGCCTTCTGTCTGGCGTAGAAACCTTCCCAGGATGAGTGGGGCAAAACTCAGGACGCCATGGAAGCCGCCCTGGCCTTGGAGAAGAACCTGAACCAGGCCCTTTTGGATCTGCATGCCCTGGGTTCGACCCGTGTCGACCCTCATGTAAGTACCCCCTTTATCCGCATCTGCCCATCCCAAGACCTTCCCTGGAATAGAGCTTATGTTCTAAGCCTTGGCCTCGCTTGGGCAAATTTCCTTGTGAACAAACGTCGTTCCCCCGTCTGTCTGTCTGTCGTTCCCCCGTCTGTCGCACTGTTATCTGCAAGCGGCAGCATTGTCTCTTCTCCTATCACTCAGCTCTGCGACTTCCTGGAGAACCACTTCCTGGATGAGGAGGTGAAACTCATCAAGAAGATGGGCGACCACCTGACTAACATCCGCAGGCTGGCCGGCCCCCAGGCTGGGCTGGGCGAGTATCTCTTCGAGAGGCTCACCCTCAAGCACGACTAGGAGCCTTTGGAGCCCAGAGGCCTTTCCGAGGCCCCCCCTGCACCCCCCTGGCGTCTCTGGCTTTTACCTGAGCCTCTTCCCGAAACTACTAGCCATTCCTTTAACCACCCTGGAGCCCTCTCCCGTGCATTGGACCAAATGAGACAATAAAGCTTTTTGCAACAGTTGGTGGTTTTGTGTGTGTGTGTGCGCGCGCGCACGCGCGCGCGCGCTGTGGGAGAGGAGGCGGGATCTGATTTCGCCAGGCTAACGGCACTGGGCTGGCAGGGAGGGAAGATGGGATCTCGCCAGCCACCTGCGGAGGTGTTTGTAACGGTTCTCTGAACGGCCCCACCTCCAGGGTGGAGCCCGGACTCCAGGGAGGGGCTGGTGGCTGCAAACAGACACTTAGGAATACCAGACAGAAACCATACCCTTTTAGTCGCCCAGTGCTGGGCCAAACTGGCTCTAACAGGGAGAGAGGTCTAGAATTGCAGCCCCTGTATATGGGTGAGTGCAGGGTATTCGTACGTAAGTAGCCCATGGCCACCAGGAGGCACACCCAGGCTGCTTGCTGCCTTTACTCCAAGGCAAGCAACGGGGAGACACAGTCGGGTGAATCTGAGGGGCTGGGAGCACATGATGGGCACGAGCTGCTGAGCCAGGGATCGGGGGTCAGCACGGAAACGGGGAAGTGAAACGGGGCCAAATCATCCGAACGGGAACTGAAGATATTTGAAGCTGAGTCCCAGTTACACAGTGACCCCCTGCCCTTCCCTGTTTGGGGGAGAAGAACCCAAGAGGAAGTGGCTGCTGGACACACCTGTTCTTTCTGTCCACTCAGCACCACGTCCCTGCTTGTCACCCCACTCTGATGGCGACTGGTGCTCCTGGGGGGGGAGGGGCTTGTGTGCGTGTGTCACCAACGCAGCGGCCGACCGGAAGGATGAGCACACATCCAAATCCAAACGTCGGAGCTATTTACTCCCCTGGAGAGCAGTTGGTGCAGAGATGTACTATGACCTAGTAAAGACTACAACGGAAAGGACAAATATTTTTTTTCTGAAAATAGAACTCTGCAGGGGACAGCCTGGTCCGAGACCAAAGGCCGCAGAGCCCTGGAAACGTGCCCGCCGCTAGAACGGTCCAGCAGAACTTGGTGGCAATGATGAAAATGTTCTATAGCTGCACCCACCGACCAACAGGGTAGCCAGGAGCCACATGTGGCTACTGAGCACTCGCTTGTGGCTAGTGCTGAGGGATTTAAAGAGCCCCACATGGCTCATGGGTTCCATGTGGATCCCTTTTCAGTGACAAAGCCCCTTTAGGTCAAACAGAGCTTGACCCAAGTTTTTGCTACTTGCAAGTTAGGTCCCAACTAAACAAGACAGCCCTGGCTGGTTTGGCTCAGTGGATAGAGCGTCGGCCTCGGGACTCAAGGGTCCCAGGTTCGATTTCGGTCAAGGGCATGCATGTACCTTGGTTGCGGGCACATCCCCAGTAAGGGGTGTGCAGGAGGCAGCTGATTGATGTTTCTCTCTCATCGATGTTTCTAACTCTCTATCCCTCTCCCTTCCTCTCTGTAAAAAATCAATAAAATATGTAAACAAGACAGGGGTTCCTTCCCATGAAAGAACACTGGGAACCACAACAGCAACCCAAGTCTCTCTGGGAGAGCAGAATGACATTGGGGACCCGGGGTTGGGGTGGGGGACAGGGGGGAAATAGAGGAGGGAGGGGAGAGAAAGGGGGTAGAGGCCAAGAAGAGGGGAGAGGCCCACCAAATCCTCACGTTGGACCAGACCTGGGATTCTTAAATATAGATGTATTTTTTTTTTCATCTCCACACACACTTCAATCATATCCCTTCTGCCCCCCACTCCCAAGGGCCAACCAATTACATCAGACACAGCACAGCACACGTGAGGGGGACACCTCCCTTTCACCAAAGCTGGGGACAGAAGAGCCTTGAGGTAAAAAAAAAAAAAAGGAAGTTCTAGAACCCCAGTGGGCTCAGTTCTAGACCAGGGGCGCAGCACAGTGGTGAGGTTCTAGATTCGGCAGCGGGGACCTAGAACCCAGTGGTTTTACGGTGGGCCTGGCGGTTGGGGGGTGGTGTTGTAAGACAGCCAGTTCTGCCCTCCGCTGGGGGGGGGGGGGGGGGCTCCCTGGAGGGCACAGAGTCTTGAAATACAGGGGAGAACTCAAGACTCAGGAAGGAAGGAGCAGGGTCTGGTCTAGAAAAGGCCAGAAGGGCATCTAGAGCCATATACTGCACGTTCTCCAGTAGCAACGAGAAGCCAAGTGGTTCTGCCCCCCCCCCCCCCCCAAGTGGGGGGGCTCCCTGGAGGGCACAGAGTCTTGAAATACAGGGGAGAACTCAAGACTCAGGAAGGAAGGAGCAGGGTCTGGTCTAGAAAAGGCCAGAAGGGCATCTAGAGCCATATACTGCACGTTCTCCAGTAGCAACGAGAAGCCAAGTGGTTCTGCCCCCCCCCCCCCCCC
>NW_005370276.1:907644-908263 GCF_000412655.1 Myotis brandtii
TAAAGTGTAGAGGGAGAGGGGGCGACGGGTGGAGGGGGCCTCCAGGCAGAACCAGACCCCCCAGGGAGGACCAGACCAGAGGAAACACGTGGTGTCCTGTCTGGAGCCCGAGTTCTGGAGTTGAAATGGAGGACCTTCCGCATTTGGTGAGCTCAAGTCCTTGAAAAGTGCGCTGCAGCTCTCAGCTTGATTGTCCCTTCAGCAGGGACCAGGCTCTCGCCAGTCCCCAGGCCAGGCCCGAGCAGGGCGTGCACTGGGTGCTGTCGGATTTGCAAGCCACGGAGCGATCCAGGAGCCCCGGCCTGGGAGGCGACGGGCCAGGTTTCCTAAAAACCCTGGCACCATGACAGGGTATTGGCAGATTCCTGGCCGCTGGTGGCCCAGGCCAGACCTGGGAGACGCGAGGGCACAGGTTTGGCATTCTGGAACCCGGGAAAGGCACGGCGTTGTACATTCTGGAGTGTGGGGGTTCCAGGGCGGGGCTGGAGGGGCTGGAGTGGACGGTGGAGGGGGTTGGGGCTGTGGGCCCCACGGCAGGGCCGGGATCTGGAGTGGGTTTAGGAACAGCGCCGCTCTGCATCCACCCTCGGGGCCAGGGAGGCGGGGCGCGCAGAGGGTG
>NW_005370276.1:908504-912049 GCF_000412655.1 Myotis brandtii
GAGCTCTGCACCCCCGGCCCCGCCCTCCAGCCCCTGGCCCACTAGAGGGACCCCCGCCAACTCACCGTGTCAGCCTCGTGGGGCTCGTAGGTGAAGTGCTCTGGAAAGGCCTTGGCCAGGGCCATGTGGCGCGCAGACATATAGTACTTCCGGGGAGAGAAGGAGAGGGACATGGGGGGGCGCCCTTGGCAAATGCGGGAGAGGGTGACCCCGCCCCCAACACACCTTTTATGCAGATGAGCACACTCTGCCGCATTTCCACTAGACCCCTAAGCCAGCGCTTTTTAACAGGTGTGCAATTTTTATAAAACATGCAATTCCTGTCCTAACAGGTTTGGCTCAGTGGATAGATCGTCGGCCTGCGGACTGAAGGGTCCCAGGTTCGATTCCCGTCAAGGGCACATGCCGGCTTTGCCACTCGATCCCCAGTAGGGGGCGTGCAGGAGGCAGCCGATCAATGATTCTCATTATTGCTGTTTCTATCACTCTCTCTCCCTTCCTCTCTGAATCAATACAAATACACTTAAAACCAACAAACAGAAACAAACAGGCAATTCCTGACTGTAAAAGAGACCAGGCAGGGGCGCTGACCTTTTTTAGATGGTCAAATAAAAAAATGACAGCACAAACACAGCAGCCGTCCGGTGTGAATGAATCTAAATTATACCTGTTTTTTTTTTTTTTTGGTCAGATCAGCAAAAAATATATTTTTTTGATGGGCCCCATAATTTACTAATAAGTTTATGTGTGCCATGAGCGGAGAAAGGTGGAAAATAGGTGGCCTGAGCCAATCATCCATTTTTCGGGCTCCGCCCCTTATGCAGATAGCAGAGCTGTGAGACAGCACAAACACAACAGCCGTCCGGTATGAATGAATGTAAATTATACCTTCTTTTTGTTGTTGTTTTGGTCAGATCAGCAAAAAATATATTTTTTGATGGGACCCATAATTTACTAATAAGTTTATGTGTGCCATGAGCGGAGAAAGGTGGGAAATAGGTGGCCTGAGCCAATCATCCATTTTTCGGGCTCCGCCCCTTATGCAGATAGCAGAGCTGTGAATGGACAGCCTGGTTTCTCGGGCTGCAGTTATGCAAATAGCAGACCATCGGGGCCCACTTGGTTTTCCTGCAGAAGTTGAATAATTTCTTAAAGGGACAGCAACCTCTACAAGTAAGAGGAGCCACCTGCCCCTTTGAGACTGAAGAACCAGAGACCCAGAATCGGAAGGAAGCACAGGGCAGGAGAGGGCGCTGGTCTATACCCGGCCCAAGTATTTCCAGTCCAGAAGGTCGGAGAGGCGCTCGGTGCGGTTCCGCTGGATGATGCGCTGACGCCGGCTCTGCTGGCAGAAGCTGTAGAGGAAGGAGGTGAGCTGCGAGCAGGAATCATCCAGGCTGCGGAACCGCCGGTCCAGAATGTAGATGCCTGTGGGGTGGGATCGGGTGGGGAGGGGAGCAGGATGGGGGACTCAGAAAACAGACTGACACCAGGACCCCTCTTCCCCAGGGCCCACGGGTGCCGGTTCTCAGCCTGGGCGCTGACCGTATGCCGAGGGGTCTGCGATGTGCTCCTCCATGAAGCAGCCGAAGCCGGAGAGGTTGGTGGAGATGCTGGGGATGCCCATAACCGTGCACTCAGCTGCGGGAAGGCGGGAGAAAAAGCCCATTGAGCTTTCGTTCCCCTCTGAACCGGCTTGAAATCTCAATAAAAACCTCAACGGCGCCCTCTACTGGCGCCTTTGCCAAATGCCGGGCACTGTACTGAGCAAGCCAGGAGCTGGAAAATCCACGCTGTGCATGACTATTACATCAGTTTACCATGTTCATTAGCTTGCACTTATAAGTCAGATCACGTGATATTTGTCTTTCTCTGACTGGCTTATTTCACTCAGCATAATACTCTCAGTCTATAATACTTACTGTTTCTATTTCTTAGAGGGGAAGCGGAGAAGCTCAGAAAAAGGAATTCACTTGCCCCAGGGCCTCGGAATAAGGAAAAGTCTAGAGTTGGGCCGTGAGGATGCGAATTTATTGAGTTCGGGGCCAAATGTCTGCCATTCTCCCTCATCCTCACAACCTGGGAGAGACTCTCGTACGCCAGCCCACACTGCTTTGGCTATCATAGCTTCAGAGTCTGTTTACACAGGAGGTAAGAAAAGGCCTCTCGTTATTACCATTGCTGTGTACAGAGCAAGTATTAGAGTTTGTTTACCACCTTAAAGAGCGCTGGGAGGCGGATCAAGGAGTTTATTGTAATTCTTATATGATGTCTCTAAAAACGTTTGTTAAGCTACAAAAGCAGACACTAAATATAACAGGGCTTACGGGGAAAACGGGGTAAGGGGCTGACCACACAAAACCTAGGCACTATTTTCACCATGGATGTAAGAAAACTGGCAAAATTCCTAATTCTCATGCAAGCACAGTTCAAAAGACTTATTACTCATAAATTGTCCCAGCCTGTGTTGCTCAATTGGCTGGAGCATCTTCCCTTACGCCAAAAGGTGGAGGGTTCGATTCCAGTCAGGACACATACCCAGGTTGCGGGTTCGATCCTCAATTGGGGCGCATATGGGAGGCAACAATCGATGTTTCACTCGCTCTTCCTCTCTCTCTCTCACATCAATAAAAGCATATCCTCGAGTAGGATTAAAAATGTTTTTAATTACTCAAACTGAAGAAAGACTACAGCCAATGTGGTATTTATTTAGCCATAAAAACATATGAAAGTAGTTTGATTCGAAAGGGTGTGAGGAGGGTTGAACTTGGGGAGATCACAGCAGAATAGCCCAAAATGAGAGAGAATTGCAAAGGAGCCGATCCAACTTGAAGCCCGTGTTTAAAAGGAGCCAACAGGAGGAAGGTGGAGGGGACGGGTGCTGGGGGCCGCTCAGGGAGACTGCACCCCATGCAGCGGTGTTCGTGGACTGTGCCTTACGCTGCTGTTACTGGGGGGCTGGGGGGGGCGATTGTCAGCACATTGGGGGAAGTCACATGTGCACGGTGACATGAGTCCTCCAGTTCCCCATCACATGAGCTAGAGTGTCCCAGAGACGCATGCTGTGGCAGAACAGACTGTTCCCATTGCTCCTGGTTTCGCAAAGGAGGAACTTGGGGCTCACGGAGGGCGCGTGCCTTGTCCCAGGATCATGCCAGGCCTGGCCAGACCCCCCACGCCATGCTGCACTCACCCGGCGTGTAGCCCCAAGGCTCGTAGTAGGAGGGGAAGACCCCGAGGTGGCAGCCACGGACGAACTCCTCGTAGTCCACGGGCAGCAGGGGGCTGGTGGAGGACAGGAACTCCGGGTGGAAAATAACCTGGCGGCGAGAAAGAAGGACTCAGCCCGAGGCACCCCATTTGTCTGGGGTTCCAGAGCGGCCCACAGAGAGTGAAAATTTTGTCTGAAGTCACGTAAGTCAGTGGCAGGACAAAGATTTTTTAAAAAATTATTATTATTATTGTCTAAAGTTTTACATATGTCTTCTTTTTCCCCAAGTGCCAAGTGACACCCCCCTCCCCCCAGCCATTCTCACCCAGGGGGG
>NW_005370276.1:912195-921571 GCF_000412655.1 Myotis brandtii
CACACCCTCCTGCAATGCCCAACCCACCCTGACCAGAGAGGTCTCACCTTGACCCTGTCGGCGCTGCTATTGAAGAGGCCAATTCGGCGAATGGTGGTCAGGATAGGGTCTGAGGAGTCGTCCAGCATATTGTGGGTGCACACAGGGGGGAAAGACTGCCGCTGCAGGGGCCACAAGTGGGGTGGGGGTCAGGGAAGGGACGTGCTGAACTTGGGAATCCAAAGAGACTACAACTCCCACCAGGCTGTGGGGCCACCAGCCCAAGAGATGACCAGGAGTTAGAGACTTCCTACTTGGCTCTATCGGTCAAGGTTCTTTTTTCCTTTTAGCCATCATAAGCTAAAAATAAACTACAATTCCCAGCTGTCTTTGAGGCAGAGCCAGCGTTAAGCAGCAGCCCCAGGGACGACAGGGAGTTGTAGCTATCTTGTTCTGTAGTCTTGGCTCGATCATCACAAAAATTCAAAGAAACAAATGTCCCCCAGTGGACTTTGGGAGGGGGGCAGAGACTGTGTCAAGCTCCAGGGGCTGCTGGAAGTTGCAATTTTCTTATGAAAATCCTAGATTTCTTTCTCTCCAAGTCCCTTTACTCTCCATCCTGTAATTCCCTCCACTTCCACCCCCACAGAGGTCCAAAGAAACCACAGTTCCCAAGAGGGGTACCCCCCTGATTTCTTTCTTCGGTTCCCCAATAGAGGAGGATAGATAGAGCCAGGGCGACAGAAGTCCCGGGGGTGGGGGGTGGGGGTGCTGCTGGGATATTCAGGTTTTTTTTGCGAATATTCCATCATTTCTCTCATTAAGTGTTCTACACGCCTTCAGTCTACTGACGCCAGCAAACCAAAAAACTACAACTCCCAGCAGCCCCGAGGAAGAAACATGCTCACTGCCTTAGGGACTATTGGGAATTAGTTTGACCAAAAACAATTCTTCCCTTGTTTGTGCTGCTTGACTGTTGAGGTTTCCCTTCCCCAGGAAACGATCCACCAGCCCTGACCACAAGTACCAGAGACCCTAGACTCCAGAGAGTGAAAGAACTCTCACTCCCAGAAGCCTCTGGGGCAAGGGAAGCATCAATGTAGCAGAAAGCCCCACGGGCTGCTGGGAATGGTAGTTTTCATTTGGTGTCTGACAGTTTTCTGAAACAGCAACTGCTGTGTTTTCAATATTCTTCAGAGAATTATAGGTGTTTTAGCTGCCTCCTGACTATCCCTAAAGAGGCCCAACAAAGCTACCGCTCCTAGCAGCCTCTGGGGACGGAGGTGGAGCTGGTAGGCAGCAAGGCTTTAGGACATGTGGGGGTTGCTGTTCTCCTTTTGTAGCTCTCTCTTTTTTAAAAAATATATTTTATTGATTTTTGGTTGCGGTTCTCCTTTTGTAACTCTCTCTTTTTTAAAAAATATTTTTTATTGATTTTTTATAGAGAGGAAGGGAGAGGGATAGAGAGTGAGAAACATCGATGAGAGAGAAACATCGATCCGCTGCCTCCCGCACACTCCCTCCTGGGGATGTGCCCGCAACCCAGGTACATGCCCTTGACCCGAATCGAACCCGGGACCCTTGAGTCCGCAGGCTGACGCTCTATCCGCTGAGCCAAACAGCCTAGGGCTGGTAGCTCTCTTTTTATATATATTTTATTGATTTTTTTACAGAGAGGAAGGGAGAAGGATAGAGAGTTAGAAACATTGATCAGCTGCCCCCTGCACACCCCCTACTGGGGATGCACCCACAACCAAGGTACATGCCCTTGACCGGGATCGAACCTGGGACCCTTCAGTCCGCAGGCCGATGCTCTATCCACTGAGCCAAACCGGTTAGGGCTGTAGCTCTCTTGACTTAAGTTCCCCTTCGCCTATTGTCCATTGACCATGGGGATGCAAAGAAACGACAACTCCCAACAGCCCCATGTGGCAGAAGACGTCATGGGAAAGCGGGCTGCCTGAAGGGCTTCTGGGAAGTGAAGTCCCACCAGTCAGCTCACACCCTTTTAGGAACCTCAGAACTGCCAGCAATCTCTGGGGTCAGAACTAAGGACTGCCATTCCTCTGCTCGGGGGTCCGAGTACCTGCGTGGCAAAGATGGCTCTCTTCATCATGGTGAAGTCCTCCTTGTCCAGCATCTTGTTCATGTCTGGGAGGCTCCCCCTGCAGGGTGGACAGGGGTATGCATCTGAGGAGGGGGTGAAGAGAGGGGTTAGGACCCAGGGCCACGCAGGGCTGAGGGAGGGGCACTCACACCAGCAAGGATTCATAAAGCTTCCTTCCGAATTTCTCCTTCACTGTGTTGGCCGTATCCCTGGAAAGAGCAGAACAAGATCACGTGTACACCAGCCATTTGCTGTGAGGTTTCTGGGGGGGCAGCCACGAAACGGAGGTCTGAGCAGAGAAGCCCCTGGGGAGTCCGGGCTGGAGGATGGGGACCCAGGGAACGGGTCCCGGAAGGCTCAGATGCCTTGGGCCTCGCATCAGCTGTGTGTCCGGGGACAGGTGGCCTTCCCTCTCTGACTTCAGGGACTCGTCAGGAAGAGGGGGGTAAAAATAGAACGAACCTTGGAGGTGTGCGGGGAGAACTTGATGAGGTCATGACTAAAAGTACACAGTGCCCAGCACACAGTGCGCCTTCCAGAAATGTCAGCTATTATTAGAGCCTGTCCTGGTCCTGGTGGTAGCCATGCTGAGCCCCATTTTATAAAAAAGGAAGATTATGTTGAGAGGATAAAATTTACATACACAAACAAGGCTCGCAAATAGTGCCACCCTACAGCCCCATTGGCATCCCTCTGTTCATAATCTTCCCCTCGCCCTGGCCTCATTTTCTATGCTCTTGGCCTAGGGCACTCTGCTCCAGCCCCACGGGTCTCCTCACTGCGTCTCATACAGACCCCAGGGCCTTTGCACGTGCTATTCCCCAGATACGCACAGGGCTTCCTCCCTCATTTCCTCTACTGGTCTCTACCCAATGGCATTTTCGCAGTGTGGCCTGTCCCGACAACCCTGTCTCATTATTCCTGTGCTGCTTCTCACCCCCCCCCCCCCCCCCCCCCCCTGCACATGGGATTGCTAACGAGTGGGCTTCACAAATGGGGAAACGGAGGCTCAGAGAGGGGTAGCGGTTTGCCTAAAGCCAGAAAGCCAGCAAGTGGCATGAGTTAGACCTCAGTGGTTTGGTATCAGAGCCCTGGCCATGCTGCCACACTTGGACCGCCCGCGACTTCTTACTGCTCCCCGGCGGAGGCGTCTTAAGCAAGCGACTTCACTAGGAAAAGTCGGTGGGGCAGGTTTGACCATGTGACACAGGACAAAAGCGAGACTCGGGAGGAACACTGGGCCCGAAGCACACAGCTGGGATCCCGGGCCGGGGGCTGCTGACCAAAGCTGCTTGCGCACCGCCTGGCCCTTGAGGGTTTCCACGTTGAAGTTGTTGGTCCGCGCGGGCATGATGAAGAAGGCGACCACGGTCTGCTCACTGTTGTTGACCTGCAACACAGGAAAGGGGAGAGTCAGGATCACATGGGAGGAGGCTGAGGCCACTCACCCTTTTTTCACCCATTGAGACGGCTGGGACCCTGCCACGCCCCTTCCTGTCAAGGAGAAGTATAGGACAGCCCGGCCAGCGTGGCTCAGTGGTTGAGCACTGACCTCTGAACCAGGAGGTCACGGTTCCATTCCCAGTCCGGGCACATGCCCAGGTTGCGGGCTCGATCCCCAGTAGGAGGCAGCCTATCAATGATTCTCTCTCATCATTGATGCTTCTCTCTCTCCCTCTCCTTTCCTCTCTGAAATAAATTTAAATAAATATATATATATATAATTTAAAAAGAGCAATTTGGCAGACATTCTTAGTCCCAATTCCAAATTCCAGCCTCACTCTGAACAGGGCCCACCAGTGGACACTCCTGTATCTAGGGATAAGGGCATGTTGGGCAGACATGGGTGCTGTCATGTAGGGTGGGCAAGGACACCCCCCACTGGGGATGTGCCCACAACCAAGGTACATGCCCTTGACTGGAATCGAACCTGGGACCCTTCAGTCAACAGGCTGATGCTCCATCCACTGAGCCAAACCAGTTAGGGTGAAAAATATATATTTTTTTAAAAAAATAAAAAAAGAAGTATAGGATGAATTACCATGCCCCCTGCGACTCCATCTTCTTTCTGGGTTTCTCTACTTCCCACAGCAGATTCCCCACCCCCACCGGCCTGGGTCTCTGTTCTTGCCCGGATGTACGGATTTTCTGGTCCTCCCTCTGCCCCCTCGCAGCCCAGGACTTACTCTGAGCAGATAGTTGAGCCGGGCCAAGGCCTCCAGGAAGATGTCGGCCCCCTTGTTGGAGAACTCGTAGCGGCCGGCGATGAAGAAGTACAACGTCTTGTCCAAGTTGAAGTCCAGGTGCCTAAAGAAGCCGTAAGGCAGGGTGAAGCCGAGACCCTCCCCCTCTAGTCCTGGCCTGGAGGCTGCCAACCCCAGAAGCTGCAGGGGCAAAGGTCATCATAGTCAGTGTGGAGGCATCATGGAGACTGCTGAGATTTGGGGTTCTTTTCTCCTTGGATGGGGATCTAAGATCCTTCAACACTCAGCCATTGCTCTTGGCGCTCAGGAACTGGAGAGGCTGAGCTCCCAACCCCTCCTCTCTAGAGACCGAGGTATCTGGCCCACATACCCATAAAAATGGCCCCGCACAAACTCCTGGATCCGGGCCTTGCTCTGAGCATGGAGGTTCTGGAACTCGTGCATGGCAGAGAACTTCTTCACGTTCAGTCCGTTGGGGGTCACGATATCTGGGAATGGGGGAGAAGGGCCCAGGTTTCATGTCTTCATTCAGATCGATGTGGCCGAATGAATCATCGAAGGAAAGACCCCTTTCCTTTTGTAACGTCTTTGTTTCAATCGTTCCCCTGTGAGTTCCCTTGGTGACCCAGCTGCCCTGCCACTCAGACGCCTTCTTGCCCAATAACTACAACTCCCATCAGCCTCTGCAAGTGGCTAACCAGGCAGGGAACTAATCATCTACATTGGGGTTTCTGGGAGTTGCGGTTCTTTCGTTTGCCCTATACTACCCTGGGCTGGAAATGATTAGACATCTCCATCCTGCTTCTGCTCCCAGAATATACCCTCCTACCTTCAAGTCTCTTTTAGGGTCCCAACCACTTTCTATCCTCACAAAAATGAAAGCACATCATTGAAAAACTACAACCCCATCAGCTCCTGGGAAGAAATTCTAGGAATATAAGGAGCTGACCAGCCAAAGACCTTCTAGAAGCTGTAGTTCTCAACTTACATCCATTGAAAATTGATGATATAGTCTGGGTTCTTTATAATATATATATTCAGAGAGGAAGGAAGAGAAAGAGAGAGAGAGAAAAACATCCATGATGAGAGAGAATCATGGATTGGCTGCCTCCTACAAGTCCCCCACTGGGGATCGAGCCCACAACCCAGGCATGTGCCCTTGACCAGAATTGAACCTGGGACCTTTCAGTTCACCGGCCGATGCTCTATCCAAACTGGCTAGGTCAATAAGTGGTTCTAATACTGCTTTTCTCGAAAACAAAATCTAAAGAACTTCCGTCCCCTTTCAGAAGACCAATACCTACGTTAGCCAATAGAAGAATTTTACAATTTCTGAAATTAATGTCAGAGAAACGACACCTTCCATTAGCCTCTAGAGCAGTGGTTCTCAACCTTCCTAATGCCACGACCCTTTAATACAGTTCCTCATGTTGTGGTGACCCCCAATTTCATTGTTACAAATTGAACATAATTAAAGCATAGTGATTAATCACAAAAGCAATATGTCATTGTTTATGTGTTTTCCGATGGTCTTAGGCGGCCCCTGTGAAAGGGTCGTTCGACCCCCAAAGGGGTCGGGACCCACAGGTTGAGAACCACTTCTCTAAGGTGTACAGGTCACCTCATATCCAGGTCACCAACCTAGGGCCTTCTGGGAGTTGTAGTTCTCTGCTCTTTACAGTAAAAAAAAAAAAATTGGTGCAGGCCTTGGCATAGGGAACCAACTACCTCATTCATGTCTAGGGATCCCAGCCTATTACCTACCTGGTTTCCTCTTGAGAAGGTGCTGAGCCTCGATGGCGGTGATCTGGGACACAGTAGCGAAGACATGAGCGCAGTGGGCTGCTGCCCGCTCCATGCAGTAGCGGTGATAGATTTGCCTCTCACCTGCTTCCTTGTCCACATTGAACTGGGCGGGAAGAAAGGGCGCTCAGGTTCGGAGAATTGGGTGGAAGCCTGGAGGTTCAGACTCTGGAGACCTGGGGGAGACCGGAGGCTGGACGCCTGGGTCTTAGGGAGGAGGGCTCTGGGGATGTGGGACTCCTGGGTTCTGGAGAGGGAGGCCAATGCCTTAGGGCAGTGGTTCTCAACCTTCCTAATGTCGAGACCCTTTAATACAGTTCATCATGTGGTGGTGACCCCCAACCATAACATTATTTTCGTTGCTACTTCATAACTGTAATGTTGCTACGGTTATGAATCGTAATGTAAATATCTGATGCGCAGGATGTATTTTCATTGTTACAAATTGAACATAATTAAAGCATAGTGATTAATCACAAAAACAATATGTCATTATATATGTGTTTTCCGATGGTCTTAGGCGACCCCTGTGAAAGGGTCGTTCGACCCCCAAAGGGGTCGCGACCCACAGGTTGAGAACCGCTGCCCTAGGGCTCTGCAGACAGCTCTGGGCTGTCCTGAAGTACTGGCCGCCCCCCGGCCCCCCATGGCCACACCCCGAGCTCACGTTCTCTAGGTTGTTGTAGAAGTCCACGGCACCGGCACACAGGTATCGCCCCAGCAGCGTGGCGTGGGTGGTGAAGATGGTAGCCACAGGCAGCCGCCGGGCCCGGCACAGGCAGAGCCCGACCCCCGCCAGCCATTCGTGGAAGTGTGCCACCACGTGTGGCTTCTCCTCGCTCTGGGCCAGGAACTGTGGGGCAACAGGAACAGGGCCGCTGTGCCTCCACGTATTGTGAAGACAATCCATCAGCAATCCCCAAGGTGGAGGAGGCAGCAGCGGGAAAGTAAATCTATCGCAACCCCTGCACCGAGCGAATGGCGGCCCACTGCAACCCCCAGAAGACGAGAAACCATACATTTTTGAGGCAGCCGGGCCAGCTGAGGCTGATGGGAGCTGGGGTTATTTTGGCCAACCTTCTACGTCTCAGCAAGGCTGAATTGGAAAGACTGAAGTTTCCGTGTCCCCAAGATTCTGGACACAATTCCTAGAGACCCTCGTTCTCAATCACGAATAGACCTGCCTTCAATAGCGGCGAAAGGACTACAACTCCCAGAATGCCCGACAAGCAGCCAGGTCATAAATTGTTTTCCCCAGGGCATGGGAAATGAAGTTTCTTGAGCCTTTTAAGACCTAAAAGGGGATCAGAACCAAGTTTCCTGGTTCAGACATAGGCTGGCGTTTCCCAAACATCCAGGGCTCCGTCTGAATGTCCAACCACTATCAGACTGGAGAACTACAACTCCCAGAATTCCCCGGGTGAGCCCTCCAGCCCGGTCAACCTCTCCAAGAACTAATGGCTCAGAATTCCCAAACTGGGGAGGTTAGAGTGAATAAGGCTGAGGTTGGGCGTTTGGGTCTCTGAGGGAAAAGCGTCTGAGTCCTTGGGCATCCGTGTTTCCAAAGATAAGAGTTAATCCTTTGGTTAGAGGACCCACAACTCCTAGAATGCCCAGTTCCCCTCTGTCCCCACCCAGACCCTTCTGTCCAGGGGCTGATGGTCACTGTAGTTGGGGGCCTGGGGCCAAAAGGAGTGACATGGGGACCAGCGATGGGACCTACCTCACCCAGGAACCAGGTGGTGAGGAAGCCAAAAAGGACGGCGTCGTTGGCCTCGCGGTCGTACCAGGGCACCCCGATGTTGCAGGTGTCCCAGAGCTCCCCCTTCCAGCGCTCCAGGGCCCAGGCTGAAGCTCCCACATCCAAGAGCACCACCAGGGGGCCCCCTTCGATCAGCCAGCGCCCAAAATACACCTGGGGAGACCCACAGGGAGGCTTAGGGCTTTGATCACAGTCTCCGGGCACAGAATCCCTGCTTCTCCCACCAGCAGGCAGATATCTGGGCTTCCTGCCTCGGTTCCCCGACCCGGTTTCTGCATCTGCTGCTAATTTCTCACCCGCTGCCTTATTTCTCTATTTGCTTTGTTATTCCCACCACAATCTTTTTTTAAAAAAAATGTTTTAAATTGATTTCAGAGAGGAAGGGAGAGGGGAAGAGAGACAGAAACATCAATGATGAGAGGGAATCATTGATTGGTTGCCCCCTCACGCCCCACACTGGGGATCGAGCCCCAACCAGGAATCAAACCGTGGTTCACAGGCGATGCTCAACCACTGAGCCACGCCAGCCAGGCAATCTGATTTTAGAGAGGGAGGAGGGGCGAGAGAAAGAGCAAAACATCGATGTGAGAGACTTACATTGATAGGTTGCCTCCCCTACGTGTACTGACCGGGTTGAACCCACAACCTAGCCGCGTGCCCTGACCTGGAATCAAACTTTGAGTACTGGGGACGATGCTCCAACCAACTGAGCCAAACCAGCCAGGGCCCACCACAGTCTTTTCTTTTTAAAAATATTTTTATTGATTTCAGAGAGGAAGGGAGAGGGAGAGGGAGAGAGAAACATCAATGATGAGAGAATCATTGATCACCCTCCTCCTGCACACCCCACACTGGGAATCGAGCCGGCAACCCGGGCATGTTCCCCAACCAGGAATCGAACCGTGACCTCCAGGTTCCTAGGTTGACACTCAACCACTGAGCCACGCCGGCCGGGCGCCACCACAATCTTGTCCATGTCTGTTGCCACGCTTTTCCGGTCCCTTGCTTCGATTCTGTAACTGCTGCTCTCGCCCACCTGCTGCCTCTCCTCTCTTTCTAACCACACATTCGCAGTCCTGTCCCTGTGCCCGCCCCCTGCCCGTTTTCCCACCTGCTAACCATTACTCGGACCTGCGGCCTGGCTTGTCTGCTGCCGCATCTCTCTCCTCAACCACCATGATGCTTTCTGCCAGGATCTTTCCTTCCTGCTACGAACTCCTCCCCCTGGACGCTGCTTTTGCTGTTCTCGCTGCCACATTTCTTCCACCTGCTGCCTTGTTTCTGACTCTTCCACCACATGTGTCACCTGTCGCCTCTTTCCTCTGCCCTTAGGCTCCTGCTGTACTTTGCAGCCACGTTTCTGCCACCGTCAGCTCTTTCCCCGTCGCAGGGCTGCGTTTTTCTACCCCCTGCCACGTTTCTAAGCCTCGCTGCCTCATTTCTGCCCCCGCCACATTCTCCTGGTCTGGTTCTTTTCCTCCCGAGACCATGGCCCGGGGCCCGGGCCTGCTGCCGCAGCGC
>NW_005370276.1:921688-923641 GCF_000412655.1 Myotis brandtii
GCCTCCAGCTGACGGGCGGCCACCCGCCTCCCCAACCTGGTTCTTCCCAGCCCCGGGAGCCTGACCCCACGCCCCTCCCCCTCCCAGCTGTTGTCTGCCCTTTTGCCGGGGGGCCTATTCTTAGGCCCCCAGCACGTGGGGAGCAGCTGCCATAGGGGGAGGGCTGGGTTGCTCTAGGGTTCCTTAGGGACACCTCTGGCCTGAATGGGCTCCAGACCCCACCCCAAAGCAGAAGCTGTGAATGAATGAAGAAACCACTGTACCTCTCCCTCCCGATCTGTCCGTCCTTCAGCCCTCTGCCTCCCAGCCCTCTCCTGGGGCGGCGGCCACCTCTCTGTGCTCACCCTCCAGCCCTCACCTGGAGCCCTGGGACTCTCCCCTCCTCTCTCTCTCTCTCTCTTTTTTTTTTTAAATATATTTTATTGATTTTTTACAGAGAGGAAGGGAGAGAGATAGATTTTTTTTTTAAATATTTTTATTGCCCTGCCCGGTTTGGCTCAGTGGATAAAGCCTCAGCCTGTGGACTGAAGAGTCCCAGGTTCGATTCCAGCCAAGGGCACATGCCAGGGTTGCAGGCTCGATCCCCAGTAGGAGGCGTGCAGGAGGCAGCCGATCAATGGTTCTCTCTCATCATTGATGTTTCTATCTCACTCTTCCTTCTCCATTCCTCTCTGAAATCAATAAAAATATTAAATATATATATATTTTTATTGATTTCAGAGAGGGAGAGAGAGATAGAAACATCAATGATGATAGAGAATCATGGATCGGCTGCCTCCTGCACACCCCACACTGGGGATCGAGCCCACAACCCCTTATGTGCCCTGACCGGGAACTGAACTGTGACCTCCTGGTTCATAGGTCGACGCTCAACCAGTGAGCAGCCACGCCAGCCGGGCTCCCCTCTTCTCCTTAATCCCTGGCTCTGTCACCAAAACTCCGTCCCCTGGGTCTGCCTGCCAGCCTCTCCTCCCTTCATCAGTATTCCATCTTCCTCTCTCCTTCTAGGTCTTTCTCTCTGAAACACTGGGTTGCCTCTCTTCTGTAACTAGACTCTGTCTCCTTTCCTAATTGCTCTAATCCCTATCCATCTCTCTCCCTTGTCTGCAAGCCCGGCTGTTTATAGAAATAATGATGATGGTGATAATAATAACCAGAGCGATAATAGCTCACCCACAGCGCCAAGTTCGTGCCAAGAATGGAGCAGAAGCATGTATCCACTATTTCATCCGCCCACAGCCCCATCGGGCAGATGCTGTTGGCCAAGGTCACATGGACAGGAAGTGGAGAAGCCAAAGGTGAACGTCAGGCTGTCGAACACCTCCTCCGGCCACCGGCCCCCTCCAAGCCCGCCTCCCCCGGGTTCTGGCCGCCTGTCCTTCCCTGCGTCCAGCTCTTTTCCTCCCTCTGGGTCTGAGGATCGTGGCCTCTTGGAACCGTCCTTCAGTCTGTCTTGTACCTACCGTCTGTCTGCCTCTTTACCAACGTCTCAGAGCTTGCGGTGCACCCACCCACTTCATGGGGTCCTGCATCTGTCTAAGTGTCAATCATACCACCTCTGTGTATGCCAGGGGGAGGGGTTTCTGTCCATGCCTCCCTCTCTGCCTGGGGCTGTACACCCCCCCCCCCACACACACCCCTTTCTCCACCTGCTCCCACCCTGACTGCGGGCACCCACCTACTGCCCTGGGCGGAGCCCTTGCCCACCTTGCAGCCCTTGCTGTTCATGGAGTCCAGCGTCCTCTTCAGAGCCGGGGTCGGGGGCTCCAGCAGCTCCACCTGGGTCCTCACGCCCTGCTCCGTGTACGGTCCCACCAGGTAGTAGTTGTCACCCCACTCATCTCCTGTCACCTTCGCCTTCGTCTGCAGCACCGTGTAGATGCCGCCCACTGTGGGCCCAAACCCAGGAGGACAGGCCCCAGCTGAGGTCCACAGGCCTGAGCCCTGGGCCAG
>NW_005370276.1:923741-925445 GCF_000412655.1 Myotis brandtii
GGCCCCCGACTTCTGGCTTAGAGGGAACAGGGGACCGGGAACCCATCCATCAGAGCCAGAGGGAGGAGGATGTGGGAGCTGGAGGACAAGTCCTCCAGGGCCGAAGGGAGAAGGGGGCTGGGGTTGGAGCTCGGAGGGAGGAGGGGGCTCGGACTAGGCTTCTGAGTCTGAGCGGAGGGGCTGGGGGCCTGAGCTCCTGGGTCTGAAGGAATTAGGGGCTGTGGCCCCAAGGATGACAGAAGCTGACGAGGATTAGCAGGATCCAGTTCCCCAGGTCTCAGCTCACAGGAGCTGGGTGTAAATTCTCCCCCAGGCTCTAGGCACGGCAGGGCCCTATTCAGCTTCCCACAATTGCCCAAGGAAAGTTGGAATTGTCATTCCTTGCCCCCAGGGACCCTGCTGACCTATCCCCCAGTCTCCTCTCCCCAACGGAGGACACGGGCAGATGGGACCCTGCCCCTCTCGGGACTCCACTCCAGACCCGGGAGTCTGGGCCCCCAGCCTCCTCACCTCCTGACACATGGCTCTGTGTTCACAGGCCCCTCCCATGGGGTAAGACCCAGTCCCTTTCCCTCCCAAGATTCAGCTAAGCAAAAAAAAACCCCCACCACCCTCTCTTCGGAGGAGCAAGACTGCCCAGCTCTTGGGCTTCCTGCCCCCACCTGGCTCTTCACATCCGGATCTCAGGCCCTCTGAAGCCCCGGACACAGAAATCTAGGGCCCCAGCCACTCCCATCCCAGGGCCCAGCCCCTGACCAACTTAGGACTTCCCAGCCTTCCCTCATTCCAGTCTCCAACTCTCTGTGGCCACTGGCTCCTCTACTTCCAGGAACCATAGTTCAGGCCTTCGGCTCATTCAGAGCCCAGGCATTAAGGTGCCCAACCCCCTCCCACCCTAGGATTAAGAATTAGGGCCTCCGGGCCTTTCCCAGTCTTACTCCCGAGTGACCAGTCCACCCATTCTCCCAGCACGACTTTTGCATTCTATTTCCCAGCCAGCTCTCTCCCAAATCCAGGTCTGAAACTCAGCCATTTCTAAGAATTTCCAATCCCCCATCTCCTTCCCTGTTCAGGACCCGGGGTCTCTCAGAAACCTCCCTCTGGGGCCTAGGAATCTCTCAGGTTAACCCCTCTCCCCTCGGACCCAGGACCGGACTCCCAGGCTCCTTTTATCTTCACAGTCAGGAGACCCATCTCCATCCCTCCAGGGCGCAGGAGACAGATCCCAGACCCTCCCCAAGGACACATGAGTCATAGGCTCCTTGCCCAGAACACAAAAGTCATGGATGGTGTGGAGTCCCGGCCCCCTATCCCTCAAGAGTCCCCGGCCCCCCATCCCCGACTGCTCTTCTCGCCCGGGCCCCGCCGCCTGGCGCGCTCACCTTTGTTGGCCACCTCCCAGGCCACTTCGAAGAGCACCGTGTTCTCCAGGTCGAATTCATCCTCCCAATCTTCCAGTCCCGGCAGCGAGGACACGGACAAAGTGCGGCTGAGAGGCATGGCGGACGCGGGCAGGGAGTTCTTGGGGCCACAGGTGGAGGATCCGGGGGTGTCTGTGGAATGCACCCGACAGGACGTGGAGCCAGGTAGCTGGTGCCCGAAGGGAAGCTTGCAACGCCCTCGGCTTCCTATTGCACGACCGCACCCCCGGACCTGAGCAGGAGGCGGCCGCAGCAGCACTGAGCCCTGCGGGGCCCCCTGCAG
>NW_005370276.1:925758-933337 GCF_000412655.1 Myotis brandtii
CATTGGTCAGCGCCCGGGGGCGGGGTTCCCACGTCTCTCATTGGCGGACAGCACAGGGCTCGCTCCGCCCCTCGGCGGTGGCTGCGCGAGATGATTGGTCGTGAGCGCTGTCAATCCGAAGCTTGAGGCCTAGATTGCGGGGGGAGGAAAGTGGGTGGAATAAGGAGGAAAGGGAGCGTGGCGGACGTGTGGTTGCTCACAGAAGTGGCAAGAATTTTGCAATCGGCCTCGGCAAGGAGGCTTGGGTAAAAGGAGGAGGGGCCAGGAGGAGCTGGGAACTGGCCCAGGAGTTTCGGCCTAAAAAGTGGCGGCTCGCCCTACAAGGAGAGTTTGCATGTTTAGGAGGAACCACCGAGATCTGTGGAGGACCTGACAGCCTAGAGGGGCCCGATCGCCTCGTTCTTAGCACGTTTCCGTTTCCGTTAGGGTCTTAGCGGTTGGGGAGCATCATGGCAACCGTGGTGAGTGTCGGCATGCGGAGGACTGAGGCGCGCACCCGATCTCCTGGGTCCGAGGGAGGAGGGGCTGGGGGCCTGGACTCCTGGGTCAGAGGGAGGAGGGGCTGGGGGCCTGGACCCCTGGGTCTGAGGGAGGAGGGGCTGGGGGCCTGGACCCCTGGGTCCGAGGGAGGAGGGGCTGGGGGCCTGGACCCCTGGGTCCGAGGGAGGAGGAAAGAAAAGGCCGGATCCCGGAACCGTGGGTTCCAGTGGATATTTAGGGTCTCGGTGATCAGCTCCGATAGCAACTCCAACTCCCAGCTCTCTGGGCACAACCAGTGGCCAGTCCTGCAGTCCTTTGCCCTAAAGTCTGTTGGGGGTTTTGGTGTCTTGGGCCCCCAGCCATGCGGGAATCCTTGAGCTGTTGGTGGTGGGGATGGCAGCGGAGTGCAGGGGAGAAGCGCAGCCTGCGGTCGCTTGGTGCATCTTGAGCCAAAAGAAGAGTGTTGGGAACTCAGAGGGTGTCCGTGGAGAAGGGGAAGGGCTCCGGGCCCCCACATATTTCCAGCACCCCGTAAGGGGCATGCCCGGTGTGGATGCGCAGTGAATTATCCCTTGAATCTTGAATGAATGAATGAATGAATTTATGAATGAATGGAATGTGAACTCCATGAGAGAGAGACCAGGTACACTGGGGCTGGCACCAAGGACTTGCTCAAGAAACCTGTGAGCGGAGAAGGGATGCGGCCTGAGCTGGGGGTTGGACTGGGCTTCCGGGTGCCTGGGTCCCCATGGTGACTCCAGTCAGGAACGGGGAAGGGTGGGGGTGAGAGTTACTGGTGTCTGGGGGGTGCAATTCGAGTCCAGCTTTTTCCACCGCGAAGGGGTGAATAGGGAAGCGGGAGAGGAAAGGGCGGTGGCCACACTCCTGAGACCCGTCCCTGTGGGTGTGGACAAAGGGTTGGAAGTGTGAGGGGCAGTGGGTGCCGAGTTTCCAAATGACCCCCAAGTTTCCAAATGACCCCCGTTTCCATGGGCAGCAGGGGGATCGGTGGGAGAGGCTCATGGGGAGAGGGAAGGCCTGTAGGAGGTGCGTCTGCTTCGTTGGGTTGGGAAGGGTTGGGATTCCTGGATCCATGTCTTTTTTTTTGGCCTCAGGTAAGGTCCGGTAGGCTGTGGAGGAGGGTGTGGGGGGCAGGTTCCAGCCTCCTGATCGTGGTTTGGGGCCAGTGACCCATGCTCTTGGGTTCCAGCCTCTCCTGAGGCGAGAGTAAGTGGGAGGAGCCTGGTGACCACGTGGAGGTCAGGAGTCCAGACTCTTGGTCCCAGAGCCAGGAGGGTCCCTAGGTTGGGTGCCTGCATCGCTGCTCATTCTGGTGGGAGGGAGATGTGTGGGGAGGAAGGCGGGTTGGGGCAGGTGGCCACGGAGCTGAACGAGCATGCTGGCTTCTCCCGTTTCCCTCTCCTTATTAGAAGTTATGGCCCTCGCTGGGTTTGCTCAGTGGTTAGAGCGTCAGCCTGAGGGCTGAAGAGTCCCGGGTTCGATTCCGGTCAAGGGCACATGCCCAGGTTGGGGGCTCGATCCCCAGTAGGGGGCGTGCAGGAGGCAGCTGATCAGTGATTCTCTCGCATCATTGATGTTTCTATCTGTCTCTCCCTCTCTGAAATCAATAAATTAAAAAAGAATTTAAAAAAACCAAAATTATGAAATACTCCAAAGTGTCAGAAAATAATATAACAGACACATACGGACCCATCGCCCAGAATTTTTGTAAACAGATTTATTGAGAAATAATTCATAGCCCATACAGTCTACCCCTGTAGAGTAGGTAGTTTATTCGCAGAGGGGTGCATTCTGTCAATCAATTTTAGAGCATTTTCATCACCCCAAAAAGAGACCCCATTCCTCCTAACCGGCACCCCTCAATCCTCCCATCCCCCCGCCCTAGGCAACCACTAATTGCTTTTCTGTCTGTGTGGACTCGCCTGTTCCGGGCATTTCATATAAATGAAATCATACAGCAGGTGGCCCTTTGTGCCTGGCTCCTTTCACTCAGCGTGTTATTTTGTAGGTTCACCCATGTTGTATCACAGATCAGAACTTCCTGTTCCTTTTTATGGTTGAAGAATATTCTATTATAGGGCGATACCAAATTTTATCTCTCTGTCCATCAGTTGAAGACCTTTGGGGTTGTGCTCACCTTCCGGTTATGAATAATGCTGTTCACATTCACGCGGGTCTTAAATTGTCCCAGGTTGTGTTCACTCATCTCTCTTCCCCTGCATGAGAAGGGGTGGTGGCTGGCTTCACTCTTTGGAGAGCCAGGGGCACAGGGGGCCTTAGTGCCTGCCTTTTGTTTTGTTTTTAAAATATATTTTTATTGATTTCAGAGAGAAAGGGGGAGGAAGTGAGAGAGAGAAACATCAATGATGAGAGAGAATTGTTGATCAGCTGCTTCCTGCATGCCCCCCCCCCGCCCCGCCCCCGGGATTGAGCCCTCAACCTGGGCATGTGCCCTTGACCAGAATCAAACCCGGGACCCTTCAGTCCGCAGGCCAACGCTCTATCCACTGAGCCAAACCGGCCAGGGCAGTACCTGCCTTTTGAATGAGCTCAGCACCTTAGTACATCATTCATTCAAACCCAAACAGTGAGGTGTGGGCTGTGCCCTTCATTGGACACACTTCCATTGGAGCCAAGAACATTGGTTTACTGGGCTCCCTCGTGAAAGTGAGGTTACTGGGGAGATCGGGTTCCCCGGGGAGGCCCTTCCTTCTGTCTAGACACCCGGGGACCCTAGAACTAACCTGGCAGGGGCGGGGGGCAGGGAGAGCAGGCTGGACCCGAGGACCTGCATGTGCAAAAGTAGTGACAGAGCTGGGGCCTCGCAGCACAAGGGCGGCTGGGAAACCTGCAGGCCAGACCATGACCAGCTCTACGTTACTGCCTGTCCTTACAGCTACAGGTGACGGGAGGACTTCCTCCTTCACCAAGTGTGTGCTAGGCCGTGGGGAAGGAACTGGGGTGAGACAGACCTAGTCTTCATCTCCCTGGGACTCAGGGTGTAGTGGGGTCGCCCAGCAGCATTAATGGTGACAGCCGAGAGGGTGGGAGGGACTGGTGGGCTGTCGGCCGGCCTGTGGGGAGGAGTGGCAGGACGGACAGAGGAGGAGTTGGTGGACACGGGGATGACGAGGGCTCTGACGTGTCTTCTCCGCCCCCAGACGGCCACAACCAAAGTCCCAGAGGTCCGTGATGTGACAAGAATAGAGCGCATTGGTGAGTGAGCTCGGATCAGGAGCAAGACTAGACCCTGCCTGCCCTGTGCACCCCTGAAAAGCCAACCTGCCCAGGACCCCCGAGAAGCATGCAGCCTGCGTACCATCCCCCTATCGGGGCGGGGTGGGGGCGCTGAGTTCCAGAGAGGTGTCAGAGCACCCTGCCGGACCCTAATCCAAGGCTGCAGGCTTCGCTACCCTGTGGGCTCCCGGGTGCCCCAGCATCCTGCTTGGAAGTCCCAGGAGAGGGTGTTTGCCGAGTGCTTATGTTTGCTGTGCTGAATGCCCCATACCCCCGGCCCGCACTCGGCATCACCTCCTCCGGGCAGGGACCGGGCCTGCCTCGTTCCCAGCTGTGTCCCCAGCACGGACGTGGCCGAGCAGGTGCCATTGAATGCACGAGTTCGGTCCCATTGAATCCTTGCAGTTGCCCCGCGAGGTGCACATTGTGACTGTCACCCATTTTACCTGAGGCTCAGAGACTCCAGTCACCGGTTGTGGCCGAGCAGGTGCCATTGAATGCACGAGTTCGATCCCATTGAATACTTGCAATTGCCCCGCAAGGTGCACATTGTGACTGTCACCCCATTTTACCTGAGGCTCAGAGACTCCAGTCACCGGTCCCAGCTCACACAGCGCGTGAGCCACGGGCGGTCCGGCTGTGATGTCTTCTAAGAGGAGCCCTCTGGTTTACTGAGCATTTAGCAGCATGTCCTGCCTTCCTTCCAGTGATGGGGGGAGTCAGGCCCCGCCATTCGGCCAAGGAGGAAACCAGGGTCCGAGGGGAAGCCCCTCACCTCCGGCCACACACCGCCACGAGCTGGCCAGTAACTGCCTTCTGGTCCTTTCTCTGCTCACAGGCGCTCACTCCCACATCCGGGGGCTGGGGCTGGACGATGCCTTGGAGCCGCGGCAGGTAGAGCTGATGGGGGCGGGTGGCAGGCCTGCT
This sequence comes from Myotis brandtii, assembly GCF_000412655.1. NCBI lineage: Eukaryota > Metazoa > Chordata > Mammalia > Chiroptera > Vespertilionidae > Myotis > Myotis brandtii. Next base: position 930,424 of record NW_005370276.1, read on the forward strand.
CCCTGGAGGCCTCGGGTGGAGGTACCCGGGCCCCCGGGATTATGGAGACATTATGTTCTTCCAGACCTTTAGCTACCTGTTTATAAAATTCAGCCCCGTGTACACTTTTATTGGTCTTAGAAAAATTGGGGTGGAGAAGGCTTTCTTGGCTTTTCCCCAACATCCCAGCCAGCATCCGCTTTCACATCACGAGGCAGGAGGTGGCAGAAACGCAGGGGTGGCCCCGTAGGACGTCACCTGGCGTGCTCTCACCTCCCACCCCCAGGCTTCCCAGGGCATGGTCGGCCAGCTGGCGGCCCGGCGGGCAGCGGGCGTGGTGCTGGAGATGATCCGGGAAGGGAAGATCGCGGGCCGGGCCGTCCTCATTGCCGGCCAGCCGGGCACGGGGAAGACAGCCATCGCCATGGGTAAGACACCTCTCGGGGCAGGAGCTCTTCCGGTCTCTGCCAGGTGATCCCTCCCATGGAAGTCCGGGTCAGATTCAGGCGCATTTAACAGAAACCAAACACGGCTGTGGCTTAACCGCGCAGGGTTCATTCTCTCGGGGAGAAGAATGAATGTAGGCCATTTGCGGCCTGGTGAGCAGTTCCAGGAAGCCGCCTACCTTCCCGCCTCGACATTCTCTGCACTTGTTTCCCCGTGGGGATCACTCTGAGCTCCAAGAGGGTTGCCGGAGCGCCAGCCTTCCCACCCATGCTCCTGGAGCAGGGAGAAGAGAGGAATTGTAGTCAGGTTCTACTAGATGGAGCTCCCCTAAGCACTTGTCTTGGGAGTCCCACACACTTTTGCTCATATTTTATTGACTAGAATTTTTTTTATAACTTATTTGTATTGATTTCAGAGAGGCAGGGAGAGGGCAAGAGATGAAACATCAATGATGAGAGAGAATCATTGAGCGGCTGCCTCCTGCACGCCCCCTACTGGAGATCGAGCCCACAACCCGGGCATGTGCCCTGACTGGGAATCGAACCGTGACCTCCTGGTTGATAGGTCGATGCTCAACCACTGAGCCACGCGGGCCGGGCATACTGACTGTAATTTAATCATATGGTGACTCTGCTGCAGGGAGGGTGAGACCTGAGGATAGATTTTCCATCTTAATTTGGACCGTTGCTACCTTAACGAAAGGGGGTTCTGTTGCTAAGGAAGAAGGTGGGCATTGGTTAGACGCCAGCACTCCCTTCTGCGATTCACTGGCAGGTTAAGATATCTTAATTTGGACCGTTGCTACCTTAACGAAAGGGGTTCTGTTGCTAAGGAAGAAGGTGGGCATCGGTTAGATGCCAGCACTCCCTTCTGCGATTCACTGGCAGGTTAAGAGCTTTATACTCATAACTGCCCCTCATCCTTATTGAACGACCCGTCCTTCCAAACCTACTGAGGAACCTCTTGCTCGCTGAAGCCTTCCTTGGCCCTCCTATCTTCCCCCTCGCTTCCCACCTTCGTGCTCAGACTGCGAGGCCAGGCGGTGAGAATCAAGGAACAGCCGGGTTTCAGTTAAGATGAAGCAGCACTTGCCCTTCCGGTGTGGCTCGTTGGGTGTTGTCCTCTGCACCAAAGGGTTGCAGATTCGATTCCCGGTCAGGGCACATGCTCGGGTTGCAGGCTTGACCCCTGGTAGGGGGCGTGCAGGAGGCAGCTGATTGATGTACTCTCTCACATTGATGCTTTTCTCTTTCCCTTCCTCTTTCTCTAAAAGAAAATATATATATATATATACACACACACACACACACACACACACACACACTAGAGGCCCAGTGCACGACATTCATGCACTGGGGAGGGGGGTCCCTCAGCCTGGCCTGCGTCCTCTCGCAGTCTGGGACCCCTCGAGGGATGTCCACCTGCTGGCTTAGGCCCGCTTAGTTGGGGGAGCAGGCTAAGCCGGCAGGCGGACATCCCCCAAGGGGGCCTTAGCACTGCTGCGGAGGTGGGAGAAGCTCCCGCCACCACCGCTGTGCTTGCTGTGAGCCCGGCTTCTGGCTGAGTGGCACTCCCCCTGTGGGAGCGCACTAACCACCAGGAGGCAGCTCCTGTGTTGTCTGCCCCCTGGTGGTCAGTGCACATCATAGCGACCGGTCATTCCACCATTCAGTCGATTTGCATGCTAGCCTTTTATTATATAGGATGTGATGAAGCAGCACTCATCCCAGGGTCCTGGTGTGCCGGGTGTGCGAGCCCTGGCCCGGACGCTGGGAACACAGATGAGGCAGACCAAGCCCTGACCTTAGGGAGGTGGTTGGGGACACGGTGCCTCGCAGCGTGAGGTGTGCTGTCATGGACAGAGGAGGCTCCTGACCTGCGGGGTGGGGACATAGTGGCGGTGGTCAGAAGAGGCTTCCCGAGACTTGCAGGGTGTTGGAGCGTCCCGGACAGACAGCAGGGAGCAGGTCTCCGGGCGCAGGGTGTGACGCACCTGAAAAGGGGACGAGGAAGAGTTCCCACGGCACACTGGTCAGGAGGGAGCCGGGTCGTCTGTCTGAGATGTGGCTCGGAGCTGGCAAGGCCCCCGGAAGGGCTGCTGGGAGGGGGGCTCAGTGCTTGGTGTCCTCCGAGGCACAGCCAAACCCAGGCCTCACGCCATGGAGAAGGCCTGGCCCCGTGCTGGGAAGATGGTAGGGTCAGAGTTCATCCTCACGCAGTGCGGTCCAATCCAGGGTCCTGCGGAGGCCCCTGCCCCGCAGCACCAAGAGCTGGTGTTGCCACAGAGTGGATTTTGGGGGACATGGTGCCAGGGCCGCCCCCACCCACCCAGGCGACCCTCTCCCCAGGCATGGCGCAGGCCCTGGGCCCCGACACCCCGTTCACAGCCATCGCGGGCAGCGAGATCTTCTCCCTGGAGATGAGCAAGACGGAGGCGCTGACGCAGGCCTTCCGCCGGTCCATCGGCGTTCGCATCAAGTGAGCGAGC
>NW_005370276.1:933399-936989 GCF_000412655.1 Myotis brandtii
TTGGCCAAGGGCTGATGGGAGTTAGCGACTCCCCAGGGCCAGGTGTCAGGTGCTCTGCTCAGACCTGCTCTCTGATTAGGGAGGAGACGGAGATCATCGAAGGGGAGGTGGTGGAGATCCAGATCGACCGGCCGGCCACGGGGACGGTGAGTCTGCCCCGAGTCTGGGCCACCTCCAGGCGGGAGGGTTGCGCTGAGGTCCGAATCCCATGGAATGTTCCACTGCAGATCGGAGCATCTGCGTGCCTACAGTAGGGGGTTATCTGAATGGATAGCAGCTCGTTAATTTGTGAGGGACACCGTGAGCCGTTAAAACCAAGTGGTAGAGCCCTGGCTGGTTTGGCTCAGTGGATAGAGCATCGGCCTGCAGACCGAAGGGTCCTGGGTTCGATTCCGGTCAAGGGCACATGCCCGGGTCACAGGCTCGACCCCCCTGGGGGGTGTGCAGGAGGCAGCCGATCCATGGTTCTTTCTCATGGATGTTTCTATCTCTCTCCCTTCCTCACTGAAATCAATAAAAATATATTTAAAAACACACCAAGTGGTGGAATAAGAGAAGGTCTGGAAGTTTCTTCAGGGAATTCCTAACCGTCAGGCTTAAATGCCTGCCCCATGGGATTTACACAGCTCAGATTCTCTCCCTTTTTTTAACCCAGTGGTTCTCAACCTTCTGGCCCTTTCAATACAGTTCCTCATGTGGTGACCCAACCATAAAATTATTTTCGTTGCTACTTCATAACTGTAATGTTGCTACTGTTATGAATCGTCATGTAAATATCTGATATGCAGAATGGTCTTAGGCGACCCCTGTGAAAGGGTCGTTCGACCGCCAAAGGGGTCGCGACCCGCAGGTTGAGAACTGCTGTTTTAACCTAAGACTTTTTCTCTAACTTTTTTGTTATAAGTAAAATAGATACAAAGAAACATCTAAAAGAAGCATGTAGTCTAATAAGTGATTATGAAGCAAATACTTTCATAACCACCCCCAAGAGCAAAAACTAGAACTTTGCCAACCCCCAGCGCCTTCTTCCTTCCTCTTTCTACACCCGAAAGTCTCCCGCAGAAGTAGCCACCCTCGCTCGTTATCACATTTTTGCATTTGTTTTATCACCCATCGTGCGTTTTTTTTTTTTTTTAATATATTTTATTGATTTTCCACAGAGAGGAAGGGAGAGGGATAGAGAGCCAGAAACATCGATGAGAGAGAAACATCGATCAGCTGCCTCCTGCACACTCCCCACTGGGTATGTGCCTGCAACCAAGGCACACGCCCCTGACCGGAATCGAACCTGGGACCCTTCAGTCCGCAGGCTGATGCTCTATCCACTGAGCCATACCAGTTAGGGCCCATCGTGCGTTCTTATACACCATAGCTCCTACTGCGCATTTTTTAAATTTCATGTCTCAAGTCTTTCTCATGGTTTGGTTTCCCCTTTATCTCTCCTATTTACCTAATAATTTATCTGTTGGTCTCTCTTTTATTTTTTTAACTTATTGATTTAGAGAGAGAGAGAAGCACTTGTTTGTTGTTCCACTTATTTATGCATTCATTAGTTGATTCTGGTATGTGCCCTGACCGGGGATCGAACCTACAACCTTGGCGCGTTAGGACGACGCTCTGAGTACCTGGCCAGGGTGACACCCTCTTTTTTTAATTTGCCACCCCAATAAGAATTTTAAAAGTGAAAACACAGTAGAATATTTAAATGTAAGGAAAGCTATTCCCAAGCTAGTTCTCCTGTACACCCTACCCTGGGGATCAAGCCCGAAACCCGGGCGTGTGCCCAGACCGGGAATCAAACTGTGATCTCCTAGTTCATAGGTCAATGCCCAACCACTGAGCCATGCTGGCTACCTCAATAAGAATTTTAAAAGTGAAAACAGTAGAATATTTAAATGTAAAGAAAGCTATTCCCAAGCTGGTTCTCCTGTACACCCTACCCTGGGGATCAAGCCCGCAACCCGGGCATGTGCCCAGACCGGGAATCAACCTGTGATCTCCTAGTTCATAGGTCAACACCCAACCACTGAGCCATGCTGGCCGGGCCAGCTTAATTTTGTATTTTTTTGTGTGTGTGTTATCTTTTAGGATTTCGTTTGTTTACTGGGTTTTTTATAATAGCTTTGTGGAGGAGCAATTGACATGCAATAAGCTGCCCACATTCAAAGTTTCAGGATGTTCAGTTTGACATACGTGTGCACACATGAAGCCGCCGCCAGTCATGGCAGCGAACACACCCATCACCCCGAGCTCCCCTGCGGCCCGTTCCACGTGGTGTGGGAGAGACGCTGGGCCCTCTCTGAGCCCTTGCCGGCATGTCGCCTCCTCAGGGCTCCAAGGTGGGCAAGCTGACCCTCAAGACCACCGAGATGGAGACGATATACGACCTGGGCACCAAGATGATTGAGTCCCTGACCAAGGACAAGGTCCAGGCCGGGTGAGCAGCGGCGGGCCGCCCCGCGCTCAGGGTGGGGGAGCTCGGGCACCTCCCTTTCCTCACTCCCGCCTCCTTCCCCTGCAGGGATGTGATCACCATCGACAAGGCCACGGGCAAGATCTCCAAGCTGGGCCGCTCCTTCACACGCGCGCGCGACTACGACGCCATGGGCTCCCAGGTGCTCCGGGCCCTGGGCACCCTCCCTCCAGGCACCAGCATGTTCCCCTGGATCCTCCCGTCACCCAACCCCCTGTCCCTAGTACTCCTGGCTCTTCCCTGTACCCTCTGGGACGGGGCCCCGCAACCTGGCACTGTGCTCACGGTTCCCGAGGTCCCCAGGAACCCCTGTGCCCTCAGGGCTCTTGGCTACCTTCTGGGCCTGGGGTTTCCAGGTTACCCCCATCTGGATTCCCAGCCCCTTTCCAGGAAGCCCCGACCTCCCCCAGACAGAACCCCTGTGGGCCCCCTTCATGCTCTTCTCCGCCTTGTCTCCACCCCCCACCCCACCCCCATGCTGCCCCGTAGACCAAGTTCGTGCAGTGCCCAGACGGGGAGCTCCAGAAGCGCAAGGAGGTAGTGCACACCGTGTCCCTGCACGAGATCGACGTCATCAACTCCCGCACCCAGGGCTTCCTGGCCCTCTTCTCAGGTAAGACCCAACCATCCACTCATCCCCCCTGCTCCCCGCTCTCCCCATCCTCCCATAGGGCCCGCCCCTGCCCCGGCTCTTCTTCAGTCCCTGGCTGTCTTCTGTTCTCCCTCTGTGTGTGATCCGTCCCTCTCCCTCTGTGCCAAGTCCCCTCTCAGTGGTTTGATGGGGGTACAGCCCTCCTTCTCTCCGTCCTGAGTTCCCTTCCTCCTCTCGGGGGACATCGCAGACCCCTCGCCCTCCTGTCGCTCATCCACGCCAGTCTCGGTCTCCCTTCCCTCTGTCCCCTGTGCCCTGTCACCCCTGCCTGTGCCCTGTCTTCCTCCGTCTTCGCCCACGTCTGGCCCCAGAGCCCTGTCTCCTCTCTGACCCCCGCCCCCTGTCACCCCTGCCCCCCCCAGGTGACACAGGGGAGATCAAGTCAGAGGTCCGAGAGCAGATCAATGCCAAGGTGGCCGAGTGGCGCGAGGAGGGCAAGGCGGAGATCATCCCTGGGGTGGGTAC
>NW_005370276.1:937012-939179 GCF_000412655.1 Myotis brandtii
GGCGCGGGAGATAACGCGCCCTGATGCCTCCCAGGTGCTGTTCATCGATGAGGTGCACATGCTGGACATCGAGAGCTTCTCCTTCCTCAACCGGGCGCTGGAGAGCGACATGGCGCCCGTCCTCATCATGGCCACCAACCGCGGCATCACCCGGTGAGCTGGCCTCGGGAAAGGCTGCTCCGGGCGGGGGTGGCCACAGGGCCCAAGGGCGTGCTCGTTGCACATCTTGGGGGGGTGTGGGCTTAGCTGCTGTAACAGGCTCCCCCCAGTACCGCGGCCCAGGCGAGAGGGTGGACTTTTCCCTTAAAGAAGGTAGGGGTGGCCTGGCCGGCGTGGCTCAGTGGTTGAGTGTCAACCTAGGAACCAGGAGGTCAGGGTTCGATTCCTGGTCAGAGCACATGCCCGGGTTGCGGGCTTGATCCCCAGTGTGCATTTCTATGAGGCAGCCAATCAATGATCCTTTCTCCCTCTCCCTTCCTCTCTGAAATGAATAAAAATATATTTAAATTTTAAAAAAACAAGGTAAATAAATAAAAAAAACAAGGGAGGTAGTGGTCAGGGTGGGTAGGCAGCTCTACTCCACCAGGAAGCCCCGGGACTGGATTTTCTGTTGTGTTGCTCCTGTATTCCTTCAGGCTGTAGTTTCCCAGTCTGTGTGCCAAGGCACCGCAGGGTACTGCATAAAACAGGAGTTCCGTGGGACGGCGTAGCTTTCTGAGGGATGCACGGTAGCGTGTGTTGGACACGGGATCAAGCACTACAGTGAGCTCACTCAGGCCCAACTACCTAATAAACGAAGTGGAACTGGGTGTTCCTATCGGCCTGAGGTATTGGGGGCTCCGGTGAAGCTTGGGAACCTCCGTCCTCGGGTGCTGCCAGCGCCCGGGCCCTGTTGTCCTCCCGACTGGCTCTCTTCACCTCGTCTATGGTTTGGCCCTGAGGAAGGGAGAAGGAAGTGGGGAGCAAACAGCCCCCCGGAGGCTGGAGCCCGGAGGCTGCACCGCTCAGGACGTGGCTGTGCCTGGTGGCACGGGCGGCGGCTGGCTCTCTTCACCTCGTCTATGGTTTGGCCCCGAGGAAGGGAGAAGGGAGTGGGGAGCAAACAGCCCCCCAGAGTCTGGAGCCCGGAGGCTGCACCGCTCAGGGCGTGGCTGTGCCTGGTGGCACGGGCGGCGGGGAGTGTCGCCGCCAGCTGCAGCCGTGTGCCAGCTGACCTGGCCAGCGGGTGGTTATCACACAGGGAAGGAAGGGGCAGGGCTACGGGCAGCGGCCATTCTTCCCTGGCTCTGCGCTGGCACTTTTCCCAGACGAACCGCTGGGAACCTCAAAAGAAGCTCAAGATGTAGATAATGTCTCAGTCCCACTTCCCAGATGAGGACAGCAAAGCCCGCTGGCTGCCCAGGGGGCAGGAGGACTGATCCGAGGGCTGAGGCCAGGAGAGGCAGCGAGGGCGGGTGTGGCGGGTGCAGCTCAGGGCGTGGACACGGCGCCCCAGCTGCTCCTGGGAGAGGCGAGCAGCGGGGATCCAGTCGCTCCTCGCTGTGGGCAGATTCGGGGTTCGCGAATCTGCTGCTGGAATGTATCTGTAACCCCCAGATCGGTACTCGTGACGCTTTCTCGGTCGCGATCTATTTAGTGCCACCCTTCGCACATTCGGTGCTTGTTGATGGTGGCTTTGCTGTTTAAAACGGCCTCCGGGTGTTCCGGAAGCAGGGGGCTGAGTCTCACAGAGGAAATGCATGTTAGGTGAACTTCATTACGGCCCAAGTTACAGTGCGTTAGCCATGAGTTCAATGGGAGGGCGTCCGTAATATATAGTAAGTTGTCTTCAGACAGAGCACATAGAGCCAGGCGATGTATTGGCTGGTTGGCAAATAGCGACCAGAGGCCCACAGGAACCGAACCGTGTGTCTCCCCAGGAGCCGGGGTTCGGTTTTGCTGATGGAGTGTTTGCCCCATTTTATAGAGCGTAGCTCTCACCAATAATGAGAACCTCCTGGCTTCCCTAGCGCCTGCCACGTGCAGCAGGGAACAGGGCCCGCGCGGTCCCTTCCCTGGGTCACGCAGGGGAGGGGACCTTGGTCCGGTAATCCGGGCAGCGCTGTCCAGCGGGGCTGACGCAGCCAGGCGCTGACGCCAGCTGGGGCTGAAGGTCACGTGGTATTTG
>NW_005370276.1:939269-940455 GCF_000412655.1 Myotis brandtii
GGGGGGGTGGGTGGAGGGGGGGGTGGGAGGAGTTGGAGGAGAAGGAATGGAGAGCCGGGCTCTGGAGGCATCACCCTGACAGCCCTCCTTTCCCCTCAGGATCCGGGGTACCAGCTACCAGAGCCCCCACGGCATCCCCATCGACCTGCTGGACCGGCTGCTCATTGTCTCCACCTCCCCCTACAGCGAGAAGGACACGAAGCAGATCCTCCGCATCCGGTGCGGGCAGGCTGGGGTCCGCCCTGTTGGACACACGGGGACACTGAGCTGGGGGGCGGGGGGGGCGCGGTAGTGACTGGCCCAAAGTCTCTGGGCCTGAAAGAGGTAGAGCGCGGCCTCCGATGCAAGGTGGGGGCCCCTGTGGGGAGGGGAGGGGAGGGGCTGGTAACTGAGGTGGAGGAAAGAGCCTGTGTGGGGAGAGTCCAGGCCCAGCCTGTGCCTCAGGGGCCCTTCTTGCCCAGCGTTCTGCAGTTCTGAAGACGCAGGCTCCACATGTTCTGGGGCGGGAGGGGGGTGGGGGGGGATGCAGTCACAGGCCTGACCTCGTCTGACCCCCACCCCCACCTGCCTCTGCCTGCAGGTGTGAGGAGGAAGATGTGGAGATGAGCGAGGACGCCTACACGGTGCTGACCCGCATTGGCCTGGAGACCTCCCTGCGCTACGCCATCCAGCTCATCACCGCCGCCAGCCTGGTGTGCCGGAAACGCAAGGTCAGCCGGCTGGCGAGCCCTCGGGGCCGGGCCAGTGAGTGACCCACCACTCCAAGGGCTTGGGGTCGGTTGTTGCATTTGGTCCGAGAACATACGTCTTCAGAGGCAGGGACTTTGTTCCCTGGGTTTCTTTCTGTGCCTGCTGGCCTGACACACAGTAGGTCCTCAGTAAACATCTGTTGACTGAGAGTTGATACTGTAAGTCCGTCTTACAGATGAAGGAACTGAGGAATGGAGAGATGGGGCTCACCCAGGAGGTGGCCGAGGTGGTATTGAACCCGGACGATGTGGCCTGAGTCCCTCCCTTGGGAGGCCCCCTGAGTTCTCACTGTCCCCCCTCAGGGCACGGAGGTGCAGGTAGACGACATCAAGCGGGTCTACTCACTCTTCCTGGACGAGTCGCGCTCCACGCAGTACATGAAGGAGTACCAGGACGCCTTCCTCTTTAATGAGCTCAGTGAGTGTCTGTCCCCCGC
>NW_005370276.1:940496-942567 GCF_000412655.1 Myotis brandtii
TGGTGGCCTGGCTTCTGGGCCCCAGTGACCACATGACCTTCTTCTCCTACAGAAGGCGAGACCATGGACACCTCCTGAGCGGATGCCCCCTCCCCCGCCTCCCCGTTTTCTACCAGAGTTCTGACACTGTGACTTTGTATAAAATGTTCTGAAACTGGACCCTTCATGTGTGTATGGTGTGTGCTCACGTGCATGCGCGCCCTGAGCCCAAAGAAAGGCAGCCCCGGGCGCGGTGTGAGAAGCCTTTATTCGAGGAGAGGAGCAGCTGCTGGCTCCGGGGGTGGGGGTGGGGATGGGCATGGGAGGGTGAGGTTGGGGGGATCCTTAGAGGAAGAGGAGGTCTGGGAGCGGGGGGTGGTCACAGGCCAAGGGTTGGGCTCTGGGACCCCCACAGTCGGAGCTGCTGAGGCGGCAGGGCCCACAGCGACAGCTGAGGGCCACAGGGAAGGAGACCATCGGGTCCACACCAGGCGGGCAGCCGGGGAGCCGGATGGAGGCAAAGCTCAGCTCACGGTAGGTGCACACCGGCTGGGGCACAGGCGGCAGAGGGGCCGGCAGCACCCGCACCTGGAGGCAGCGCAGAGGGGGAGTGGCATTGGCGTCTGCCCAGGGCCAAGCCCTCCCCTGACCTCCCCTCTGCCCCCCACAAACCCAAGACTCGGGTAGCCAGGGGACCCTCTGTACTCTCCCTCCCACATGCCCAGCTCTGACTCCAACTCCCCAGCCCCTACCCAGGGGCGGGGCGGCCGCCCTCCCGCCCTCTGCCCCATGTCTTCTGTGGGCCAGGCCTGAGCGGTCCACCTGGCGCTCAGGTGGCAGCACCGTCCAGACGGCAGAACCGGTCCCCTCCAGGCCGGCAGCTCACCATGCTGGGGCAGTAGCCGGCACAGATGCTGGTGGTGAAGGTGATGCAGACCGGACAGGCCTCGTTCTCGGCAGCCAGCGTGGCATTGACGGGCCGGCACAGTGGCCGCAGTGGCCCCCTGGATGCCCGCACCCCACCCACGCTCAGCAGCAGCCACAGCAGCAGCCCCTGGGACAAGGCCATTTCCTCAGGGCCAGCCCCAGACCTCTGCCCGGGCCCCTACCCTCCCGTTCCCCGCTTACACACATTCAGGGCCAGCCCCTCCACTCTGATCCCCACCCCGATACCCAGGGACCCCGGGACCCACCCTCAGACCCCGCCCCACTGCTGCCAGCAGGAAGCCCGCTGGCTGTCCACACCTTCTAGAAAGAGGCTGCCTTCACCCAGTCCCAGGACTCCCAGTCTTACCTGGAGCATCTCCATCCTGGGTGCCTCCCTACTGTGTTTACCTGGTCTTATACCTGTAGGCTGTGGGGGCGGCAAGGCCAGGGGGTGGTGGCATGGCGGGGTAACCTGGACACTAATCTCCCCAGGGGCGAGAGGCGGATAAGGTCAGGGATGTGCAGGAGTGGCGAAGGGAGCACCCCCTCCCCCATTCCCTGCGTGGCTTGGCACCCAGAAGCAGGGGACACCCAACATGACGGCTGACTTTACAGACTCAATCCTTAGGCGCTGGAGAGGTCGTGCGGGGGCAGGGAGAGGGGTAGGGAGCCCCTGGCTGTGCTGGCAGGTCTCTGCCCATCACGGGGGAGCCGAGGGAGGGGTCTGGAGCGCACCCCTCCAGCGACCCTGCAATGGTGGTGGACAGAGCCTCAGCCCTGCCCCACCTGCCATAGACTGAAAGCCAGAATCCGAACTCAGGAGGGGTTTGGCTACGTGTTGCCTCTGCGCTCGGGAAACGGGTCCGCCCGCTCCCAGACACCCCGCCGCAAGGATTCAGTGGGAGCGCCTTCTCCCCACACTCGGGCCCCCAGAAACCAGGATGCCAGAGCCCAACCCAGCAAAGAGCGACGTGTAGACTATTTCACGGTCATTGATTAAGAGAAGCTCTGCCCCTTCTGCCGCAGGGGCACGCCCCGCCCGCCGGCCCGCAGCCCGAAGTACATATTCCAGGCCCACTCCCGCCCCCACAGTCGGGTAGGTGTATGTGGGGTGCGCCCCGCCCACGGCCAGACTCTGTCCTGCCCCCCGCCTGGTGGGAGGGGT
>NW_005370276.1:942914-946837 GCF_000412655.1 Myotis brandtii
TCGGCGGCGGCGGGGGCACCCGACAGGAGGGTCGACAGGGCGACTGCTGGAGGCCGTGGCCCCAGGGTAACAACTCCTTCCTGTTGGGGGAGGCAGGATGGGGACGAGGCTGAGGGTTCAGACCCGCCTCGGGTCCGAGGAGGCAGCAGGCCTGAGCTCCTGCGTTTCGAGGAGAGGGCCTATTTGTAGGAGTCGGGGACCACTTAGAAAAAAATGGGGTTGGGGACTGCTAGCCTGGATTCCTGGGTCCTCCAGGTACTTAAACGCCTGGAATCTGGGCTTTTCTCACCCTTGGGCAGTATCTGGAGACGCAAATGTCAAATTACCCCGCCCCAGATTGTCAGGGCCGGCTCCTAGATCCCTCCGCAGGCTTCGTGCACCTGGGCGCCAGGGTCGGGGCTGAGACCTGAGGGAGCCCATACCAGGGGTCTGGGCGGTCCAGCAGCCGGGGGGAGGGGAGGTGCAGGGGGCGGTGCCAGTGGAGGACTCGGGCTCACTTTGAAAAGGCTCGGAAGTCGCCGGCAGAGGTGGGCAGGTAGAGCTGAAAGCGGTCCAGGATGCCCTGGTTGGACACTACGAAAGGCCGGCCGGCCAGCTCCGGGCTCATCCTCCAGGGAATGAGCGTCTGAGGAGGAAGAGGCAGGAGGAATGACCAAGAAAGCGGTTTCATCTCCCTTTTGAAGCCTTGGGTCCCTGACTGAGAACGCCTCTTCCTTCGGACTCAACAGCTCCTCTGGACCAGAATCAGAGTCCTTCCCGGCCAATCGCATGCCAGCGCACGTTCGCTTCGCTCCCCAAACCAGAAACTCCAAAACTCAATCGCTTTTTTGCTCACCAGCCAACAGAAAGGCAAGTCCCCAGACTCAAACCTTCCTTGTCCCTCCCCTGGAATTAAGCCGCACCTGGGCCCCAGCCTCTGGCTTCCGAGTTCCTCCAGCAGAGTCCCTCCCGCCTCCCGCCTCCCGCCTCCTGCCTCCCGCTCCGGCTCCCACCAGGTCCCAGAATATTCAAGACCCGCCCCCTAGTAAAGGGGGCTCTGCCCCAAGCCTCAAAGCCACCTCCTACCCGAAGGGCGTGGCTCAATGGTTGAGCATCCACCTGTGAACCAGGAGGTCATGGTTCGATTCCCCGGTCAGGCCTGGTTGCAGGCTCGATTCCCCCACTGGGGGGCGTGCAGGAGGCAGCCAGTCAATGATTCTCATCATTGATGTTTCTACTCTCTCTCTCTCTCCCTTCCCCTCTGAGATCAATAAAAACATATTTTTTAGCCCTAGCTGGTTTGGCTCATGGATAGAGCGTCGGCCTGCAGACTAAAGGGTCCCAGGTTCAATTCCGGCCAAGGGCACATGCCCAGGTTGCGGGCTTGATCCCAAGTAGGGGGCGTGCAGGAGGCAGCCAATCAATGATTCTCTCTCATCATTGATGTTTCTATCTGTCTCTCCCTCTCTCTTCCTCTCTGAAATAAATTAATTTAAAAAATTTAAAAAACAAAACAAAACAAAAAAACATTTTTTAAAAACCCTCCTAACCCACTTCAACATTTATTAGTTGCGCCCCAGAGGTTATTAGCCCCAGAGAGCTGGGATTGCGGTTCTTCAGGCCTCTCCTCCTCCTGGCCCCACCTCAAAATGTCCAAGCCCCTTCCCCAGTCTTTGTACTCTTCTCAGTCCTCTGCAGACCTTTTAGCCACGCCCCCAGACCTTTTAGCCACGCCCCAGACCTTTTAGCCTCGCCCCAGACCTTTTAGTCACGCCCCCAGACCTTTTAGCCACGCCCCAGACCTTTTAGCCTCGCCCCAGACCTTTTAGTCACGCCCCCAGACCTTTTAGCCACGCCCCAGACCTTTTAGCCTCGCCCCAGACCTTTTAGTCACGCCCCCAGACCTTTTAGCCACGCCCCAGACCTTTTAGCCTCGCCCCAGACCTTTTAGTCACGCCCCCAGACCTTTTAGCCACGCCCAGACCTTTTAGCCTCGCCCCCAGACCTTTTAGTCACGCCCCAGACCTTTTAGTCACGCCCCCAGACCTTTTAGCCACGCCCCCAGACTAAAAATTCCTACTGGCCCCGCCCCAGGCGCTCGCAGCTGCGTCCCCCACCCCCGCGCCCACACGGTCTCCTCCGCTACCTGGGAAGCGCTGGTGAGGTGGTGGTCGGCGAACCGCAGGGGCCGGGCGCGCTGGTGCAGGTCGGGCCACGCGGAGTACTGCGCCCGCTCCTCGCTGCTCTGGTGCTTTGTGGTCAGCGGGAGGCACCAGCCGCGGCGCGAGAGCTGCAGGAAGACGATTCGGGGACCCAACCTGAGGGTGGACGGGACGGAATTGCAGTCCTCAGCCCTGTCCCCCGCGGACCTCGGCATCCTGGAACCTTACCTTTTCCCCAAAATCCTTCATCCCCACAGACCGCGCGAGGTCCTTCGGCTTCGGGACCTTGGGCTGCGCATAGGGCCCGCCGTGGGTCTTGAGCACCCCGTGAGCCGCGCCATAGGTGGTCTCCCATCTGCTGATGACCTCGTCGAAAGCCCAGATGTGCAGACCCCGCTTGGCGGCTGGGGCCAGGGGTTCCGCCACCGTGGACTGGGTAGAAGGCGCGCGACGTCAGCTTAAAAAAAACCTCGGGAGTCCGGCCCTCCAGCCCTGATCGCTCCCGGGCGGTCCCCAGCCCTTTCCTCCCTCCAGTTCCAGGCATCCAGGTCCCCTTCATCTGTCAGACCCAGGACTCCGCGCCCCTCCTCCTTCAGTGAGGAGTCCAGGCTACCGTTCCCCTTTTCTTTCCGCAGGTGTCTGGATCCCCGCGCCCCCTTCAGACGCAGGAGTCTGGACGCCCAGGCTGCTCTCACCTGGAGAGTGGGCGGGCGAAAGGGCACGGATGGGATGATGTGGTGGGCGACACCACTGCTGGTGAGATGCCAGTCGGGCCAGGATCCTGGATCCTCGGTCCCAGAGATGGGGGGCCAGGGAGGGCCATAGCGCAGAGCGAGGGTCCGACCCGCCATGATCCCGCCCCCCCGCCTTTTAGCCAAGCCGGAGGCTTGTTGTGGCTGTTGCCATAGTGACAGAACCCTCCCTCGCTGAATCCAGCCAATGGAGGGCCTGCAGGCTGTGGATGGGGAGAGAGAAAAAGAGGTCCGGGCACAGAGGGGCATAGACTTTGACAGAGCAGGGCCGAGGCCCCAAGAGGGGCACCGAACCTCAGAGACGTTGGGGGGCGGGGGAGACCCAGACAGACAGGAGGGCAGAAATGGGGCACCGAGGAAGGTGAACTAGAAGTTCAATTTTAGAGTTTTAGAGACAGAGACCCCTGGGCAGGGGGAGACAGAAACTCACAGAGGGGACAGCAGAGAGGGAGACAGAAACTTGGGGGGTCAGAGATCCAGGAAGGGGGTAACAGAGACCCTGTGAGGGAAGAAGACAGAGACCAGCGGGGGGAGGAGGATAGACTACCCAGCACATCAGGAAACCCATGGGAAACACCCCCATTCCTATAGGGATCCAGCCTGCTGACGGCCTGCTCCCTTGGCCAGGCCTGTCCACCTGGGGGGGACCATTGACGCCGGGCTGTCCCTCCTTCCTTGTGTGTGCGGAGTCAGCATCTGTCCTACTGCCTCTGATTCGACTGAAAACTTCCACCTGGGAATGGGGGTGGGCAGAGAAACGCACAGGAAAGACTTCACCAAAGGGGAGGGGGGGAGTGGTGCAGAAAGGGCTTTGATGAATGAGAAAGACATGCGAGAATGGGCGAGAGACGAGAGACGGTGACTAAGAAGCAGAGACAAGAGGTGGAAGTTAGGAGAAGAGACAGGGACGTGGCAAGAAAGAGTAGAGGTGCAGACTGAGAACAGAGATGTAGTCACCGAGGCAGCCAGACCCTGCCCTGCCGCCCGTCCTTCCCAGGGACCCAGTCTGTGATGTGGGGGGGGGGGGGGG
>NW_005370276.1:946851-950197 GCF_000412655.1 Myotis brandtii
TTAGCCGAAAGCTGGCCCTAAAATAAAGTCTGTGAGTTGGCAGCGGGTGTGGAGTGGTAATTCATGAAGCGGTGTCCTGAGGATATGGGGTCTGCCCCCAACTTCCTTGTCACTGCCTCACTTTAATCCTCACCTGAGGATATTTTTCCCCCCATTGATTTTTAGAGAGAGAGGGAAAGACAGAGAGAAACACGGATGTGAGAGGAACACATTGATTGGTTGCCTCCTGCACGAGCCCTGACCAGGGCCCCAGGCCGGGGAGGAGCCTGCAATCTAGGTACATGCCCTTAGCCAGAATCGAACCCAGGACCCTTCAGTTCACAGGCCGACGCTCTATCCACTGAGCCAAAGCCGCTAGGGCATCACGGCCTCACTTTAAAGACCTTTCGGTCAAGGCCTCTGTCTCCTCAACCCCCACTGACTCATCCCACCAACCCATTCTACAGGCAGGGAAAACTGATGCTGCCTTCAGAGCCTCTCATTCAGGCTTCTAGGGTCCCTTCTCCTGTTGGATTTACCTGGTCCACTCAAGGCCTATCCGTGTCCAAATGACCCCTGATCCTTCACAGCGGTCAGGCCAATTGTCAGAACCTCACGCTTTCCTCCAACAGGACAGTTTTAGAGTTTCTTTCTTTCTTGGTGCGGAATAAAAGTTGAGACAGGGAAGGGTGGTAGACACCTGACTCGGACTCCCCACCAGGGCTGAATTCTCTACCATCCTGACCTCCCATCATTCATCCTTACTTGTGTTCCGACTGTGATGGGTAGGTCAAAACGGAGCATTCTTGCCCTAGCCAGCTTAGCTCAGTGGCTAGAGCCTTGGCCCATGGACTGAAGGGTCCCGGGTTCGATTCTGGTCAGGGCATGTGCCTCACTTGCAGGCTCAATCCCCATGCGGGAGGCAACCAATCTATGTGTATGTCTCACATCCATGTTTCTCTGTGTCTCTCGCTCTCCACTCTCTCTGAAAATCAATGGGAAAATATCCTCGAGTGAGGATTAACAAAAAACAAACAAAACACAGAGCATTCTTGCCCCATCTGACCTAGTAAACTGCCCATTCGAGTCCTCGCGCCCAGTTAGTCGCTTACATGTTCCAGTTTTTATGCTCCGCCACCCACTGCTTGATATATTTCCTCCTTGTCACTCTCCCCATAATGAGCAAGGTGATGTCCTCTGAGATCATAGAGCAACAACTTAGAAGCTAAAGGCCTCCCTCCAATGTTCAAATCCACCAGAGTTGATCTGACAAGTTGTGTATTAGAGGTCTTAAACAGTAGGCACTCAGAAAATATAGGCTATCATCATCATCCACCCTGGAGTTCGCAGGAGAACTCCTATTCATCCTTCAAAACCCCATCCGGTTTTACCACCTGTCTTGTACAGATTGAGCTGACTTTGTGACGACTTAACAAGTTCCCACCATGAGGCCCAGAGCAGCCCCTGAGGTCCCTCAGCATCCAGCTCTCGTCTTCCTCTGCTTGCCCAGTTCCTGCGCAGAGGCCTCAGGCCCGGCCGGTCCGGCTGAGGAGTGTGCAGACGCAGGCAGTGTCGATTCGAATCCATCGCCAGCCCACACGGCCCTGAGCGTCAGTGGTCAATGCCCGCACGTAGGACTGTTTGGCCTTACACTCGGACACCCAGTGTCTCCGGTCCACGCCCCGGCAGCCCCCTCCGCCTGCACCAGGGCCATCTTCCCCAGTGTTGTCAGCCTTGCAGCGGGTCTCAAAGAAGTACTGGCGAAGAGGACTGCCGCCAGCTGCAGGCACCTCGCCCAGAACCTCCACCTCACGCCCACGCAAGTCCACAGCTGTCCGCCGGTCCGTCACCCAGCTGCTCACTGCATCGCACACAGCCAGCTCTCCCCGGCGACTTGCTGGTGCTGTCTCGCTCACTCCTCGCCGGCTGCGGTTAGCCGGGCTGCCCGGTGGCTCCCCAAAGGCCCCAGTCTCCAGGAGGAAGAGCAGAGGGGGGCCTGCGGGGGCACCCCTGGAGAGCACCACTCGTGGGGACAGCAGGTCCCACTCAGGGGCTGGAAATGGGGGCAGTGGAGAGGGTGGGGGGTGGGGTTCCACTGGGACACTGGGGAGGAGGCAAAGGAGGAGGATGGGGAGGGACCATGAAGGGTGGGGCAGCATCTCGCTGAGCACCTGAGGATGGAGAAGAAGGCTGGAGTTAGATAAGAGGGTCATAATTTAGGGGGGACCTGCAAGCCAGAACCATAGGGAGGCCCTTGTTCTAGAACCTCAGGGAACCTATATTCTAGGATTGAATAATGCCCAACTTCCAGATGATCCTACTACTATCTCTCTATATATAAAAGCCTAAGGCAACGCTTCCACCATTTGACCAGTAGCTATGACATGCACTGACCACCAGGGGGCAGACACTCAATGCACAGGCATGGAAACATGGAACAGACTGATGAATCTCAGAGGGAAGGGGGGAGGGGGAGGGCCGGAAGAGATTAACCAAAGATCTTATATGCATACTGGAGGCCCTGTGCACAGATTCCTGCACCAGTGGGGTCCCTCGGCCCGGCCTGCGGGGATTGGGCTGTAACTGGCTCTCCCACATCCCCCGAGGGGTCCCGGATTGCAAGAGGGTGCAGGCCAGGCTGAGGGACCCCAATGATGCAAGAATCTGTGCACAGGGCCTCTAGTTACTAATAATAGCCAACAATTGGGGAAATAGAGGCTTAGAGAGGTTAGTAACTTGTACCAGGTCACGCAGCCAGCAAATGCCAGCGTTGGCACTGGAACCCTGTCTGAGCAACCCCACTCGGCCATACTGCCTCTACAAGCCCAAGGAACCCTACGTCCTGCAGCCTGGAGGAGGTTTGAGGTCCCAAACTTTGAGAAAGGCCAGTTCCGGAATCCTAGGGAGATGCAACTTGAGCTCAAAACGGCCACTAAAAAGGCAAGAAAATCACTTGCCTCTCAGACGGGGCCTCAGTTTCCCTGTCTGTGAAACTGATCTGGGGCTGGGAGATGCAGGCCACGGTGCGGATACCGCCCTTTCTGTACCACATTCTGGGGGCCTGTGATTCTGGGAAAGGGTGAGGTGGAGAGGACAGGGGTGGTTACCAGACCTGTCAGCACCTCCTCCGCCTCCGAGCTCCCGGGCTGGGGGCCCCCAGGCTCCAGGGGGCCCCTGTGGGGGACGCAGGCGGCCCCCTCCTTCCTGACATCTCAGGAGAGGAAGGGGGCAACCACCTAGAGGAAGAGGGGAACAGGCATGTCATCTAGGCAGGTGGGGGAGGGGGCCCGAACCCCGAACTCTCCCCTTCCCAGTGTTCCTCTCCAAGTGTAGGGTACCCAAGAGCCAAGGCCACGCCCCCTTTCAG